>NC_081450.1:12732821-12847201 GCF_007210705.1 Tigriopus californicus | reverse complement strand
TAAACACCGTACGTACGGAGGGACGTACGTGTACGTGTGTGTGAGCCGAATATCCATCTCCACGGCTCGAGAAACAAATATTAGCACCTGCAACTCACTCATTTTTGGCCCTAAAAACTCGTTTTGAGCCAGACCTATACACTACAAACAGATCTAGGTTGAGTGGAAATCTGATCTCATGGCTAATGGGACTTGATGAAATCGGTGAATAGTATACTGTGGAGCGGAGATCCTGCCAGATGTAGAGATGTGATAGTCCGTCCGGCAGGTGTTGTTATTAGAGGGATCTGGGTTCTAGACTTGGTTTTCTTTGAGTGACAAGGCACCTCTTCGTTCGAGGGTTCGAAGAAACAGGTTTGGACGGTTCAACTCGCGGACAATATCCGGTTCGATTTGATGGTGGAATGACTCAGGTTCCTGGAAAGAAGGGCTCCTAGATCGACGTGTCCAATCAAGTTTGGGACATGAGTGCAATGAGCCCGGGTGATCACGATAATGACAAAGCCAGAAACATAAGTGGGTAATGGATGACAGCCCTTTCATTGCTGCAATTTTTTAGGGTAGGCTAAATGAATGGCCCCGCATTGGCTTCCTTTGGAAGTGTTCAATTGGGTGGTGCAATAACACCGAAATTAAAGTAGCGTGAATCCTTGACCTCCCTTATTAGTATGAACAATGATCTCATTTGATTTTAATTCATTCAATGTCTTCCAGTTCAGACTTTAGCCCAATTTCGTATTTCACTTGTGAAGGAAATGCATTGAAAAGTCATTGTGAACGTGTACTTGGCAAAACCAATACTAGTTAAACATATTTGAAGCGCTATATACAAACAGGCAACAATCGCCCAAAACATTTGTAAATGTCAAATCGAGCATCATATCGAGTATCATTGGCCTAAGTTTGAGATTTCCCACGAGATCTTGAGATCTTTCTTCCTCCGTGTTTAACAAGAGGATGCAGTTACGAGTACAACTAGTTCTGTCTATCGATCACGTCTCCAATTGGAAGTGACATGTTGGCACTTTTTCTTTCGCGTGATTGCAATAAAATTATTCTCGAGTTTTCAGCACAGCACATATTGATGTCATGCTTGTTCTGCTCCTAGTGCAATATGAAATCATTGACCTTTGCCTACATTGGATAGTATTCAACAATGATGGCTAAAATTTGCCGTAATGTGGTTTGTTCCCTCCGAAAGCAAGTTCTTCAAATCGGTGCTATCCAGCATACTTAAAAGACTTATCAGTATGCACTTGGGCTTCTTCTCTCAGACTCTTAATGGAACTTAAATGACTGGCAAATATTCTGGAAATGTCCAGACTTCCTTCGAGGATCACTTCACTTTGGATCTAAACTTGATTTGGAACGAAAAGTAAGCAAATCGGCTCAAAAAAAAGTTGAGCAAAGAAAATAATGAATGAATGAATGACTGGCTGAATCAATGCTACCTATCATCCAGGTCGATTGAATACCGTACTTCTCTGAATAGTTTGTCCCCTTGAAGGTTGTTGGAACTTTCATAACCACATATCTAACCTCTCCATGTTGGGTATATGACTTCTTAGAAGTGCAAAAAAACTCCAAGCTTTCTTCCCCAGCCTATTCATAACCAACACAAAGCAAGAACCAGTTTGAGAGGAGTTCGTTCAGCGTCAGATTCTCATTGTTCAATTTGAAGGAGATTAATGTTCAAAGAGTATCAAGAACTAACTTTTATTCCTTACTTCAACCCTATTCACGCCTTGATTTAAGCCCGGTTCATTTGCTGAAGTGTTGCCAGACGTTCAATCGATCACCTTGGCATCTCTGTTGTTTTGTTTGCCAACCGGTTTTCCATTGGGATCGCACGAAATCCAACTCCAGGGCTCCCATATATTTTCATGCGCGGATCTTTAAATCGATGACCTCAAATGAACTTCAATGATACCTTTACTGGCATTGGTCATCCATTTTTTTTTTACTTTCCAAACGCTCAGAGCTTTCAATGGTTTGACCCTCTTGGCCTTGATTAGGAATAGGGTTGCCATCTAAGCCGAACAAATGAAGGTGGCAACACTGCTCAATGCCGACTTAGGAACTCTTTCAGACGCCGGGTGTACTAATCAAATTTGTCTTTAGGAGGAGTCGTGGAGTCGTTGTTTGGGAATCCTCATCTATTCTTTAGTAGAATCTACCAAAGACTCTCCGGAGGATGTTCCTTGATGATCAGAAGAGGAAAGGGCAACGAACACTCTCGGCATTTTCGAGTCATGCAACATCATTCATGCCACCAACCGGTCTGACTGGCCGATAATCTGTGGCAAATACCTGGTATGCAACATCACACAGCAACTCATTTTGTTAATCTATCAAATTAAGGGAACTGTCTAGATTGTAACATCGAGTCGAGCACTTCACAATGGGCCCAAAGGTTGCGCAATCGCTCGCATATGCTCATGTTTTTCCTCCTTCTCTCACCTCGACCACCACCATTTACTTAGTCCCACTTTGATGTATGGTTCGTCTGGGACATTTAGATAGATGGTATGGACAAATTGACCAAATCCAGACGATGTCAGTCCAATGCAATGAAAAGCTCATCGAAGCATTTCTAACCTCGTTGACATCTTAAATTGAACGGACACGTTGGAACCACCAGTCTCCGCTAGCGCTACATTAGTGTTATTCTTCTTTGTGAGACAAAATGATTGATTCGACCCTCGACGACTCGGGATTTTGAGGTGAAACGCGCCAAACTTCGAATGGCAGAACTGAACCGGCAACTTATGCGATTGAGAGTTATGTACTGTAGTTATGTAACCCAGGTTGTCGAAGAGTCCTTCCAAGAAGCCATAATACCCTCTCGTCAAAAGGGGGAGTGTCCTCTCTGATCATTCAACCAAGCATGGCTCTCAAAACCAGTCTAACGTTCGTGCCCTTAATGTGTTCAGGTCAAACAAAGACCTTGGGAAGAAGTAAATGCGCCGAAAATCTGCAAACAAGGTATCATCCCGCCATAGCGTGACCTGATCAAATTAGCACCAATTCTGATGGGATCTGGCACACGTTCTTAATCAATGTCTTCTTCCATCTTCCCTGCTCTCGTGAGAGCCTGAAAGGTCCGAAGAATTATGGTTATCTGATATGTCAAGAAGGGTTGAATTAGATAAATACTCATGAGGCTTCTGCCCAGACAGATACTAGATAACTCAGATTAGATACTGGATGGCTTGAACAAGAACCAGGGACCAGTTGTATCGTCCACTTCAGCTCTGACGTGTGGCGAGTTCAATCACAATTCCCGATCCATACAAGATTCGAGAGGGATCTCGATCCCAGGGAGCCTTTTGCCACTTATTCGAAACATGTTTAACTGGAATTTTTTAATCAAAACTCCAAACTTCATGACTTCAATATTCAGAGTGACCGCGTGAATGTTGAACTGTACGGAGGGGCCCGTAAATCCCACCCATAAAAAGAAAAGGTTTCTAAAATCCAAGATAGCCATGCATAAGTACGTAGCTTATCTAATGACCATAGGTTCAAGTCCCGCGCTTGAAAAACGTCAAGGAATGTATTGAAATGCGTCAAAAGATCCCAATCATTGGGAGAAAAGCAGAATTTCAGATCGGCAAAATCAATCATGTTGAGTAACAACTGGCTGGATCTAAGAAAATTAAACACAATGATTCAAAGCCAATCAGCTCCGTTAGAGCCTTTTTATCGAGTCAAGCCGCCCTGTTTGAAGTCTCAGGAAAAGCAGCTGCATACGTACTGTAAGTCGAAAGAAGTAGTCGGAGGAGCTTCCCAATCCCGGCTGAACATGGCAAGTCTGTACAACACAAACCGGCTTTTCTCCTCGTCGACCAGTTGTGCTACAATTTTTTTTTATCGTTCGTTTCATCCTCATCTTTCCCGCTAGAAGCTCGGTCTGATGTACGTAGTGCATGGATCTGGAGGAGTTGTACTAAAGTACCTGTGTGCATGGCGTACATCTCCGGACCCGAAGCAGGCCACGTTACGTTCGAAGAACAGGATCATCATCACCACCACCACCATCACCACTACTACTACGACCATCATCATGATGGTGGTATTCTAGCAGAGGGAGGATCCTAGTATTAGCAGTAGTACATAGTAGTAGTCGAATTTGTTGGAGGGTGGCATGCGGTGTGACGTCGCTTCTGCAACCCAACAAAGCGCCGCTTGGTTCTCTGGAAGCCTGCATTGCATGGAACTCTTGGACAAGGGATCGAAATTTCGGAGAGTGGCGCGCTTCTTCACGTTCCTTGTTGGTGTTCAGAATCGCTCAGTCCACGTGAAGAGTGAAGACAAGCTCGAGTTTTCAACCCAGGGTGAAACGGATGTTGACAGACACAACGGTGTATTGGCAAAAGTGCTTCGCAGAATTTGAAATCAACCCAGATTGCAGCAGGTAAGACTAATGACAGAGACATACTCGATGACGATCTTCGGCTCAGGGCCATCACCGATAAGAGATGGGGGGTCGGACTGATTGATAAATGCGGACAATGATTCGGACAACTGCTTACTGAGTCATTTCCACGAGGTTATTGGTGGCATGGATGCAGCCTGCAGCCTTGGGGCTTCTCACAAACCCTGCTTCATCGCGATGATTACCCGCATTGTCATAACTTGACCCTAAAAATCAGGGGCTGAGACAATAGATTGAAATCGAATATTTCACATTAACTTTTGTTGTTCTGTGGTTTGTTGTATTGACTTTGGAATCGTTGGAATGGGTTGTTTACGGAGCACACGCTTACATTGGCAATATTGCAGGGTGAAAATGTTCAAGCTAATATTTTGGACACGAGTAAAGAAGCGAATGAAGGGAAAAGGAGACAAGGTGCCTTGCAACAATTACATGGTGAAATTTAAGAAAAGTGAGATTGAAGCAGACAACAAAGGCGAGACTCGAAGATGAATGACCAAAAGTGTTCCTGTCCGTCTGTAGAGTTTTGTAGAATGTTGTATGCAATGATGGTTCAAAAGAGACTTTGGTCGGAACACGGACTTTGACTCCAATCGATCTTGGCCAAGGCATCTTATTCTCCTAACGATGAATGTACCGAAAGAGATTATCTGATTCACAGATTTGAGCTTTAAATTGTTGTGAAGATGGATTGGAAAACAGTTGGCACATTTACCGGACCAAGATTTAAAGAAAATACCGATTTGGACGAGCTCGGCCTTCATATCATCTATAAAGAAAGGCCGTCGTCAACTAATGGGTTGCAGTTCATATGTGAGTCCAAGATGGTTTTCCGGAAACCCTTGAGCTAACAGGAACATGTGCTAAAAATGGGTCTAGGCATGTAGGCTATACTAGGCATGCTACACATCTGAGCTCTTAGCCTTTTGGAGAGCTACGTGCCAACTGTGGGCCCTTGTACAGCCCAGCTTTCAGTTGGTGAGCCTTGGCTCAAATCAATTCATGGTTGATGGGCCTTAAATTAAGTACCGACTCTTCCATCACGCCAGAAGATTGTTACTTTTATTCGGACGTAACCCATGGTTTATGCATTACAAGTACTTGAACTGTTTTTGGACCGGATAATTATCAAAGATCAATATGCTGCCATAACACTCAACATGAAAGAGGTCTGATTCAAACTACAGTACAAGTGTGTTTTTGCTAATCGGTAACAGGACACAGAATGTGTCTCTGAAATTCCACGGAATACGAATTTCTCATTTCGGGCATCTGCGCAAACTTTTCAGGTTTTCAAACATTAAAAGATACATTCCTGTGGAACTCGATCGGTTGAAGAAAAGATATAACAAGGGGATTTCAAGTCAACTTTTCAACTCATATGTACACAGAGAGATATGTTACTTCTTTAGGTGAAAAAATGGCCTAACCATTGAAATTGTGATTGCCCAAAACCTCCATTGCTTAAACCATCAACCCTATTTTTCTTTTGTCTGGTAACGGCTTAATTCAATCTCATCAATAAAAAAAACCATAATGCAGTAATGAATCCACAAAAGTAATCTCATCAGTGGAAAACCTTCAATAATGAACTCCATAAAGCTCACTTTAGATGGAACACGGCAAGTTATTGACAACATAGAGTGGGGACTACTTGTGCTGAGATGCATATTTAATTGACCTGCAGAGCCGGGAATTTCATGCAAAAAAAATTCAAAGCTCAACGCAATCAAACTGGACTCAAGCAAATGGCCACTCAAAGTAACATAGACAAACTTTATAGAAATGAAGGGCCTGTTAATAATCGTGGGCTCACGTTATGTGTGAACACGCCAGAGCAACTCGTTCCCAAGTGGTTTTTTTATATAGGTGAAGAGGTGCCATATTGCTACCAAGAGTTTTGCAAAAAGATGACTCAAAGTTTTTGTTCGTAAAATTACCATTCACGTTCGGAACAAAATTGTACTCGAACTAATTGTCTTGACCGACCAATGTCTAAACAATAGCCGCAATTCCGAGACTTTTCTTTGTTCCTCGCTTGGTCAAAACGTTTCCACTCGTTGAACTTCCTTGAATGAATCGAATTACGTTTGACACGTTATTGACATTGAAACCCCCTAAAATCTCAAACCTCAATGATGCCTTGATACAAGAACGAGTCAAGTCCGGGTGGTATTGATTAATTTCCCCCACACAACCAACGTTTAATGACGTTAATTGAAGGTTGATTTGCTCCAAGTGAGCGAGAACCAAGAATATTGGCATGCAGTCGTTGCAGTTTTGCATACCAGTTCTTCGTGTCCATGAGTGAGACCCCGGAGTGTACGTGTACTGTACGTAGTATACACTCTAACTAAGCTCGGAAATCCATTAAAAACAAAAAAACGAACAAGGGCAGAGACTCGATCCGCACGGGTGTCGAGTTGGCAAAGCTCTGTTGGATCTGAAATTACTTCAAACCTGTTTCTTCTTTATTCTTGTTGCCGGGAATCCATGAGATTTGAGAGTGCTGTTTCTCATTGCTCTATCCCGTGCTATGAACTACGTACATAAATATGAGCATGGCTGTACTGTTGTTGTATGTACTGTAGTAGGTCGTCCTCATGCTCGCATTCACATTCACACCAACGTATTTCCAGTCTCTCATATTCCTCCACCGTAAAATTAACCCGTTCTTCGCCTCCTGGTGAACCTCATATACATACTGACACTAGATTGTGCACTACACGGAATGGCTTGAAGTAACTGCCAACTGCCTCGAAAAAACCTGACACGATTACATCTTTTTGGAGCCTATGCATGGGCGGGTAAGTCTTGATCCATTGTCATGTTCTCGGTAAGAGTACACAGCAGATGTGCCAGAGGTCAAATTTGGATCAGTTTCCTCAAAAGTGCCTCGGCCAAGTCTTTATCTGAGGGATGGAACTGACAACTATCAGTTCGTAGTTAGTTACTCTTTAATGCTTCCTGCGGATACGTTCTCAGATTAACAATTCAGCTTGGGCGGAGAGTAAAGCAAACCTGATTTCGTCTCGAGCTTTGGGATGGATTAGTGGCATTCCAAGCTATCTTTAGTGCCTCTTGGTTGACATATGTATCTATGAAAATGGAGGAAACGTTATTTGAAACCCTAGTCGTAAGAAAGGAGGTCTCTTCACTTTTGGAAGTTTCAGCTCATCTACCCTAGGAAGGACCTGAATCTTCCAAAGTGAGGGAAATTCCGAGAAAAGATTATCTCAAGCCACACGTGTTACTAAAGACCTGGGGAAAGATTGACTTGGCACGGTATTTTGAGCTCTTATGGCACATCTGTTCAACCCATTTAGTTGTTTCCCTGAGAAATAAAGATAAACTCTAGTCGGCATTTGGAAGCATTTGCCATTTGTCAATGAAAGCAACGCTAGAATGACCATTGACCACCGAGAGCCTTGTGAGGTCTTCAACGAAAGGGGCTACACAAAAGTGTGCATTTCTTTTCAGTTTGCAAACTGACCTGGTATTCAGCAAGAAACTTGTTCCCTTTTACGATCCAACCCATGTGGTGCGTTGAATCAAGTACTTTTTAGGTCTTGCCACCCTCTTGTTCAGTTCCATATATAATTTGTGTTTTTGGCAAGTGTTTCGTAGCACATTTTGTCATTTCTTATTTTGCCACCCTACGATTTTCAAAAACAGGTCTAGGAAGCGTTCAAGTTTTTTTTTGGGGGGGGGGGAATCCATTTTGAAGCTGGTTCTCTAGTCGACTCTCTTTTTGTAATATATGAGCAAACAAAGAGAATTTGAGGTGGTGTTTAACTTGACAGGTTATCATCCCAACAAGGCGGACGAGCGATGCCATTTGCAACCTGATTTGGAGCCACTCGTAGGGGCAATCATTATTATTATTATTATTTATGTCAAAATTTTGCAAATTGCTCATTCATGCTTGGAGTCCATAAACGAATCTACTCTGTGTGAGGACTCGTTCTGCAACTTTGTGCTCAGAACTGTCAAAAATATTATTGTATCTCTCTTCATTCGTTGAAACAGGTTTAGGGTGTTCCACGGTTAAAGGATGTCATAGTCATCACAGGATTATCAAATCAAATGTTTTACATTCGTTCCGATAGAAGCCTCAAAATCTGATGTTTAACGAGAGAGCAATGAAGAAATCAATAATGGTCTAGAGCTATTTCTTTCACTCGTTTCCCGCAGCTTTTGGCGAGCACGACAAAACAGGATAGAGAAATCCCCTTACAACATGAATCTGTTGAAACAAAAAAAAGAAGCCCCCGCTTTTTTCCTATTTCCCCTCGATGTTGAAGTGAGTTGAAAGATAAAAAAGACACCAAACATTTCTTTTTTCGAATACAAATGGCAGTTTTGATAACGGAAACTATTTGAAGATTTGTTGGAATATGTTTGAGGAAAGACCACGACGTCGGTCCTTGACTCGAAACAATAAACAATGTCCACACTTCATAAAACAACATGCACATATTCAAGTTTGCGTTGAACATTTCCTCGCGTATTCGACTGAACCGGTTTTGCTTGGAAAGGTCATTCATTGTTTGCTTAGCAGCCTTAAAGAATTTCCATATATGAGGAAACAAGTTCAATGATAGCATCCTGGTGCGAAGCACCTTGAACATTGTGAAAAAAACAGGAATCTAAGCTCATCTCCAGCCATGTGTGTCAGCCATCAAGTTTTTCTTCCGTCTCACCTGCTTGTTAGGGGGATAGGACAAGAACAAGAGCTAAGGCAGGGTGACGCAACCGGCCCTATCAAGCGATGAAGATATCATATCGTCTTCTGAAATCAAATCTTTTAATAATACCAAATAGATACGGCGATGCTGCAAGTGACATTTTCCTCATTCTGACAGGATTCCGAGAACGGAATTCACCGACAACGAACTAAATTCGACCTCGCTGTGTCCGTTCGGTTGCCTCTTCGTCGGACGGATGCACCGTGTGCTAAAAACCTTGTTTCAAAAACCTGTTTTGTTCGGCATGTTACTTTGGAAGTAGCTTTGGAAGAATCCTGTTCGCGCTTGCGAGAAGGTATTGGAATCCAATTCCTACTGCTTCCACGACGACGACGACGACTACTTTAGTGTACGTCGCTCAGGAAAGTCATCCAGAATCCATTTCAAACACCTCTCTGAGACGCACTCCACCGGCCGTCAAAACACATCTGGCGTCCTCCAAGGGTTAAACATAGAGTCTTCGTTGGTGTAACGTGGCCACATTCTAAGGCCCGGGCCTGTGCATCATCTGATTTTCTTCCCAGCTGGAGAGAACACGACAGGACGATGCCTCAGAATTCCATCGTCATCTTTGCCCCTCTTTTGAAGAACGCGTTTGTGGAAAATGAACACCTCTACGTACGGCTTCCTCTGGGTTTCTTCTTGGATTGACTTTGGGCTTCGGGTGCGACCTTTGAGTCCGAAGACGTTTCGAATGGGTTGGGCTAAATTGGTACGAGAATGATTCCATCTTCAGGCCTTGTCCAAAGCACAAACACATTTTTAATTGGGCTTGCCTTGGGCGGGGATACACGAAATTCTTCTGCACTGTGGGACAATCCTCTGAAAGTATTCGAATATGGTACTCGTATGTGTTGATAAGATTCGAGGTATTCATATGCAAATTCCCCAGGTCCATCAAAAATGGAGAAATAGTCACCATTTGCCTTGGAACGGTATTTGCGATAGCGTCTCTATCCAAACCAAAGGTTGAATGGGATCAAAGGTCATGGTTCTGGAAGGAGGGTTTCACGCTGATCGCCCTGCAAATCAATAACTTTCCAATAGGGCAATGGAATGTTCGACAGTGGGAAAGGGAAGCTGGATCGAGATGAGATGATGCTCTACAGTTCTTCCACTCCGAATTCGCCAGCCAATGAGGCATCCACGAAGCCCACATCACCGCACCCTCGCGCCTCGTTCGTGGTTCCGCCAATTCCAGTCTGAATAATCTGGTTGGACTCCCAAAAACTTGTTCTTGGCAAGCGGGTTTTTTTCCTCTGAAACGTCAAACTACTTTTTTCCTTGACTCGGCTGGCGAGCGAGCAAAACATTCATGAGACGTACCAGCCCTGGTTAGGCGGAAACTTGAAGGGCCTGCCAAACAATAAGTAAGATCCCTTTAGCAGCGTGACTTAACGAACTCAACCAAAGAGATGGAACGCCTACCATAACCGTACAACGGTATCTTATCATAGGTAGGAAATGCTCAGGCTATCCATTTGCACCCTCAGAATTTACACTAAGGAGAGTGTTTTAGAACGCCCCACCTTTTGAGGAGACAAACGTGTAAAATGAAGGCATCAAATGGCCACTCTGGTTTGATCGGGTCTGCGAAGTCATCAATGCAAAAGACCATCCTCATGATCCCGAGTTCCTCTAGGGCGACGAGACGTCGGCGCTCATGTTCAGTTAGATCTGTGCTCTCAACAAGAGACGACGTGACTCTTCCCGTGAACCTTCGAACTGTTCCTCCGGTGATGCATGACAGCTCCGTTTGCCTGACAGAGTGGTGACACTTCTTTCCATTTAGTGCTCACAAACAGTTCAATGAACGGATCCAATAGAGACCCTACAACATACAGATCATCTGAATTTTGGTAAATCCTGTGATTTTTTTTCTATAGGAATACCTAGAGAGTGAACATAAAAGGAAGAGCTCGGATTGGAAGAAAATCAAGTGCACGTTGCTTTGATTTAAAGGCCAATTGATATAAATCAGAATTACTTGTTAATTGCTTCGGAAAACACCTCGAAGCAGGGGCTTGAGTGGTTTTATCGCCAGCCTGAGGCGGTCATAACATGGGAGCAATTTGTTCTTAGGTTTTGATTATGACATTGTTTCATTAATTATGTCTCTTAATTTATGGGTTTGCACCACGTTATAACATGGCTACTTCTAAACGATGTACGCTTGTTTATGGGAGATATTCAAGAGTTACGAGACCACATTTTTTAGCAATGAATTTACTTCAAGCATCTTGCCAAACGAATGCAAGACGCGTAATTGTAGACTTAGAGCATGAAAAATCCTGTTTTGAAGAGAAATATCCATCTCACTTCCCAAGTGTGCAGGAAAGTAAGGTTAGGAATGTGAAAGGTCAAGGAGGTGGCCTCGGTTTTAGGGAGAGACCTTCGATGGTAATTCCGTTACACCTCCCTACGATTGCATTACTGGTTTGATCATAGATCATAGAAAGTGTAGGAACGATACGCTGAGTTGCTTCTTTTACGCCATGTGCACATATGTCACACATTGCCCTCTCATAGGTACGTGCATGCTCCGTTTCTATCCCTCTCTCTCCCTTCCTCCCTCCAGTCTCGATATACTTGTGTCATGACTCCTTGCATCACTTTTTTTTACCAAGTCCTTCACTCATACATATCAGGGTTCCTCGTATTTAACGAAATTGCCATGAACTTGAATGGCTTGCTCAGGAATTGTTCAGAAATCAATTTGGGACTGGGTGAGAAGTTTTGAGTATTCCCTCCATGGAGCTGACAAGTCTTCGGTGGTCTGTACTGACTGACGCCTGTGGCTGGCCTTGCCTTCTTCCTCGAAGATACCAAGCCCTCTTTGAACCTTCAACGAAGGAAGGAAGGAAGGAAGGAAGGAGCGATTCCTCGCGCCTCAAGGAGATATATGTTCTAGGTACTACAGGGTGTCTAGTAGGTAATCGTACTACGAGGTTAAGTCATATTTCTCTCTTGGCTGGATGGTTGGTTGGTTGGTTGGTTGGTGGTGAATACACAGATCTGCGCTTCAGTTTCAAGGATGCGAGGCTTAATAGCTCATGTCTTTGCCAATTGTGTGCGACAGTTTTCTCACTCCCATGGCCTTGGTCGTAAACATGAGTGGAATGGCATCTTTTGCAAAAATCGATTATCTTAGTGGGGAAGAAATTCCGGAATCGCAAAACTTGATGCTCTGCTGGCCTTTAAAAAGATATGCTGAACCAACCGGCTTTTTCCATTCTTCTTAAATGTTCATTCATGAATTAGAAATGGATCGAGGTTGTTTGTAATAAAGCAAGAGAAGAGAAAGAGAGACGAGGACATGTTATCGCTCTTAGTCTATTTGATCCTCTTTTCCGGTTTGACCAAGTTTTGATTACCAAGCAAGTTTGGTGGACGAGAGATTTGAACAAGTTTCTTTCATGTTCCAATTCCCATTCACTTTAGCTCAAGTGCACAGCCAAGTTTTCTTTACCGTGACCACCTTGGAGACCTCACGAACTGTTTTTGCAAATTGAAATGCCGGGGTAATCCTTGCCGTTTCTGTCAGATAAATCCAATTGATCCTACCAAGTGTGTCCAACATTCATTCTCCTGGTTGTTAAAAATACCATATTCCGGTTCTTGAGCATAACCTGCTTCAGGGGAGGATTTGCGGACATTCGACCAAGTGTGTAAAACTCTGACTCATTCCCTCATTGCAGAGAGCCAATCCCTCCAAGTCCATGAATCATGAACGATCTTCACCTTTCTACAATGACGGATACCGAAGACAGTGATAACAACAGCATCAATGGCATTGACAAAGGCGAAGGTGAGCTTCATTTTTCATCCAATGAAGACTTTCTTCCACCGCCAAACCAGCAAGGGAGTGAGCAGGTGGCATTAAACTTGGCCAATGGGGAGGGGGGGGGGAGTTCGGGTTAAAACCAGATGCTTTGAGCTCTTTTATAGCAGACGAAATGTCATCTGGTTGCTTTTATTGGCCATAAAAACAAGGATGTTAAAACAGCATCTGGTTGCTTTTATTGGCCATAAAAACAAGGATGTTAAAACAGGTTTGTGAGCGAGATGAGAGAAAAATGACAATGAACTCGATGAAAAATCACTCAGTGTAAGTGTGATGGTGTGTTTGTGAGCGATTGAGTGGAGTGGAATGCAATGCAATGTACAAAACTTTGGCACAAAGCTAATTGTTCTCAACTCTCTTTTCAGAGCGATCTAGCGGATCTTCGTCCATGGAGCTGCGAAAATACCGAAAGTTAACGGCCAAGAAGCGCATCCTCGAGAAGCTGAAACTTCAAAGCTCCAAAGATGGTAAACCAGATCCGTTATCTGAGGAGCCTGCTCCAAAAGTGTCCAGGACGGACGAGGAAGACATGTGTAACCGGGAGACATTAAGCCAAACAAGGGCTCGAACAGATTCGGCGACTCCGTTGATTCCAAAGAAGGAGACAGATGACATCAAAACGGACGAGAACAGAGACATTGTGGACATCAGTGAAAGCAACACCATGACACTCGAGCAATTCACTGATATCGTCCTGGCGTCAGAAGGTCTGTCGTCTGTGAAGAAGGAGCCCAAGAGTCCAAAGCCGGTTTTAATCGAGGAACGGGAGTCCCCGAACACGTTCCCAATGGGCAGGCAATCTCCTCCTGGTGGACACAAGATGAAAGAGGAGAACAACAACTGTAACAGCAATCATTCTAATAACAGTACTAGCACTAATAATAACAACAATAGCAATCACAACATCATCATCAACAACAATAATAACCACACCAAGCATCATCTGAACGGGATTAAGAAAACCAGTGACATGGTGGCCAATCTCATTCAAAACAACAACGATCTCATTGTTGAGGTCAAGCCCATGACTCCAAAGCCAGTAGTATTATCGCCGAGACAACCCCCGGGGTTTTCCCACCAGCACCAGGGCAACATTCACAAAAACGTTCTGTCGTCGTCGGTGGTAGTCTCGGTCAAGCCCCGAATTCACCCCACACCACCCTCACCTTCCAAGGTGGGACTTCCGCCCAACAAACCGGTGAATATCTCGCGGATGGTGGAGGAGTGGATCAGTAAGATGCCTTCCCCTTCGGATGGACACTCCGTCGCCAAATCGGACTGTGCTTTGAACCTAAGCACCAAATCTGGGATCACCAGTAAAACGACTCAGGTCTACCTTCGCCCTATTCCAACTCCACCCAAGATATCCAAACCCAACGGACATGTGGCTCACATGAGCACAGCGGGCTCACCCAAACACTTGTCCGGTTCCATTTCGGGTGATAAGCATCGGTCGTCCCCTTCACAACATAAGGCCCATGCTCAGTATTCGCCTAACCAAAGCCCCAAGCTTGTGGTCAAACCACCCACGTTATCACCCCCACGACTGGAGATCAAGAAAGTGGAGCGGGACAACTTACCAAACTCGCCCATGAAGAAAGTGGGACGTGCCTCTCCATTTGAGAACAACGTCCATTTGGACAGTATTAAGACCCGGGCCTTGCGCGATGTCCAGTTAGCCCACACCAAGGACGTCCACGGAAACTAGTAAGTTACCCGAACTCGATGTACATATTTACTTACTCTTATGATCTTGCACCATGCGTGATGTTTTTGCAACTTACAACAACCCGTCAATTCAACTCTTTGAAGACCAAAAAAAGAACGAACGTACGATGAGATCATGAGTGCGTTGCCGAATTTTTAGCGCCAAACACTAAGTTGATGGGCAACTCAAGACTGACGGAACAGGTTTAAAACCAGGATGTCAGTGATACATGGATTAAGCTTAGAAAACGGGTTGATGGAGGACTGATTAATCACAGGTGTTCGGGCCCACTCGCGCCATATATCGTACGAAGCGAAGGTAGGCGTAAGTCACCCTGAAATAGGTGTTTGTTTGATAAAAAGGATTATTTTAGATACCTATACAACAAGAGTGAGGTCAAAAAGCGGTTTCACCGGACGACGTCTTCTTTGTACATCCTTGAATGCATTTAGAATCAAAGGGGCTCATGGATTATTCCACATTCCAATTCACATTTTTCGAATACGTAGAAGAAACGTGGGCTGAATTAACTAAACATGAGGGCAACGAGCTACCCTTGTGCATCTAAGTTCAGGTTTGCTCTTTGAGTTCTTGCAATGAAGCCATTTTTCAGATTTGATTTACAAATTCTTGGAATAATGTTGCTAATTGTCTAAATTTTTCCGCATGAGAACCTTCGAAGACATATTTGAAGTATCACATTGAAGGATACATTTGATATCGGTAAGTGTATTACACAATGTAATGTTATTTGATGCATGAGCCATGGGCAAGCAGAACTGAATTCCTTTAAAAAAATTGAAATCTCCAAATAAGACGGTTCAACAAAGGACCAACCCTTGATGGGATAATGAATATCTAAACCTGTGCAATACTGGTGTGGGCGTTTCAAGAACAGGTTTCTGATTCTCGTTCAATATTCTTTGTATCCTGTTGATGTGGGTACATTTATGTCCAATATGCAAAATGCCTAATTTCAAGAACCATAATACAGTTACCACATGATGCTTGCCTTCGCACTAGATACCTACATATGTGTGTACAAATAAAGTCGTTTTGGAGCTAGAGTCGTGATAACTTTCTGAATAAAGTCTCTTGTCGATGTATCGCGGATAGCAGCAAGGCATTCAGTTGATGCCCTGACAAAAGGCAGCTTTGCTACGAGCGTTTTGTAAATGTCGGTGGGTTTGAAAACAATCTCACGAGTTCATCTAACCTTGCCTGACATGACCATTAGATTATCTAATCCAGTGATCTGCAAGATCATTTAAATGTCGCACGGGGAAGAAAACCTCACGTATTTTTGAGAGCTTGACCATAAATCGGAACGTTTAAACTCAAAGCTGGATTTTTTCCAACATCGGAATACATCGATTGGTTGCATCTGGTTATCAGTGCACAACAATAATGGCCAGTTTCAGGTGTCCAAGTTGATGAACAACTACTACCAGGATATTGCGATCTCAGCTCATTTATTCAGGTCTATAACCGGTTCTCAAGAGTAAAAAAACATGATTATAATGATGATCGAGGCAATTCGTCAAACTTGTTCGCTTTGGACTTGAGTGAGCACGCGACACGTTCTGAAATGTTCAACTCAAACAAGAAGACTACCCAATACAAAAGCCCTTTTATATTATAAAATTCTCAAACCACGAAAGCTTGACTTGTTAAAGGAACTGATATCTATAAGATAAGCTCGATATTGTTGAAAAGACTCTGACCTTAAGGCTTAAGTACATCGAAGGCCACAGTTTCAACAAACTGGATTGTATGTACGTACATAGAACAATGTTTGTCCAGCGTGGACTCTTTCTGAAGAGGGCCAGTTATCTGCCAAGGCCACCTTCTTCCAGTTCACGAAATGTCCGGATGTGCTTGTTTCCCAATGAAAGTGGTCGCAGATGAGTCTGATGTCGTAAACGTAAATTGGCATTATAGCCCGATCGAATCATCCCTCTCATCTTTCCTTGCAGTCCGATTCACATGTCCGTCTTGATGAGGAAACCCGACCTTGTCCGTCGTTATTGCTGCATTCTTCAGGTTTTGGAGTCCTCCATGGACTTGCTCAACGAGGACCAATTGGTAAGAGAGTATGTAATGTATGCCTTTTCTTTGATGCATGCATTGTATAACGCAGATGTATACGTATGAACTCATTGGGTTCTAAACATAGAAATGAGCGAGCATTGAGCAAGTTTCGGGGCATTTTCAGTCTTCGTCACATTTGAAGAACCGGACCTATGATTCATGGCCTCGCAAACCTGACCCTGAAGGCATTTTTTTCACTCACTCATTCCAGGTCGTGACCATGAGTCTGGCGAGGGCCTTTGTTAAACCATTTGAGTTCATTTACACATCGTGGTGCTCATTAACTACGAGGAACTGCTCACCTCGCTAATGATGACCTGTGCTATTCTAGATTCCTTTCATTTTAATCAGGTCTTGGAAGTTAGCTGAATGGAGTTTATCGGTTTGGCAATAAATCTGGGAGATCAAAGCCTGATAGGGAAGCCATAAATTATGTGGAAACCCTTTGAATCAAAAGTTGGTAGTATGTACGTACGATGAAGACCCTAGGTCGATGCCCATTCTTGGTGAAATTTGCTTGTTGGTTTGGAGCGTGGCCAACAAATGATTGTAAAGAAAGCTTAAAGGAAGGGCGGGGAATCCAAACCAGTTGGCTGACTGGCCAGTCTCTGTTTCAGACCCCATTGCATCTAGCCATCCAAGACAATTCGGTGGAGATTGTGGACATTCTTCTGGCCTTTGGAGCCGATCCTGGTGTTCAAGATAGGCGAGGCAATACCAGTTTTCACACTGCGATAGCCAACAAATCCCTGGACATTCTCAAACTTCTGATGAAGCATTTGAGGAGCAAAGATTGTTTGAACCGTCTCAATGAATTTGGTAAGTAGGAAAATCTCCCTGAAGGATTGTCCTTCTCCATGAAAACTAGAACATTTGACGGAATTGTTTCCCTTGAAATTTTAGGTATTACCCCGTTGCACATTGCAACTATAAATGGCGACACTTCGTCAGCCGCAATCCTCACGAAATACGGTGCAAACCCCTCAATACCGGTGAGTGATTTTTTTTTGTTCTGCCACCAGAGGGCGTCGAGTTGAAACCAAGTTTGAGAGAAAAGGAAGGTCCTTTTAATTACGAAATACCTTTGTTTTGGGGGGACAGAGAACATCCTAAGAAGACCAAAGAGGGTAAACAATGCTGTTGGGCTAACAAAATGATAAATGTGATGTCGTCGTGGGTAGAATGTGTTACTAATCAAGGAATTGCACCTGAGAGACAGAGGAGATTTTAGTTGCAGAAGTTGGAAGTGAGCAGCTGAATTGGAACAATGGGGTTTAAAAAACGTGTAAACATATTTCATTGCGGACGGGAACTCTTAGAGAGTTATGGGAAACAGATATAGCGCGTAGTAGTTGGAATCCATTCCGACATATTTCATACAGTGAATGTGTATTTAGCTGAGATGGCCCAAAGCTTGAGAAAACTTCAACTTATAAAAATAAAGATGATCGCTGTAACAAAAGATTCGAGATAGATGCATTCCCAAGTTTGGTATTTACGCCCCATTCACTACGAATCCTTCTTGTACAGTACGTCAATGATTGAAAATATGTCGAGTTTTTCGAGCCAATCAAGTAGAGGAAAGATATGCCTCGTTTTCATTTTGAACCATTTCTTTTTCAGGATGCCATACAAGGACTGACACCGTTGGCAATGGCCAAGCAAGACAAATTAGAGCACATTATTGACTCAATACCCAAGAAAACGACAGTGGAGATTCCATCCAGATGACTTGAAGATGCCCACCCACTTTCAATCTATGACGAAATGAAATTTGATCAGTTTTAAGCCTGTAACAGAGTCGAATCCTGCCAAAATTTACAGTAATTATAACCAAAGTTATGTTCAAGCCAACATCTTAAACGAAGAAAAAGGATATTGAAAGTGAAATATACAAAGTGCATTTTATTCTCGTCATGATTTCGGGAGTTTTCCGCCTTTGGAGATCAATTGAGCCAGAGTTCGCATTTTCAGATTTTGGCATACTTGAATGACGCCTAATGTTTTCATTTCCTCAATGAAGCTCTTATTTTCCACCGCAACACTGACCAACAGATCCTCGAAGGCACTCAAAGTAGGTTCTTCCAGACTTTTGACGTTCACTAAGTTTTCAATGACCGATTGAGCCCACCCCGATTCCACAACAAAATCCTTGATCCACGAAATCTGGAACAAAGGTACGAATATTCATCCCTTGTCACTCGGCAACACTGAATTAGAGTGATGTGAGGACTCATTACCTGAACTATAAGGGCGCAAGTGACTTGAACACCAAGAAACCAAAGGTCGCTGGCATCGTTCCAAGAGTCCTTATATTCCTGGGACACAGTCAATTGGGATCCATCTGGGGACTGGTCCGTATTGTGAGCATCCCACAGAAATCTGACTACACATTGAATGAACTTGAAAACCACAAAATCCGACGAACTTGGCCTTGTGGAATGTTCCTTCAGGATCAGAAGCCCAAGAACACAAATGTTTCCATAGAGCACCAAATACTCGCCTGAAAGAAAAACAATCATGCATACAGTAATACCTATATCACAAATATTGCTGCTAACAAGTACGAAAATGAAAACTCTCTCTCAAGTAACTTTTAATATGGATAGGTTTTACAAGCCGTTTCAAGATCTTTGAGAGAAGCATAAAGTTTTTGGATTTCGCACTAGTGCGCCCTCTGGTTCTACCATGAATTAAGTGTCACCATGCTTCTTACTGATGACAAGATGTCGGCACCAAATGTTTTTTCCGTGTTTTCTCGCATATTTTTGTCTTTTGCCGTGTTATGACATCTTTAGCAAATGAATCTTTGAGTTATATGGTTTAAGACAATTTTCAAACGATGTCATAAAAAGGTGAGCAATGTTGTCAATGAATATTTGGAAGCACTAGAAGTGCTAAAATAATAATAATTCTTGCTGCGATTGTGGTGCAGCCTGGCTAGCCCACACAACTGAAATCCGAGGCGTTTCTTAACACGTCTGTATAGGGTGTTTGGAAACAGATAGACTACTCAAATTCATCAAAAAAAAATTGTAATTGCAACGATTTGAACAAACGTAAAGATTAAACCTTTTCTAATTTTGGTAGGTAGCATCTTACAACCATTTTGGAGCATAGAATTAACCAGATGTTGTGGGGAAGTTTGATACCATATATTTTCCAGGTGTTTTCAAGTAGGTATTCCGAAATCAGCAACGAAGAGTTACTTTTGGGCCTCCTCATTAATGAATGGCAATTTAATTTCAAAAGGTAATAAACCTGGTGTTTGGCAAGGGCACAAACCGTTGTCCCAGAAGCTTGGCCGACTTAATTTGCAACATATTTGGGCTTCCAGAGTCTAATGAATGGTGGACGCTCTTTTCTGTTTTCTGCTTTTTACCATTCTTCTTTTACGAAAGCTGATTCTAACAATACATAACTTCACAACAATTAAAGCTGAAGCTAACAACTCATTCTTCTTTGTGTGCCATAATAACGTTTTTATTTACTAAAAAGCAAAACTTGGATTAAAAAGAGGTTCAAGGCAAATGTGCAGGATGTCTCTGCTTTTGCACACAAACATATCTTGTTTAGCACCATTTTTGATCAGCCCAAAGATCTCCGAACAACAAATCAAAAGGTTGTCAAATCTTCTGCAACCCAGAATCATTACATTCAAGACATCAAAGGTGCTTTGTGTCCGTCCCACTACGACCTTCAAGGTTCCAAAGGCCATCAGGCACTTAAAAGGCCCACACAAGAAGCGGGCGCAACTAAAAGCGTACTCCAGTTTTCAAGTGCTGTCCAAGCCTGAACTATGAAGAACTTCGTGCTCTTATCGAATGATCTGGCCAAAGGCGTCCTATGGTATACAAATCGGGAATGTTCAAAGGCTTGGTTGATCAAGAAAAAATGCTGAAAACTAATCGCATATTTGCCTTCTTACCATGCACGAGTACATCATCGAATATTTAAGCAAAATAAAGATATCTGAAAATTTAAAATGGTCCCGTCCCTCTCGTAACACCCTGTAATAGGTACAGGGTATCCCAAAATTAAGCTCCTCTTTTGAACCATCACATTTTAGAATAAAGCTCCTTGTATAGAAAACGAGTTTTGGGTAAGGAACGCGTTTCCAAAATACGTTACTCAATTCTTGAGAAACGTCGATGTAGAAACTTTTATAGAAGGACCCGAGCGCTGACTCGACATTCTTTTCTTTTCCTCATCATTTCCTGATGTGATATTTGAAAATTACAATTGAATTGCATTTACGACCAATATCTATTTACGGATTGCGAAGAACTTCAGAATTGGATCATTGTCCTCTGAATTTGGCTCAATTCATTCAACTTAATTGAATTCGAATCACTATTCCCTATTCAAGTTCCTGTGCTGCGTAGACCTCCGAAAAAAGGTACATAGAAGGACCACATACCTAGTGCAAGCTAATTCCAACACTAACATATCATGCACATTAGTACGTATGCTGGGTTTCATGAATTAAAAGGTTCTTCACATTCCTTGTAAGTAATTGAGCCCTATCAGCCTAAATGAATGCCTCAAATAATCTCAGATTTCCCAGGGAGAAACAAGTACAACCTATCGATTTGCTCCTCCAACATGGCAGCCTCTAATCGAGAAGCTCACTTACTTTAATTAATGCAATCCATCGTTACCTGAACGATTAAGATTAGACCCGCCGACCAATGCATGATGGCCTTGGGCCAGAAATGTGAAACTAATCGCCAAGCATCTCAGCCCGAATCATGAACAAGACATTTGTCATCCATCCAACGCCAAGCCACTGAAGCCAGTCCATGTGCATGCAGCAATTGGTCCCCAGTTCACTCATGTCCTACCATGGACTAGAAGAACTGCATTCTCACAATGCACTTGTTGGTTCGTCAACGTTTGTCATGGCGGCCAATCTTATTTTTCCCCCAGATGTAAAGGTACGCGTACGTACTTACGAACGTATGTACGTAGTACTAGTAGGTAAGAGAGACTACCCTAGATGATGGATTTTTGTTCCCGGTTATGTCCGAAGGAATAGCTCATAATTGGAGGCATTGCAACGAAGATGATCTGGCTCCTTCATCTTACCTGAGTTTTGCAATGTGGGTAGAGCGTTCATGAGAAATTTGAGAAGTGAGCCGAACATGGGAGAGGTGTCCACAAAGTGCGGCTCCAGGACCACCAAATTCATGAGCGAGTTGCAAATCGTACAGATCGCGAACTTGGAGTTCACCGTGTCGAATTTGGCGTTATCCAGTAGATAAGTGGGCTCCGAGGAGGATTTGTCGGGTCCATCGGAGTCCTGGAAGACAAGATTGGTACACATGTGGGAAGAAAGTACATACATGCATGGGAAGTACATTCGAAAAAGAGACAACTGCACATTTGACCTCATTATTTTGTGGCATCTGCCACACATTTTAACCCATAGAAGATGAGTGAAACACGACTGAGCATGGTGCAGATGAGCAACACATCAATAAATGTTGACCTCGAGACCTATTCAGTTATATTATCCCATTGGGCTACTGTAAATGATTTTTGGGAGAGGCTAGTGAGGGGCAAAAAAAGCACCGTCAGGTTATAAGTACAATTTACTTGCGGTATGCTTTGCAACTTTGTTTTTACACTCGACAGCTTGCAGTTTTTGGGTCTAGAGCACCCATTTGAAGCATCTGGTTTTGGAGAGGAAAAAAGAAAATTAATTCAAAGATCTAATAATCCTGGAGACTCTGCGAAACGAAATACATTTTGTTCAAAAAATGATCACTACACATTTTATTTTCATTTGAGAATGATTGCAAAATGTTCTTGTCACGAGTCTTTGGAAGTGAAAGTTGTTTCTGAATACTCTGAACAACGATTTTAAAGCCTGACAAGTTCACCGCACATTCTGATCCGGCTGTGGTTAAATGCTACAAATTAATAACTTCAGCACAACAAATGACGAAATTTCGGATTCATTTGAGGGCTCTCTGTATACAAAACTAAAATCAACGATGTGATAATCAACGCCGGATTTCCACTTTTCTTCAACAACGTCCACATTTATGTATGTTTCATACTAGTAGTACTAAGTTTAGTACTCAATCGTGATCAGTTTCGACTTCTTATATTTAAGAGTACAGGTTGTTTTTGCAAGAACAATTGTCAAAATGCCCCTAACCACGAAATGAGAGTTCTTGACTTTGCAGGAAATGCTTGCAAAAAGACGTTTCATTAGACGATCTGATCAAGAAAAAGGAGCTGACATTTAAGATGCAAAAACATAAAACTCCGAATTACAACCGATTCCTTCCATGTCTTCACTTATTCCTATTAGACAACACAAGGGTTCAGATTGGGTCTAGCTATGAATAACTTTAGCCCTTTAGGCACGGTAAAAAGTGGGCTGCAACCTACTTATTGGGTCGGAGGTACTGTTTGATGTACGTAATCCTTCGAAATTACTAGGGAAGTGAACTATTTTCCTTCATAACCCAAAATCAAGGTTCATTTTCGCCTTGGTCTCAAACTTGACAGCACTTCCCAAATAAAACTGTCCCATGCATATCTTTTGGATGAATAATTTTCAAATTCCACAATGTTCCCTAAGCCAATAAATCCAATACTAAACGGAGGCTGAAATCAGAAAACAGGAACGAATGCACCCTCAAGCAAGGACATTAAAGCAGTTTAGAGTCCTTGCCACAAGTGGGACAGCTGTTGGCTGACAAAAAGGGGCCCCGGTAACCCTCGGTATCTAATATCTAGTTGTGTCACCCGTTATTGATCTAATTAAAAACACAAAAAGTCAAAATAAATTACGTAGCTAAGCAATGAAATGGCAACAAATAAAGAACGGCTTTTTCAATCATAAATCATTAACGATGGGAGCGAACTAGCCGTTTTAATCATGACACCAAAGAAGTTGGTTTTGTTATGACCACATATACTCGCGACGGGCTTTCATATTATACTGCAAAAGTAAACAAGTATTTTGGGCATTGATGTATTTAGGCATTTTGGGGCAAAAATCAGTAAAAAAAGACTTCTCAAAGACATTGAACTCGGTAGTTGTTTCTATAAAATCATTGTTTTATCTCATCTGATAAGACACCAAGTTGTTACAAATTCTCTGAATTTCCATAACATTGTTTTACCCCGGATATACTCTAATGAATTTTGGGAGATCCGATGAAGCGTAGAAACTAGTGCTGGGGCGAGTCCTATAACTTTTGACTTTTCTCTGGACTCGAGTCCGGGAGAGGACTCGAGTCTTTCACTTAAATCAGGTCTTGCAAAAAGGCTTGTCTGGCGAAATTCTAAAAAAAAAGTTCTTAATCTTTTCTTGACGAGTCCGAACTCGAGTCCGGTCAATTTCTTCAAAATCGAGTAAAAGGCACAGGTGAACTGGAACTCGAGCTCGAACTCGCCCCAGCGCTAGTAGTGATTGTAGTAGTGGTTGTAAAACCGATGACAATCACTACTAGAAAGATATCGCTTTCGTTCAGCTTTATTAACACCGAATTAACAAATAAGTGTGGAAGTGTCTTGTCATCTAAACTTGTTTTTGCAATCTTAAATGATTGCAAGAAGGAGTTTATCTCACAGGTTAAAGAGAACATCGTTCAAAGAGGCATGAAATTGGAATCAACATTTCTGAAAAAGAAACATTTTAACTTAACAAGCAACACCAAGAAGGGTTCCCAATCTTTTTTGATCCGTGTAATTCTCTGGAACCTTGTGGAAGGGTAAAAAAAACCAAGATGTTCCGAGGTCCATCCTTCGGGTGGACTCCTTTCATTGCTCGGAAAACCCGAGCTTCAAAATCGGACTCGTACTAATTTCCTATTTCCGTGAGAATCTAATAGAAAATTCTGCAGCTTCCATTCCCCTCTAGACCTTGTGGATCTATGATCTTCAGCTCAGTTCTTTCAAGTTTGAAACTTGACCCCAACACCAAAGTACATACATCTACCCAAGTGGGCAAATGGACTTACTGCTCTACATAAGCTGCTCATTTGTGCTATAGTATTTCCCATCACAGTTGCAATCTAGCTTCGCTCAGGTACAACTATTCGTTATCTTTCTTCCATGAGACATTAAACGTTGACCTGGAGGCCGAATCAACGTGAACGCTTATGTAGTGGGACTTGGCTTCCATCATGGGGTTAATTTCGATCTTGGTTCATCTGATTGGTGTGGCCAGCTTTGCCCTAGTCATATGGCAACAACTCCAAGATATTCCAATTCCTCTGGAGGTCTTGAGTAAGCTGAAGGAGCTGGGAACACTCGAATTTGGCGGCAATTGGAAATATCTCACCTTTTGGAACTTGTGGCTCCAGCTCTTTTACTTTGGACTCTGTCTCATTAACGACGTTTTGGGACGCAAAGGTCAGTAGAGGAAATTACTTCATAACCAGTCTGGCTTGTCGTTGCCATATTGAAAATTGTCCCTTTACTTTAAGATTGTCACGCGTAACAAATATGTCCTTTTGGGAACATTTTCAAATGCAGTTTTAGTTTTATGACTATCCAAGCCATATTGTTACAAAAGAACTCAATGTTCCATTAATATTCAGAACCTCGGACATTTCCCTTTTAGGATTCAGGAATACGAGAACGAAGTTGGCGCGTTTGGAGGATCACATTTTCGCCTCATTGGGATTTCCCATGGGGATGATTGTCGGGATTGTATTTTGGACGTTCTATTTCGTGGACCGAGAATTGTCTTTTCCCGAAATTTTGGATCAAGTCGTTCCATCATGGGCCAATCATCTAATGCATACAATGTAAGTTAATCCTTATTCAAAGGTTATTCACTTCATTGTGAAAATCAACGACTTTAACCTTCTCAGCGTGGTTCCATTACAACTCTATGAAATGATTTTCGTCTACCACAAATATCCATCCAATGTTAGTGGATCCATGACGACCGTAGGTTACAACTTCATTTACATCTGTTGGACTCTTTATGTGGCCTATGTAGGAGGATTCTGGGTGTATCCTATCCTGCAAGTCTTACCCCCCATTCAAAGGGCGTTATTCATCGCTGCTATGAGTTTATTTGGAGCAGTGGTGTATTTTGCTGGCAAAGGCATCAATCGATTAGTTTGGGGCCAGGACTACATTATTGACCATCAACCTTTGCCCAAGAACACCAAAGCATCCAAATCCAAATCCAAAAAATATGCGTAATACGTACATATAAATTGACCTCCTACCTGTTGTTGAACCCAGTCTTTGCAGCACTCGAAAATGGACCAATGATAAACCAAGTAAGCATACAATTGCTCATGAATGTTGATGGTTAGAAGCACTTGTCGGGATTTGTCCTCGGCGATCAAGTGACAAAGAGCGGGTAGAAGAAACCTTAACACATCCGGGACGAATTCTTAAATAAAACAAAATCGAATGGATACTCTTTAAGAACTACTCTTAAAACGCCTCGTTACCATTAGCAGATTGGATTGGTGGTTTTCCGAAGCCAGATTTCCCAGGAAGAGATTGAAGTTTTTGCACTTTTTGCGCCTCAAAAGCCTCGTTGCTGAGGGTAAAGATAAAAGGTAGAATGGCACACACATCGTCTCGACTAGCTGTGGTCTCTTCCGCCAACCAGGAAGCCAAGATCCGAATGGTGGCGCAAATGAAGGCCTTGTTGTCATTATCATCCAACTCGGTGGGATTATCCTTCAAGTCTAACGATACCTCGTGTAAGAACTTCAGCACCGTAGAGAACACGTTCTTCATTGCCGAATATAACTGACCCTTTTGTCGATCATCCAGCATGCTCAAGCGCTCATTTGCCATATAAGACACGCCACTTTCAATAATAAAGTAGCAAGATACAACCAAATCAAGATCCCCAACCACATCCTCCAGTTTCTTTTCTTCCAAATGCATGATGACTTCAATGAAAGAGAGGTTGAGAATCATGGCCACAAATTTTCCGCTGGCAATCACTTCTTTGGTTCCGCAGATGCACCACTCGAAATCTGAAACTTCGATCACGGATGCCAAGAGCATGAGTGCGGGATCGCGTTGCTCTTTGGTGATTTTACTGAAGAGAATGTCGCGCAAACCACTCTGAAGGTACGGTAACCAAGCTTCTTCGCAGTAATTGGATTTGGGAAAGCTGCGAATGATTGTCCTCAAAGTGTGGCATAATTCGAATTTGCCCTCATTCTTACTGTTGTAAAACTCTTCGCAGAATTTGGTCATGAGATTGTTAAAATCCTGCGTGCCTTGATGATAGGACCAACACGCACTTCCACTGAGTTTAAGAAGACTCAGCAAAAGAGTTAGAGCTTTTTCACTCTGGAAGCTCTGCCGGATATTAATATCGCACAATGTGTGAATCCCGCGGTTGCTAATGAATGAGTTTCGGCCTTGCTCAGTGGAAACAATCGCCGTGATGACTTCATACGCATCATTGATGACGAGTAGATTCTCCTCATAGATTTCGTTATCTGCATCGTTAATAATATCCAGCAGAATCGGGAGGTTGAAGAGAATCGATGCATTGGTCATGATCTCCTCATCACCCGTAAAACATGACAAAACGGCCAAAGCCACTGACTGGTACATGAGTCCTGGACATCCTTCGGGTGAATCTTTACTCCGTAGCATTCTAGCTAGGAACGAATAGCCAATGCTCTGGAATACAAGAAGAATGCATGCTTTGTCATTCCAAGGCCAAATAGTGAATTTTGATGTTTGGCAGCAGGCAAGAGTGCCAAGCTAATGTTTATGTCAAGACGGCATTTAAACTCTGCTCGCCAATTGCTTCTTCCAAGAGCTCTTGCTGTTTTACCTTCATGAGGTGAAGCCGTGCTTGCTTGTCACAGTCTTGACCTTTAACCAGTTTTGGGACCAAAAATAAAGCAGCCAATCTTTCGGTGTCTGTTTCGGCCTTGGCCAAGGCGGCCAAACATTTCCGCACAGGCTCTACAAAATGAACATAAACCCAATATAAGTCAACGAATTCAACGACATTTTGAAAACCTGAGTTCTTATTCCAACCTGAGAGTGACGGTGGGCTAGAATCCGTCAGAGAATTGGATGTTCCCTCTGATGGACATTGGGATGAGGTAGAGCACAATGAGGAGTCCCCCACTGTTCCAGTATTTGCGGGTAGCGAAGCCATGTTCCCAACGGTGTTTTTCTTCTTTAACCCTTACGTTCACTGACAGGTGGGATCAATTGTCCTTAGCAAAGTGACTGACGAAAGGCCAAAGCAACGGAACCCCAAATGTTGGACAAGATTTCCTTTCTCAAGACCTCAATTAGATAGCACTACTAGTCCTACTTACTAACTTTGTTCATCATGTTGGCCTTCTAAGCAGAGCATGTGCCAAAAACACAAGAAAACATGCTGCCCAGGTTTCACAAATTAGCTGGACTCTCGCTCTAGATCGTGCCCTGAAGTTGGCTCCTTGACTCTTGGAAATGGTCTATTTTGGCAGACCTGGAGGAAAGTAAACAAATCGGCTTTTGGCGGTCGAGAACTTGATAAAGTGGTCTTCACGCAACCTTGATAAGGAGCGATAGGCCCTCTAAGAGAGACTTGAGGGAAAGGCCATGCGGGCTTTACTATCCAAGGCTGAAGGAATAGGGACACAAGCCGAGGAGAAGGCCGAAGCTAGAACGAAGCCGGGCTGATGGTGATTGGTAATTTTGTAAGAGGTATGCCGACCGCCACTGGGAGACACAGACAGAGAATAGAAAGCTCCCTTGTTGATCTTGTGCGTAGAATGCGGAGATTTTTGTGCCCAAGATGTCGGTCTGACCTCAATTTTTTTCCTTAATACCATCACCATCACCAGTTCGAGGTAAGAGCTGATTATCAACCTGCTCATCTTAGGTCACATCTTTTGTCAAAAGAGGAACGGATTGAAGTGTAACTTTGCTTCTTCAAAGAGGATCTTCTCTTCAAGCATATGTGTCGGTTCAACCGGGAAATATTATAGATTGGAGAGACTGGCTTGATCAGCCAGTTCCAATAGTGACCTGAGTTTAACCCTCTATGTTCCCCTCCTGATCGATTATAATGAAAGAGGATTGAATTTCATTCGTCTTTTACGCCCTACCATTTTTTTTGAGAAAACAAGCGTGTAAATTTAAATTTGGAAAGCGCCACTAGGGTTCAATTTTTCTATCATCCTATGAATCACTCTTGGCTATAAGACTTGTTATCTGTTTGGAATGCATTTTAAATTGTGCCTTGTGACTGGAGGGGAAAAGGTCTTTTGTGATCAGCTGAGCTTGAATGTTAGCCTGACTATCTCTCAGTCAAATCTCTCGACATTGAAGCCAATTCCGTTCCGTGAGTTGGCGTCTTTTGGCCATTTCTTTTAATTTCACCAACTTTGAATCCATTCAAGAGTTTTACATGTGACAATGTGGGTCGGTCCATTTAGAATAGAAGTTATGTTGTGAGTGAGCGACAATTAAGCTCTGGCATATCTGCAACTTGGAGGGAGTTGAATAACCCTTTTTTGAGAGATCCAGTCTAGATCTCAAGGACATCAAGGGTCAATGACAAACATGACCACGAAGTCAAAAGTTCTTGGCTTTGTTAGTTTGGCCAAATCTGGTCCTATAGCTTGGGTTTTTTCGCAAAGTGGTCAGTCAGTTCCGTTGCAGCGAACTTGTTTGTCCACTTTGAGAATTGCCAAACACTTGACCATACAACTTTGATCCAGATCGCAGTTCTGTCCATGCAGGAATGTCATATCAAATATGACTCCTGTTTTCGGAAACAGACTTGAACGACAAGAAGTACGCGCGAATCCATTAGTTGGGACTTGTCGACAGTCACGTCCATGCTGTGACGTCATGGCGATTTGCCAAAACCTTTGAAGAGAAATCGAGGCACAAAGATTCATCAACGTGACTTTTCAAACAATTTATGAGAGGCTTGGGCTCGCATTCGACACTGGATTTGTGGGCTGTTCATCCTAACGTGAGTAAAGCACGCTATGCTTTTTGGTGCAGACCACTCTCAAGTATAGATTACTCCAACATGTGTACAGTACATCTTGTGTGGAATAAAGCCTGAACGAAAGTTGGATTACCCCTTCATTGTTCGCAATGCATAGACATGAAACCACTAGGATTGGAACTATGACTCTCGCTAGGAGGCAAGAGTAAAAAGTTTCATTTGCACTTCATTTTGGTCGGCCCGATATGGATAGTGATTTTTTGTGTTGAGTAAATACGGGAGAGGGATTGAGTGATCTTATCTCAGGAACAACGACAAGATTCTTCACGTTCTTGTTCTTTATTCAACGCCCACTTGCACTCAAGATTCTGGTCTGCGAGAGTGATGCCAAGTACAATGGGAAAAAACTCACGTTGTTGGCTCGGCTCAGTTTGCAAATGAACATAATCACCAGAATATTCAGTTTTTAGTAATTGATTTTTTCCCAAGAGTGAGTTTTGCTTCACTTGAATTTACTCTTTAATCTCATGACTGAGGTTTCATCAGAATCCTAACTGTTTTATCTAAATCATTCCTGAAAATTCCGAATTCTTCATGAATAATTTGTACACTTCTTGTTTCCTTAGAGCGGTCCAGGCTTAACAAGGCAAGTTCAAATTCCGGTTTGCTTAGGTAGATTGTTTTCAATATATCAAGCATAATCAAGACCAATGCAATTCCAGTGACAAAACTCGTCGAAAGAACAAATGTTAGGAGCCATTTGATATGCAGTAAGGCACCTCTTGAACGGTGATAACGCTCAGTTCCAAGCAATCGTGTTCTATGGTTATAGCTGATTTCATCGGACATAATCTGATTAAAGGGGAATTCACTTTTTGTGCCCTCGCCCTCGAACCTAAAGTATTTCAGGGCTTGAAATTGGACCCCGACTCATTGCTCATGCTTTGGCACTGATTCCCCTGTTGGGTGGTAGTATTTGGTGGTGGTGAAGGAGGAGGTCCTCTAGTCGACTGAGCTCAATATGAAATGACCAGGTGCCTGGAGAATTTCTCACGACGACGTTGGCCATGGCGATCACGATGACGAGGGTGCTCCCAATGATTGTATTCACTCTCCACTGCAAATGCCAGTTCGAGGGTAGTCAAGAGAGTTTCCCATTCTCTCTCTCCCTCTCGACCCTCCCTTCTATCTCATTCTCTTTGCCATTCAAGACAATCTCGAACACATGAAGTACAGTAGTGACTACTCTCAAATGTGTATGTACTAGTATACATGTACACTACTGTATGTTCGGTGAATGTGCCACAGTTTGTAACCCCCACCAAACCACTCTTCTGCATACACATAACGTCCATCCAGAGCAAGGAGTGAAGCGATAACTTGAAAAAAGAAACCCAGTCCGCCATTGAAACGGCTTCGGCCTCCTCAACAACGACGATGCGCCCCCTGGCGATTCTCGCGGGTTTTCAACGGAGACCCCGATCGAGTCAGTCCCTAGATTTTGTTCAAGTGACTCAGGAGGAACAAGGTAGAAAGAAGACTCAGTGGTAGAGCAACAAGTTGTTCAATATCTCCTGTTGAGGTGTCGTTACCAACATCATCTGGTACTCAAAAGATGAGCACCCGCGTCTGTTTTAAGCAATTGTGTTGATGTCATTTCCGAGATTGATACCCGTGAACCATGAGATTGATGTGAAACATTCTTTACAAGGTAAGACTAATCGAACCTATAGCTGCTGCACGTCTCTTCCTCACCAAAAGACAAGCAGTCCATCCATCCACAGCTGGATGGAGTGTTGTGAATACCTGTGCCACTCACTTCAGGGCTGACGGTCCCTGCCACCATTTGAAATCAGCAGCTGAGTAAAAGCACTTTGTACTTGCAAATGGTCCAATTGAGTTTCATGGACGATGAAAAGTTAGTCGGATGCGAATCGCATTGTGTACAGAACCCAGCAAAAATTACGTGCCATGTTCATAACTGACGAAGTTGTAGATTTCTTTGGTTGATGCCATTGACCCTTCCTGCATTGTTTGGCCATGTTTACTCTAGTACTCAAGCTCTTCGTCGGCTCTTTTGGATAGATAGGACTTGCTATGAAACATGCTCAATGTATGCGTACGTCGTGGTGTTCTACAGAGTCTATGAATTGGTATTTCAATCAATAGTCAGATGAATAGATTCTTTATTCGGTCCTGTACCAGAGCACAGAGTGCCCCGCAATGTTTCTTTAGCAGACGCTGAAGGCCCCATCCTGTTCGAGGAGTCCTTGATGACTTGTTTGCTCTTGCATAAAAGTGAAGTTTCTCCCGGATCAGGAAACCACGACTCCTCCTACAACTTAGAACGTGTTTTTTTAAACCTGGGGTGTTACAAATGGAAATGATTCAATCGTCTGCAACGACGCGAAGCAATATCAAATAATGTTTGTCACACATCGCTCTGTCATGGGATTTGTTCCACGGATGACTTTGAGATGGTTCTTTTTTAACCAATTAACTTCGTCAAGTATGTTTTCTTAATGGTACGTTTGTTCAAAGCATCGCCTCGTTTCTTTGTGAGCGTTGTTAACGGAATTGTTTGACGTCAACATCCACAACTGCTTTCTTATCATTGTTGCACTTGGAGTTCCGTTTGCCATCATCGGATGTACGGTACAGCAGAACTGCTTTCTTATCATTGTTGCACTTGGAGTTCCGTTTGCCATCATTTGCATTCTTTTGAATTGATAACTCTTTTCGCTTTCATGCAATTTACTTCAGGCTATGCCTTGAAAAATTTTGGTCATGCCTAATTTTTAAAAAGCAGCAAACAATTGTAACGTGTGCAATATCATTATATTCACTATGGAAGTCTTAAAATATGACATATGACATCAATGAGCGTTAGCGCTCATTGTAAAAAACTAAACTTATCGGAGATTAACTGAAAAGGATCCGAGGAGAGATGCGTTTTGGTTTTTTTTTTAGATCAAAGGACCCCAGTTTGCACTCTAGAGAAAAAAAGGAAAAATACGGTGTACGAACGAAACCCAATCTGGGGAGTCTTAAGGCAATCCTAGGTCAGAGCCCCCTCCTGGAAGGGCAAGGGCAAGTTTTTTTTCTTCTTGATGCACCCTCTTTACCTCGTGGTTGGAAAAAGTCCTGTAAATCAAAAACTGCCCTTTCACCTCGAAACAAGTCAGAACGTGTGGCCAATTTTCAAAATCTTGGCCTAAGATTAATACATCTTCTTAGTGCTAAGGCGATACTGGTACAACTCGGACTCGCACGAGTCTTTTAATCTTCTGCTTGTTTGCCGAAAACTTCACTTTTTTTATTTTGCACATATAGATTTGGCTTATTCAATCCCCTTTCAAGGGCTTGCATCTTACATGATCAAATCATAACAAGACTCGCCGTTACAGCGCAATAAATCTTGAGGCCTTAATTGTTAAGCGACGTCAAAACAAATTGCAGTGCCCTAAGTTTAAGAAGGACTGTGTTTTTGATTAATACGGCTTAAAACGCTCCTGAAAAGCAACTCAGTTCCTGGTTGGGGCTTATTTGTTGTCTTTCGTAACCAGCAGGCAATCCGATGGACCAAATTTATTCCCTTACCTGGGGTCTCTTACATCAAGTGTCTATAAACAGTGTTGGTACTTCTTGAAAGTTAATAGGCGCCTCAACAAGGTGGGTGTTAAATCGTCGAATGTTAGTTAAGAACGTCAACTGTTTCCTTAACGACTAAAGGACTTCAAACCTTGACTCTGATCAATGGACTAATTTAGAAAGGAATATTTTTGGTAATTGACAATGAGCGGTTAACATTCGTTACCTTTCATCCAATCTAAGGTGGATTTTGGGTCCAAATGTGATGTAGGTCAATATCTCTAAATGTCTGTATTTGTTGGTATCCTTATCTTCACTCTTCGGACGATGTCGAAATAGTTACTCACATTTATTTTGGTTTGGTTTGGTTTTTCACTGGCTTTTCTAACCGCCACAGGAAAGGTAATCCCCAGTACTTTTAAAAGGAAAGGTTATAATTTGTCTATTTATACCTTTCAATCTTTATATGATATTTGGTCTACCAATGAATTTGAATTGGCAGACAGAGCTAGTCCTTGAATGTAGGGTATATCTGGAATGCTATATAAAAATTTGTCCGAGTAGGACTTGAAAGATGCAACCGAATCAGCAAGGCCTATGTATTCCCTACGAATATTAGAGGGAAGCAATTAAACAATGAATGAGCCCAAGAAAGAAGAGTAGTGGACTTCATTGTTCGAACTAGCCTGGATTCTCGAGGACTTGAAGGCATTCTCAAAACGCACGTTAAGCCCCTACGGTCACTACAATTGACCCTAAATCCTGGGTTGGGACAAAGCTCATGGGATGCTTTTGAAAACGTACAGTATCAGATACATTTCGTACCTTCTCTGAATAATGTAGAGTCCCAACCTTTCTAACCTCTTCCAATATGAGAGCTCTCTCATTCCTGTGATGTTCCTAGTAAAACATCTTTGGACCTGCTCAAGCTTTTGCAAACCTGCTGAACTAATTGGAGCCCAAATGGGTGAGGCATATTCAAGATGTGGCTGGACAATCGATTTGTACAGACTTGGCATCGTGATGCTATCTCTGGACTTAAACGTGCGATAGATCCAACCACACATTTGAAAAACCATACCCACCTTCAACTGGGTATGCTAATTGAACTTTCCATTTCCTTGGAGGGCTACACCTAGATCTTTCTAAATCTTTCATGGATGAGACCTGTTCAATATCTTTACCTTCATCATTGCATGGGTTTTTTGAAGAAAAAAATCAAAAATTTGACCGCTTAAATTATTATTTCTTACATGTTTCCTAAATAGTTACTCACTTTTCAGAAGTTTCATGAAATACTTTGCCATTTATTTATTCAATATTGTTTAAATATTTACCTCCAAACCTTGTTTTTGGGAGTTTCCACTGATAACTAAAAAGCGTTTTGCGTGCACTAGTCAAACAAATAATTTTGTGACAAAACCCGGAGGGCGGATTACATGGGTATTGTCTGTGCTCCGTGCTTTCAGAATTGGGGTAGGAATCTAGTATTATTATTTTGTTTTTTTTGGGGGGGGGGTGTTGTTTTCACGAGCTTGTGTCTAAAACAACTACTGGTAATAGAATTACTATTAGATTGAAAGAATTTAACTCGTCTATTTATTACCTTTTAATCCTTGTATGATATTTGGTCTACCAACGAATTTGAGTTGGCAGACCGAACTAGTCCTTGAATGAGGGTTGATCTGGAATGCAATCTAAAAATTTGTCCAAGTCTGACTTGAAAGATCTTATTTAAGTTTATTAATCTATTTGAATCAGCTGTTTGATTTATTCATTATATCTTAGTAGTTTATTCCTACTTTATTTATTAGGCTATAAGTATCAACGTATATCGGTCATTTTTGGAGAAAGAAACGCTTTCCTCGGTTGGTAACTTTAAAATATCTTAAATCAAAGGACTATCGATGCTTAACTGAAAATTTGATCGTTTCTGAATAACGTTTTGACATATTTTCATGGAATAAAAAGAGCAAGATTAATGAATAGAAAACAAAAGTTTAACAGAAATTAATTATCTTGCCACTTTTTCCCAGTAAGATCGTTTACCTAGACCTTGAACTCGGGGAAGTTCATGTTTTAGCTAGTTCTATTATGCATTTTTTGCGGACTTCCTTACCGTTTCTGGGAGCCCAAACAAGGTAAGACGAAAAATGTATTTTTTTTAACTTAGCGCCATCATTACACAATATATGATCCACCAACTAATTAGAGTTGGCAGATCTGATCAGCCTTTGATCAGAGAGTTGATCAGAAAATTTTGATCAAAATATTGTTGAAGCCTGAGTTAAATTCCTCTACAGGATCAACACCCACATACCTCCCTACGAATATTTGTGGGTAGTCAAAAAAACAAGGAAGGGCCCGAGAGAGATTACGGCAATGGAAGGCAACTACTACCCTTCTCTCTGATTGTTGCTTCGAGTTATCTGCAAAAGTCTCTCCCAAGTGCCATACCGAACTTTTGAACAATTCACTTCGAAATTTTATTGATCAAACGGCAAAAAAGTAATTTCTTGTAATTACCCATTGAGCAATAAACGCATAATATTCAGCCAATATTTGTCTTGTACAAACAATCTCTAAAGTACGGTACTTGAATAACCAATCAAACCACGACCTTTTGTTTTCTTTTTTTGTGACTTATTTCTATGGTTTTGCAACTTATTTTGACTAAAATTCATAGCCTGAAAACCAAAACATTTTACGAATACCATTTACTTTTTTCCAACCCTTACTTATGGGCTGCCGTGGACGATGAAGACGGGCTTGGGATCCACCGACTGTATGAATCGAATGCTCTCGAGCGACTGAATTCAAGGGCAATTGACCATCACCTTATATACTATGAAATGAAATTAAGAGCGCTTGCGCCACAGTCGCAGCAAAGTCGGAATAACATTATTGAGGATGACGACACATTTTTCTTGCAGTGCCATATTCAAATGTGAAATGCGGTTGACAAGACTAGCCATCCATTGGCTTCCTACGCTTCACGAAATATGGTTTACGTTTTGCACTTCAGAGGGCGCTCTCTGAACCGTGCTCCACGAAACATTGGGCTGATTCGTCTTTATTCCATTATAGTACGTTTAAGTTGTTTTTGGTTAGTAATTTCAAAATCTTATGTTTAGTTTATGACTCAGGTCACACAATGCCCCGGAAAATTGCGTTTATGTTACCAGTAGTTTATTTAAACGCCTACCGTGCTTCTTCCCCATTTTGTTTGGGCGGTCTGACATTACAAATAAAGGTTCTTATAGTAATGATTATTGTCCGTAATCCCGTGTGCTATTTTTGACAATTCTCAAGTATGTTAACTTTGACATAATGTATCATTTATAAGCGAATTACAACTAGCAAAGAAAGTAAGCCACGGAAATAGTATTGATCTAGAATTAATAGGAAATGTATCCAAGTCAAGATTAAAATCAACACCTAAGTAATCCCGAGAAAGGAGGGGGAGGGGTGTTCTTGCAAGTCTTAACTAACATGAGACCAACTTTCAGAAAGTCAAGGAGTGAATCTTAGATTGAGAAAAAAATTCCACTTATGTCGCATCGTTCGATTTTTTCTCGATATAAGATTTATTTTTTCGCTCTAAAAATCGACCCTGAACTCACGAGGGCTTGAATGTGCCAGACAGTTTCGAAGCAATCAATGCATCACTTCGTTATTTGTTTTTAGCCTGCAGAGGAAGATGTCTGCTTTCAGTAAGAGTGACAATATCGTAGCACAATAATCATCATATATCTTAGTCTATATTTTCTGACACAAGTACTTGAAGCTCTCGATTACCTTTTCCATTCTCAGGAACTATGTTAAGAGATTGGCTGATTCTTACGTACAAGAAAAATTCCTTGATAAGACCCATACTCTTAACAAAAGAAAGCATTACAGTTGTGCAATTATTTTAAGCCAAATTATTTTGACTTGGGTTAAAGTTATGCGTAAGAAAGGATGTCCCGAGATGACCCCCTCTATGCATTTTTCGCTCATTGTATATTATCATATTGCTAATCCCAAACGAGAAAGGCAAAAGGGACATATTATTTGACGCTAATTATCTGCCAATTCCACTCTTTCATGCGTTTGCGGTCATTAAACATAATTATAAGCTATTTCCTTGGTTAGTTCATGGCTTCAGAGGTGTCAAATGGCAATTTGAGATGACAACTGGGATTTTTGCCATGGATGTCTTTTCATCGTCGTCACTCAGGAGGAAAATGTTTCTGAATTGGAACAGGGTTGAACAAAAAGGCTTTGAGAACCAAGGTAGATTTGAATTTCATTTCACAGCTTGCTTCATTTAACTTTTCTTTTTTCATTGTTTTATTTAGCATGGTTTAGAAGGTTGAATTAAAGATGATGGCATCAATGCAAATCCTAAGCCTAAAGCCTAAAAATACAAAAAGGGAAAGGAACGAAATGAAAGGGAAATACCCGTAAATTGAGACTCCGACAAAATATGTTTTCACGTCGAGCAGAAATTGCAGAAGTTTGACGGTTCAGATATGCGAAAGAGCTGAACCCCAAGGCATTGAGAAGAAAACAGGTTAGTGCAACCCTCTCAAATATCTTCTCGACAAACGAACAACACTTTTTGTCGGAGTTTATGTACAACACCAGATCATTAGCTATTATTTATTGATGTATGGGTTGTTCCGAAGGAATTGGACCACAGAAAGTTTGTAGATATCAGTTGTAGTTGCAAGCAGACAAATGATAAATTTAATTTTCTCGCATTTCTGACACAAACAGCTCGAAATCCTTCTAAACCTTGAGTAAACCAGATTTCATAGGATGCATGAATAAATCTAAGACCATATCACTTAAGGTTCAGTTCCAGAGGTTTGAAATTTGAAGCCAATGAATACATTTGAAACCTTTGATTTATGAATGAAAAGTGAATTAAAAACCAGTGAAACATTATGTGGCTTGGTCAAGCTCCACAACAATGTCTCAAAAACCTCTATCCTGCGGGGCAATTTTCTCAGACCTAGTTTTTGGCCAATCTCCTTTTAAACAAGGTAGTCTTATAAAAAAATTAAAAGTGTCCAATGTTGAAAAATTAATGAAAACTCTAGTTTGTTTGCCAACAATGGCGCCTAGGATACATGACATCTGGGGTCGTCCATTACTTTGGCAACATCCTATTTGGTATAATAGAATCGAGAAAAAAACAAGGGAAAAAAGATGGTAAAAATGCAGAAATGATTGCTGCACGTTCAATCGTACATTGATTGATTTAACATCAATCCCTATCATTTGCAACAAAGCAGGTGTGATAGTCATAGATTGGTAAACGATGGACTGCAAAAATGAAGGGGATATCTGTTCAAAATATTTACCAACCACTACCTGCCTAAACAAGTAAATTAATTGCACACATGCTGACAGTGCTGAGATTTAAAAGCTTAGGATATTTTTCTGCTTGCACGTACGTTGGACCTAGTTTTTTAATCCTGCATAGTCACTGTAAGGTAATTACCGGCACAAGACCATAATTTCCGCTCATATCTTTAGCTTTTGTTCAACATCCAAACTCATGTGCACAACTGAATTTCAGAGCTCGAGGGATGCATCTGATGATTAATGCTGAATTTTGAACATAAAAATCCACATTTCTCTGTTATGGTACCTCTTTGTCCCATGGTTTGTCACGGCTTATCTTCATTCATTGTCCACTTTGTTCCAGGTGTTTGTGCCATTTTCTAATGAGGGTTCCAGTAGGTTGACACGAGGCTGCTTCAGAACATCGGAGCATGTCCCACTCCAAATTGAGCTTGGCTATGGACGATAGTCCAACCAGATCCAGAGATCACTCCAACGAGCCCTTTTCTGCGGCTACCAACATGGACCACGAGACCATCATCAACAATTCGGATGATGATCATGTGGCCGAAATGGAAAAGCTCATGCCTCCTCCGCCTTCTATTACAGCGGCCGCAGCTTCTGGAGCAATTGGAAGTAGCGGAGTCTCAGACACATTCCAATCGATCAATTCTAGGTATGCATGGCCATTTTTAAGTTTCGCGCGGATTCTTTTGGCCAGATTTGTTGTTGCCAAGGTAATGGATTACTTGACAAGGAAAAATTAACCTTGTTTATGTAATGCTCGGTGGAATTAATGCATTTTGTATTCAAGGTCAAAATGACTGTGAAGTTGGAGAATTGATGTGATTCAATACCGCCGCTGGTTTTGCGTGCGTGTGTGTGTGTGAGTGATAAGAATAATTATCCGACTTTTGATCGCTCAAATTGTGCAGATCTTGCACCGTGGTCAATTGGCTTGTACCCTCTTAAGACTAATTTTTTTGGTAGTGCTTGGTATGTATTTATGGCTGGACAAGAGCTTTGTACTCTCATTCAGTTAACTGAGTTCAGTGTGAACAAAAATTAATGCAATAAACCGGCAAACCTGTCCCTTCAGATCCCAAGTACAATCTTTTCTTCGAATTTGTTGCATCTTAAACAAAAATTGGTGCAGCTAAATTTGGCATCATTGGCTCAAATCCCCTTGGTTTTCATTGTTCTCACAAGCAACACGACTACTTTGACAAAACATGGACCACTAATTTTCTAGTTCATGTTTTGCTCAGCTCGATCTCGAGAATGACTTTGAAGAAAAGAGTTGTCAAATTAGCTTCAAATGAGAGGTGTGAACCGCTTTGAGACAAAAATACGACTGTGGAAGGAACCTTTCATAGACGCTGGTCTCTGATTTAGCACTTTGATTGTCATCTCACGATTTATTTCTTGTGAAGATGATTTTGAAGTTCCATGCTGTTGCACATAATGAGTAATTGCTGAAAGGATGTGCATTAGATCACTTAAAGCGCTCACCACTACGGATTGATCGAATGTATTGTAACAATGATCGAGATCCAGCACACTATCAATGGCGACGGGGAATTTTCTTCACAAATCTCAACCTTGTCGCTGAGGCTTCTTGGAAACATGACGTTTTAGGAAATTTATGAGATCCGAAAAGCTTTGTTTTTAATGGATCACCAACGGTCGGTTGCAGGGCTGGGTTTGCTGGGTTTGCGGCGACAATTTGATGCATTCTGTGACGAGGAAAACCACAAGGGGTGTACTTGGCTGTGAAAGAATTCCCCCCGATGTTGATGCTTTGATCAAATTATGAGTGTATTGTCGTCGTCGCGGTGCCCGAATTGACGTACTTTACATCCTCTTCGATATTGTTGCTACCGTCCTCGACCAGACGTTTGGAGCTTCATGGCTGAGGGCTATCATGGTGGTGCATGGTTGGTGAAGCTTTGGGATCCGGCATCTTCCGAACACTCTGATATGTTTCTTCGTCAAAAGCCGGGCTCTGAGTGCTGGTGAGTGAAGCCACCTCGAGTGTGTGAACATTGGTCATGAATAGTTCGACAGGCACTATAAAAGGCACATCCTCTGGTAATTCAACCAGTCGAAAATTGCACTTGCAACAGAAAGAGCTGAGAAGATGGTCGTCAAAATCGCCCTTGTCTTAGCTTTGGCTACTCTTGCCGTGAACGGTTTGGCCGATCCCGGCGGAAGACGATACAGCAATGGCGGGTCCTTCAAGGGAAGATCTTCCAGAGGGTATTCCAGCCGTGGATCATCAGGTGGTTACTCAGGCGGATCCTCAAAAGGCTACTCAAGCAGCGGCGGTGGATTTGGTGGAGGTTCTTCAGGAGGAGGATACGTCGCCCAATCGTCAAGCTACAGCCACCCTTCAAGCAGTTATTCCAAAGGTGGATCCAGCTATGGAGGCGGTTCATCCGGTGGATTTAGCAAAGGGGGTGGTTCCAGTTATGGCGGCGGTTCATCCGGTGGGTTTGGGGGTGGTTCCTCCAAGGGAGGTAGCTCTGGCTACTCATCCGGTGGATCTGGTCATGGAGGCAGTTCCAGCTATGGCGGCGGTTCATCCGGTGGATTCAGCAAAGGGGGTGGTTCCAGTTATGGCGGCGGCTCATCCGGTGGGTTTGGGGGTGGTTCCTCCAAGGGAGGTAGCTCTGGCTACTCATCCGGTGGATCTGGTCATGGAGGCAGTTCCAGCTATGGTGGTGGTTCATCCGGTGGATTTAGCAAAGGAGGTGGCTCCACCTACGGTGGATTTGGCGGTGGTTCCTCCAAGGGAGGTAGCTCTGGTTACTCCTCTGGTGGATCTGGTCATGGGGGTGGTTCTAGCTATGGTAGCTCATCCGGTGGATTTAGCAAGGGAGGTGGATCCAGCTATGGTGGTTCATCCAAGGGATTTGGTGGTGGATCTAGCTATGGAGGTGGCTCTTCCAAGGGTGGAAGCTATGGCGGTGGACACTCATGGTCTGGATAAACTGGCAATGGCTATCTTTCTTACAACTCTGATACTTAGTGTAAATCTCATGAAACTGCCAAATTTACGTTCCGTGCATTTGATAACCCTTTCTGAAGCAATAAACAAATTTGACCCTGTCACATCTCTTGAAATAATGAAAATGCAACATGATATACCATACCTAATGCTGAACATTTTAATAGGTCTAGGAGCTAAAGGTGACTAGATTCTTCAATTGAATGAATTTGCTTTTCGCCAAAATGTCTCAAGCCAAATTCAAAATTTAGTTCTGCAGTAACATTGACTTGTCAGCCCTTGGAGCAATTTTTGAAAATAAAGGCCAGTGCGACGAATTAGGTGGCTTCTGTCAAAAACTGAAAGAAACCCATAAGTAAACCTTTGGTCAGCCATTAAGCTCCCAAACGTGCCACGCGTAATTTCACCGGTACATAGCCGAATTTGCCCAAGCTATCAAGTAAAATAATTTTCGTTAGTACTTCCTTTCCTGAAGAACTTATATCACGGAACAGGAATTCTCATGTCATTGCACTTTTTCAGATTGTATATCAATTTGGGGAAAGCCTCAAAGTCTACCAAATTATTGGTGCATTTAACAAAGCATTGTTGACATACGAAAATCGAACAAGACATGTCATTTTCGAAAGAAATAAAAACTCTTTAATGTGACTTGAAATGAGACCCAAAATATGATTTAATCTTTAGTAGTTCAGTAGGCAAATTCAGTAGTGTTTCATGAAATATTTGAATGAAGTCCATTTTTATTTCAAGTTCAAAGCATGTTAAAATTTATTTCAGATCATTGTCTGATTATTACAGAAATAATAACAGGCACATAAGCCGAGCCCCAAACAGTATCTCTCTCTTTTGATAGGCGTCCAACGCTACACGAAATATGATATACGTTGTGCACTTCAGAGGCCGTTTTGTGAGTCAGCCTCTGGCAAAACTAAGGCTGATTGGGCTGATTCATCTTTAATGATCTATGATGCGTTTGAGTTGTTTTTGGCTAACTATCAAATTCTTATGTATGAATAGTGGCCAAGGTCACACAATGACCGGTAAAGAAATTGCGTTCATGGCATGATAACCGTAGTTTATTTAGCAATCTACTGCGCCTTTTTCCCATTTCGTTTGGGCTCTCTCACGTTGGAAATAAGGGCCCCTATATGGCGTTCTCCTCTCTCTTACTTATTTACGCGTTCTGTAAAAAAATGGTACACAAATATAATCCAAAAAGAAAGATGGTTCCTGAGCCCAGTTTTTTACAACCCAGAAGTGAATTGTAGATCGAGAAATGGTCCAATTTATGTAGCATAGTAATAGTTTCTCAATCTAAGATTCATTCATTTGTTTAAAGAATTAGGCTCTGGTTCTGCATTAATATAACAAAAAGCATCCTGGTCTTGACAGCAAAATTTGTCGAAGATATGTTATTACGAAGATTCCTTATTTTCCAGTTTTTGCGATGCCACCCAAGAAGCTCGGAATTTCACGCAGATTTTGGCTGTGCTCGCAGTGAGCTTTGGCTGTTACATTCATGGCACAACAGTGACGTTTCCGGCTGTGTTTTGGCCTTTGATGGTCCATGCCAACTCTACCAATGCCACCCTACCACATTCTTTATTCAACTACTCCTTGCCATTTCATGTCTACAATGAAGACAGAGCTCTCATCAGTAAGTAAAACAGTCACAGTTTTGAACCAATTCAGTCCTTAACCCATTTATAAATATATACATTGTCTTTTAGTGAGCATCGCTTCTTTCGGGATGTTGGCCGGGAGCCTTGTGGCAGGTCCCATGGCCAACTTTATCGGCCGGAAGTGGACCAGTATTATTGGGACGTGTGGAACCTTGACCTTGAGCTACGCCATGGTCCTCTTTGCCCAATATCTGTGGATGGTCCAACTCGGCCGGTTCATCATGGGAACGGCTCTGGGGTTTTCAACCACCATATCCACTCTTTACATCATGGAGATTGCCACTCCCAACCTTCGCTCCAGCCTGGCAGTGGTGCCAGCCATTGCTGGGACCCTTGGAATTTTGAGCTGCCAATGCTTGGGCGCTGTACTCAATTGGCAACTCCTCACTTTGGTCCTGACTTGCCTCAACATTCCCTTCCTGTTGATGCTCTTGTTCCTTCCCGAGACCCCCGTGTATCTCATTGCCACAGAGCAAATAGAGAGGGCTCACAGTGTGCTTCGAACGTTGAGGGGTCGCCGTTGGGACATCACCAAAGAGTTAACCGACATCAAAATTGCCTCCGAGGCCCATGATCAAAAGAAGGATCACATTGGACTTCGGGACTTTTCCGCGCCGTCGGTTCTCAAGCCGTTCCTCATGGCCCTGGTACTCATGTTCTTCTTTCAGTTCACTGGTATCAATCTCATTCTGCAGTACACGGTGGACATCTTCCAATCCGCCGAAAGCTCGATCAACGAGTTCATGGCCACCATCTTTGTCGGGATTGCTTTGCTCATCTCGAATATTATCACGCTATTGGTAGCCGGAAAGATGCCGCGCCGTCTCATGCTCTTGTTTTCATCCCTGGGAATTTCGGTGATGCTCATTTCTATGGGCGTGTTCTTCTACCTAAAAACCCTTGAGCATTCCTCTTGCTATGACAATCTGAAGAGTCAATATAGTGTTATGAACATGAGTGCCGACACTCTGACCGATGTGATTCCAGTGCCAGAAAAGTTCCTGAACTCGGAGTCCACTCCCGCTTCAACGGAGGACGAGTCCCTGCCAGCCAGTGTCATCAAGGGTAACAAAGATTGCCCTTCCATCTACACTGCTCATCTCGGATGGCTGCCTCTAGTTATCCTTATGCTGTACATCTTCTTCTTTAACCTGGGCTACGGTTCCATGATCTGGATCACTGTGGCTGAAATCCTACCTCAACATGTCCGTTCCGTCACGAATAGCTTATCAGTGGGCTTCACTTGCTTGTGTTCGTTTTTTACTTCCCATACTTACGACGATCTGAAAAACTCCATCGGTGGGGAAGGCGTTTTTTGGTTATATGGTGGGATCAGTTTGATTGGGTTTTTCTTCATTATGTTCTTCGTTCCCGAAACGAAAAATAAGTCAGAGGCGCAAATTCGACGACATTTCCTCTCGAAGGCCGAGCGGGCTGCCTTGGATGCTTCGGGCCGACGATGAATCGCTTGCGCATGGTCACCCTGCACAAGAATAATGTACAACCCATAATGCACAAAACGCGAGGAATAAAGGAAGAATCGTTCGAGGACCCCTCAGATTAGTACAGTAGTGTTTCAGTGAAGTGTTCAAGTGCCTCAACTTGTGAAACTAAGACTGATGTTGAGGGTTACCTCTCCCGATAAGCAGTGTTTCGACCCCATTGGCCCCACAATCGATTTCACCAATGTTAAACCGATAACCACCACCAATTGGCTGAGTTCCATGTAATAATTAATGCCTTGCATTTTGTCCCAAATTTCTTTCGCATTGCTTTTCAAATCCGGCTGTGAGCACTCACACTTCGAGTTTTCCCGATTTAAAGAAAAGAAAAACAGGACATTTGAAGAATCAGAATTACCCTTGATCAGTTGTATTTTTTCTTATTTAGTACAGCAATGCATGTACCATGTTATTGAATGTCTTTAAATATAAAGTAAGATCTTCCAGTGAAGAACGACCAAACTATCGTTCGCATCGTTTGAAGATTTGTTGTATTCCTATTCATGCGTACAATACGAAACTGCTTCATACATGGTGAAAAATAAATCATGGACACTGTTTTTCTTGTCACTTCATTGAGCGTTTTAGGGAACCGATTAATCTCTATTCACTTATGATGAAGACCCCGAAAATGTCTGTTTCGAGATGACGAAAGAAAAAGCATGTTCCTGAACAAAACGATTCCAAAATAAAATATTTTTCCTCTATTGTTTGAAAGAAGAAATGATTGCAATCTTAGATAAGGTTCCTTGGAAATCAAATCAAACTGCAATCTTTTTTGTTACCACCAAGTAAAAAAGAATCATAGCACGCATTTGCAATAATTCCGGGTGCACTTTTACTCCAGTTGCAACTTCTCCAGACCATTTTCAGAGAAGGAGTGAAAAATGACAGGAATACTAATCGATTTGCGTTTGAAAAAAAAACTTAAAATCATAACATCTAGAGGAGACATAATTCCCCAAACAACAAAGGGTCTTATAACCAACCCACACCATATAAATAAGGTCATGGTGTCAGGGTCCCCATTTTGGGACCATTTTTATGAATAGGTTTTAAAAACCCTCGAAAGACTATAAAAACTTTGTATTGATCAATTCCTATTTATACGTTAGCTTCCTTCCCAGAGCATCTGTTTACCAAGAAACTGCTTGATCATTGCGAAAAAAGACAAACTTTGGGTGTGCGAGGCGTTTTGGACCTCGGAAAGTTCGACTTACATTACCTCCGTCAAGACCATCATCGCCTAAGACCCCTAGCTGATGAGGCCTTTAGTCCGATGGATCCGGATGAGTTCTTGAGTTCTATTTGCTCGTTGGGGCACCACGTTGAACCTGTGCTCATATAATGCTCCTCAATGCCAAATGTTTGGGCAACAGCTCTATCAAAACTATAACAATCATATTTTTGTGACAATGAAGATGCAAGTATGTCACAACTATAAACTAGAGCTCCTCTGGCCGTCGATGAATGATATCTGTAAACTCTTGTTGGCCACCTTATAAGAAAAATACGTTTTGTTGTGTGGGGAGGTCATTCAGAGATGAGTTTGACTGGAATAGAAATTAGTCTATTCAATATGTAAGAATTGAGCATGGCAACGACAAATAAGTTCGTTCTTTTTGCGAATAGGGAACTGAAATCCCACCAGAATTTTGAATGATTGATATGATTTCAAGTGTCCAATAACCTGAAAGCTACATGAACCTAAGGAAACCTGAAATATGTCTTTGATTTTTCTGTTCTCTCATTAAAAACGAAGCAAACTTGAATCTTCTTAAACATTCTGTGTATAGAGATATTACTGGACGCTGAGACATAATAATGATTTACAAAAGAGCTGGATATCTTGTTTCTCTGTTTCGTAAGTAAGAGTTTTAATTTGAGTTTTAATTTATACTTTCCTGTGGTACACTTTATATGTATTCAAGTCATCCATATTTAATTGTCAGAATATGTTTTTGAAGATTCTTCGTGGCTTTAAAACCTGTTTTTGACATGGCCTATGTTTAGATGTCATTATGGTAATTGGTTTCACCATTGGACAAGACATATTTGAGAGCAAAGTTATCAAACTAGTAGTTTCATGGCAAAAATTCATCCTCTAATGTTTGCTTCTCCAAGAAAACTCGATAACTTCCTAACAATGTGAACACCCTGAGCTTAAAATTCGTTGCAATTGGTTTTTGGAGCACATTCCCAAGTGCAATCGGTTTTCAAAGAATCAATATTATCATTATTATTACTAGTTGGAGCTAGCTGTCTTTCTTGTCGATTCCTTCGTTAATAGTAAATGGCATATTCTTTCTCGCTTGAGACTTGCAATGTACTTCCTTGCTTTTACAGGAGGTGCTCAGTTATGTGTGAAGCCTGAAACTTAACACGATAAAAACATTAGGGCCCTCTTCATTTGAAACCGGTCAGAATTTGCTTCAACAATATGTTTCATTTTCACCTTGATCAAAAGTTATGCCCTCCCAAACCCCGCTACATAACTTTTCACAGAATGAATGGTCTAGCCCTTTTGTGGTGATTGGTTATCAGAAAAGAGCTAAATCATTCATTCCATGCCCTTTCTGTATTGTATTTTGCTTTGAGAGCGCATTGCTTTTGCTCCTTTCGTTCGATTGGGCTGAAATTTGAAAAACGCAATTGTAATGACGTAGAGCCAGTCTCACGATGACCAGATTGCTTTTCCGTCCACATTTCAGTGGTTCATGGAGCAACAAAACTTCATCAAACAATGACGCTAATAATGGAATAGTCTAGACTTCTAAATGCAAGCCTATTCATCATTGGGTCAATCAATACAAATCAAAGCATGCTTTCAGGATGTGCGACGATGACTTCTTATATATTGTCTTGCCTTTCTTATCATTCAACTTGCATTTGAATTATAGGAAAAGTACCAATAACTTCGGCAAAAGGGACGAGAACTTCAGTATGTTTATTTTATTGGGAAGGGGATAAAACAGCAGATTTGAAGAATGATGAACAGGCAATATAAACCATAAGGGCAGCCCTGGTAACTTCTTCGCCTCATCATTTGCAACGAAATAGCACTGCTTATAAAAAGAAGAGTTTATTTTTCAAGATCTAAATCTCTTATCGGCAAAAGGATAGTGTGAGAGTTAAAATAAACAGGAACAAGGAACTGGATGAAAAATTGAATCCCATCAAAACGAGACATTATGATTTATTAGAGAAGGATTGGAGTAATCTATTCCAAGCTTGTAGAATCTAATCCAAATCCTCATTCTAAAACCAATGTCGAAGACCTGGTACTAATCTGTCACATTTGACTGGGGACAGCCCTTTTGAATACTCATTTGGGGTTTCAAAAGGAGCCAAAAACTCATGATTGTACAAAATGCACCTAACGAAAAAAAATGAGTCAGATAATGATTCAACCCTTCAGATGCTAAAACATTTTTCATTTCTTACAAATCTAACTATCATGACTTCATAGTGCCACCAATATCGTTCAAGTTGAAGAGCTAATAGAGGCTCTTCATTGTGTCGAAATGCACCTTAGATCTGCTCAGGTTGGTCAACCTTACTCAAAGAATACAATAGCTCAAACAGTAGGCAGGTCAGCTCACCTGACTGATTGGAATAGCTCACAGATGTATAAATGATTTGGATGATTTGCTTCCCATCTACGAGGATAGTAACAATTCTAGGGCTTCCACCACAGAGTGAAGATTGTTTAAATTGTCCAGATAATCCTGGAGAGGAGGTAATTGACCAAAATAGATCTGACAATGGACAGGTGAACTTGAATCTTGAGCTACTGTGGCCATTTTCTTCATCTTCTCAGTCTAGAAACCACAGGGTCAGAGGAAAGAGGTCACCAAAATGAAGATCGTCCCTTCATTCCTGATCTTGTGTTGGGTGTTAGGTTGGGTAAAGTGCCAATTTCGTGAGAGTGGAAAGTGCCAACCGATTCGCGTACCCATGTGTAGAGGTATGCAGTACATGATGACATCCTTACCCAACCATTTCAATCACCACACTCAGGCCGAGATCATGTTAGAAATCTCTCAATTCAAACCTTTGATCCATGTGAATTGTTCGACGGAGTTACAATTCTTTTTATGCTCTCTGTACACTCCGATCTGTATTCCGAACTACGAGAGAAAAATCCCCGCATGTCGATCAGTTTGTGAGCGGGTCAAATCCTCGTGTTTCCCCATCATGTCCCAGTATGGCTTTCAATGGCCTGAAAGAATGGCATGTGAGTTATTGCCCCGCATTTCGACCGACAACCAACTATGCATGGATCCCTTGATGAATGGGAAGAGATCAGTGCTTCAAGACGATATTAAAACCATGCTGGAACCTTTTGAGAGCAATTTTGAAGAAGATCCAAGGTGGGAAAAGCTCGATGAATGGGACCTAGAGACCACAGACATGGAAGAGATCCTATCCAAAACCACGTATTTTAGCAGTATTGTGCTCGTCATTGGCATGCTGAATTTGGTCTCAAGCTCTATTGCTATTGTCATTTTCACCACACAATGGAGCAAGCACAGCTACCCGGAACGGCCTTTGTTATTCATGTCATTTTGCAACGCTTCTATAGCTTTAGGTGAGTCGTCATTCACATTCTCCTCTATTGTCAGTTACGTAAAGCGATGAAAAAAAAATAATGTGTCTCATCCTGTAGGAACCATCGTTAAGGTACTGGTCATTGAAGACGAGCCATCAAGCTGCTCCCAAATGAGTGTGGAGCGTGTGTTCTGTTCCATAATTCATCTTCTCATATACTACTTCCAAATGGGAGCCTGTTGTTGGTGGGTGATTATGGCTGTGACCTGGTTTCTCTCCGTGAAGCTCATGTGGGCGTCAGAGGTGATTGAAAAGTAAGAAAACCTTCAGAGTGTTTGGCCCTACAATGGAATACAGCAATGGAAACTGAACACTACCTTTCGCTTTCGCTTGTTCCCTCTAGATATGGAAAGCTGTTCCATTCCCTCTCGTGGATTTGGCCTTTGTTGGAGACAGCTTTGTATTATGCCACATTTACACTCGAAGGGAACGAGTTTCGCAGCCTTTGCTGCCATGGTCCCCAGGATAGTCCCACCATGGTGTTGGTTTCCATTGTTCCTCTGCTCCTCAAGATCATATTTGGAACCGTTTTCCTGAGCATTGGAATCGCCGCAGGGTTTCGAGTGAAGAAGCTCCTGCCTGCTGAACACATTCAAAGTCTTCAAAGAATCATGTTGAAGATCTTAGTGTTCTCTTTAATTTATACCCTCTGTCAACTCATCGTGATATTATTCTCTCTGCATGGGATCTTAAACCTTTCGGATGGACTGAGTAATTGGGCATCAGTAGTCATTCTCATCCCTGGATCGATTTCATTGGGCTGGGTAGTCAGTCGTAAGTCAATCAAATCCTTGTCACAGATCAACCTCAAACCCTGTCTATCGAAGGGGACGCCACCAGTCAATTATGAAGATTTCTTCAACCAACTCGGTCACCCCTGGATTAAATCGATCCAAGAGACAAACAAGGGCTCTATGAACCTCCATAACAATAACGTGAATCATAATCGAACTCTCAGACAAGATGGGACGGTGGAAACAAATGATATCTACATGCAATTCTGAACAGTACCGTACATACGCATATCACGATCTTGGCTGACGTCGAGTAACTTTGAAATCGAATACCTTTCTTCTATGACGTGTCTTCATGGCTATGGGAATATTTTCTAATGTATGACTCATGAAATTTTCTTGCGAATATTGACTCTTCATGAAATGTGTTTATCAAATAGAATCACGTAACTATTTTGTTTGGCACATCTTTTTTAGATTCCAGTCAAAGAAACTGGCAGACCTGTGTTGTGATTGTAATTGATTACGTTTGAAGTCAAAGCTATTGCAATGGTAATTAATTACTTTTGAATTAATGCAATTGAGCTTTTTCAATTTCAAAGTACAATTACATTCTCACTCACATGACACGTTTTTACACACAGACTTTTAATTTATTGAAAGATATAGATCGTCGTTCAGCGCACAAAACCTTCTATTTCCAACCGCATTCTGCGCTGTTTTTGATATACTTTAGACAAATGTATCTCATCAACTCCAGCGTCTTTGGCGAACCCATGATGCTAAAATGACAGATGTTCAGCAAGGCATTTCCTAAAAAGATGAATGCAGACAGTTTTTCTTTCCAAATACAATACAAACATAAGATGACAAGAGGTCTTGAAATGTCTGTTAGATGGTTGTATCACGTTTGGTTAACGCGCGACTGAGGTATCTTCGGGTTCAAGGGGTTGGTTCTCCAGTTTGAGTAATTACACTTCAAACCCATGTCTATGTAACTGTAATTAACTACTAGAGACGGCAAAAATATATTTTTAGCAAATTCTGTTTTATGCCATTGATTATGCATAAAAACTGGTCAAAAATATACACTTCAATAAGCTTTTTTAACCCAAAATATGTTTTCAGTATGCATCTAAAATCCAAAATATCTTGCTTAAAATGAAAAAAAACAAGATCAAAAGGCCAAACTATTGCAAAAAAGGCATTCGTCTCATATATCTTTTCGACCTTGGCAATAAGCTGATCAATGACAGGGGATTTGTAGAGGACCATCTCATCCAACCTATGCTGAGAGTGAGCCACTTATTTTTCAAGACATTTCACATTCATATTGGCAATTTTTGGTAAAACCCAATCTTATTGTCTTCGGGGCGAAATCCTTTCAAAGCCATCACGCAGCTTTGTCCGGCTCCCAGCCAAATTTCATCAACGACGGAGGCAGACAAAGGATGAACCAATTCAAGTCAATTTTGATGTGATAGGAAGCTCGTTCTATCAACTTTTTAATCCATCTACATATTTTAACCACTCATTCTTTTACCTATTTGTTTATGATTATGCACTCTAGTTGATACGTTTGACGCATTGACATGACTAAGAGTCGCAATAAATTATTATTACACTACATGTCATTTTGCTTACGCCAAACACCCAAAATATGCATAAGAATATCCATGAAAACACAAAATATGCAATACATGCAAATAATCATGGCATAAAAAAGATAATGCAAATTTTGGCCGTCCCTATTGATTACATTTATTAAGTACTTGACACAGGTCTGGCAATTGAGTTGGCTCGATGAAAAGTCGGAAAGCCCCGATCAAAATCATATTTCACCCAAAGTATTGTTCCATAGGTTTTCCAGCAGTTATGTTGCCAAAATTGTTCGTCATGAATGATTCACTCTTTTTGGCGAAATGTTTCAAAGTAACGTTGTGTCCAAAAAAAATTGTTTAAAGCAGATTAAATGCTCAAATTATCACGAAAATGGCAATTCGTCAAGAAACATTCCATTCACCTTGAGCTTTCCATTCGAACAAGTGGTCCATTGCGAAAATATATAAATATTTGCACTACCTAGCTTTTGTGTCCTCCTAATACTAAAAACGAGTCAATATTTCCAACCTGAAACCTCAGATGAATTGCCACATGAGTGCAAGAATGAACAGTTGGTCAAACAATGCGTCATGACTTTCATCCTTTTTCTTAGAATCGTGGCCTTTAGAAAGACCTCCCATCGTCTGGCTCGAAAGTATAAATACATTTAATCAGAACAGAGATCAACGCTTCTATTTGTTCAACAATACAAGATGTGTTGGATCGTTTGTTTCAAACGGACTTGTCAAGAAAAGGGAATTAAATTAAGTCGCAAAGCTTTCAGCCTTGCATTTCATTCTCACTGATCAGTCTCATAGCGAGCCATATTTTTCTCGGACAAATTGCTTTGGCCCTATTCCATACACAGTTCAGAGTTCTTCCACCACGTTAGGATGCCACTTTTTTATACGCAAAATAATCCAACCCACCACCTCTCCAATGAATGCTCTACTAGAATTTGACAAAAAATTGGTAAAACATTATCAGGCTAAATTGGCGGATTGACAAAACTACTCGCTTGAAAAACGCCTTTGTTGTAGTTTTGCTCCTCTATTCAGTTATGTTTTTAGGCGTACAGTTATTGTTTAAAAAAAATAACAATTTACTGAGTCGCTATGATACTTTCTGGGCAATAACCTTCACTTGAGCTTGTGTCATAAACTATGACTTTCCAGCTCTTCTGGACTTTAAAACTATGCATAGATCACTTTTTTACAACAAGATGTGCTACATTTTGAACTTTCTGTCTAGTAAGAAGTAAAACAAATTGTTAACAAATATAGGCAAAGGTGAGTGTTGCCATAGATTTTTATGAACCGGTAAGCGAGGAGATATGCAAAGAGCAACAAGTGTCTGTCTAAAGAGAAAATTACCTCTCTACATTGAGAAAAGACAGAATGTGTCCAAAAGAGGACGTGAAAAGTCAAAATAAAGTAAAAAGAATTATTGAAGATCAGGTATAAAAAAATTGCTACTGTATGTTGGCATTGTTGATGAAATGAGCTGGCTTCTCAATGATATTTCAACTAGTCAACATCGTCTTTAGCTATGAAAAAACACGTTTGACTTGCTTGTTACGTTAGGTTGATAATTTGCTCCACTTGTAGGCACGCCTACGAGCGAACGCATCATTCAGCTCTTTGCTACAATATTAGTTTCTTGCTGGGTTACAACTGGAATTATTCATAGATCATCATTCTCTGCATGTGTCCCAAAGAGCTAGAAGGTAACTTCCACATTGCATCTTATTTCGAGGAAACAACAACTAATACACAAATTTGTTACAATCCAGGTTTTAGGGCCAATTCTAGTGACCGTAGATGTTTAACGTGCGTTTTGAGAGCATCTTCAAGGCTTCGAGAATTCAGGCTAGGTAAAACAATGAAGCTCAACGATCATCTTTCTCGGGCTCCTTCATTGTTCAATTTGCTGCCTTCAAATATTAGTAGGGAGTATGTAGTTGTTGATCCAGCAGCAGGATTTATGTCAGACTTGGACAAGTTTTTGATCGAAATTCCTGATCAACCCTCCATTCAAGGGCTAGCCAGATATGCCAACACTAATTCGTTGGTCGATCAAATAACATATGAAAATAAAAGTTAAGTAAAAGGGATAAGTTTCTCGTCTTGAACTTTTGGGAATTCCATTCCAAGGAGCGGCAAGGAAGTCCGCAACAAATATAATCAATATAGGCGGGATAAAAGTTTGGCTTATGGTCAAAAGAGTGTGTTTTCAATTTTGGACTTTGCTTAAATTAAGTTCTGGAAACATTCAGAAAAGGTAAAAAAGGTGACACTTGTTGTGATTCAACTGGTTATACACTCACTTTGGTGGTTTACTAAACAAAAGTTAGTATTATAATCTGTTTTTGTAGGTTATTTTACTCATTGGGTTGAGAAAATAAAACATTTAGTTTGCCTTTACATTAACGAAAAAGAAAAATATATGCAATTTCATAGATAAGAAGTTCAAGTTCAGGTTCATATTGAAAAATATCTTAGAAGCAAAATCCAGGACACATTTCATGGACGGTTTGAAAAACCTCTGGACCATCAAAAAATGTAGCTTTAATGCTTAGAAGAAATCGCAGAAGCTGGTCGGTTTGGATATGTGAAAATTGTTAAAACTCTTAACTCAGCCTTAGAGACGATAAACATTACCACTATGGGGGGGGGGTCAAGTGAACGCGTTCATAAACAAATGACGTTATTCCATGGGGTAAAATCAAAGAAAGCATGCCCAGCCAAATCGCATTGTGCATAGATTGAATTTTGACATTAATTCCATTTTACATGCTTTTCTAAGCAAATAGCACTGTGGTATTGACCCAATTAGATAGTGATAGTGATTATTGAAAATTTAATAGGCGGATAGTTCAAGTTGACTGCAATGTTCGTCTTATTTATCCTTCCCCAAAATGCCCAAAATCAGGGTGCCGGACCACATTTTTCTTTGAATTTCCTTCACTTGACATGCCCTATTGTTGCTTCTTTTTGGAGGTAGTCCTTAGAGGTACACCTGCGGTCAAACAGTATTTTAGTGGATGAACATTGTTCTACTCCACGTAGTCCACTCAAGGTCCACTTAATGCTCAACACCAGCTTCGGCCTTTTCGTGTGATGGTCCAGACAAATGCACAACCAAATAGAAGATTTGAAGCCTAAAATATGCGCATTCAATTGGGGCGAAGAAAAGGCAAGCTAGAGACAATTTTTTTGATCAGGTATAAAGCCGCAAGAGCTCCTGAATTATATTCCTTGAGCAAGTTTTTAACCTGAACAGACTTCCTTAGATGAATCATCCAGTTCTACGTCTACTTGTTAATCTTTGACTTTGAACACCCTTTTGTCGACTAATTAGGATGTTACTTGTCACCAGGCAGTCTACTGCGACTTTCTCCGTTAACGCAATGAATGAATGAGACAAAATTGGGGGTAATATGAACTAGCCCACGAATATCCTTGACCAGCCGCAGTTCCTTGGGTTGGGGCGAGTCAGGTAATGGAATTGATCCTGAAAAGGTATTATTCATGACCAATGGGTGAATGAATGGCTGTTACGTATCCTAATAAATGATGCAAGTTTGTAAGCCAAGGGAGGAAACTAATCAAGCTTTGCTCTTCGGCATCCACGTGTTTTGAACGACCATTGCCTGTCTATGTAGGATCTTCGTCCGGGATTCAAAACCACGCGGAACCGGTATACTCCAGATTGAGCTTCTCGGAGAGAAACCACCTTGGTGTGGTACTTGGTGGGGCTTACTTACTTGCGTAGACAAAGCGGCTTCGAGGTCGACCTCGAAGGAAAGCTGCCGCGCGATTCTCCTTTTCTCAGCTAATTCAACAGCTGACTTATTTGAGCCCATCAATTCCGTCCGAGAGGCCAGATAAGTTGGAAGAAAGCACATTTCTCCCATAGATCTCGCACAATATCACAAGCACTGATACGATTTAGTTTTGACACCGTCCTCCAACCGAGTAGACATTGTCCGTAAAAGTAGTTCCATCTAAGATACGGCTGCGTATCTGTGAAAAAGAGAGTTTCACAAACGGAAAGACTTGCCGAATCGTGCCTATAATATACCTTCATTCAGAAGAAGGCTTTCCATGGCCAAGGACAGGTTACAAAATGCAAAAGTGACGTTATGAAAACAGAAGAGCATGACTCGGTGTCCAGAGGGGACAATTCTGGAAATTGCCCCGATTAGCGTGTCCAGACGAGAGACCTTCGATCACGTGGTGTAGATCTCTTCATTCAGAGTTAGAGAAGACAAGGCCACGAACGACACTCTTATTCGTCCAATATGGTATCGTGTCTGGAATGCTTTGGAGGCGGGAAAGGAGATGATCCACAAAGCACTTCCAAATCGTTCAAAACGCGGCTTAAACGAGGTAAGACAGTAGACAAAAAGTTGAATAGTATATGAAATTATGAAATATGTGTATGAAGTTCCTTGGTGGTAAAAGAGTTCGCAGGCATGTTAAGGAGATATGTTTAAGAAACAAACGACAAGCACACTTTTCGCAGTTCATGAATAAGAAATGCATCTTTAGCTATCGGTTTCTCCGAATTTGTACTCCTGTGCTGGATCGATGCTTGTTAATAAATTATGGTGGTCCATTGTACTCTGATAGATATCAAACTGTCAGTTGTAATGAGGAACTAGAGTGAAGTGATATTTGTTTTCAAGCAGGCATTCATTATCAAATCTAACGCGCTTGAGAAAGAAAATCCACTTCAACATACTTCGGAGTACGCTAGATTGTCCAGACAGCTGAGAAAATGTGATTGACCAGCAAAGTTGTGAGCGCTGGCAAGATCCAGCAATGAAGTACGTTTATCCTTCCTTACGTATCACCTTCTATAAGACAAAAACTTTCCGAAAACGGAGGATTGCCTTCGAGCTCTGAGGCACGATACTTTTATTACAAAAGCCCTTTCATGACTAGCAGGTTTGATTGTCGTTTAACTATCTCTGGCTGTTCACATAGGTGGGCGTTGAGCCGTTAGCCGTCAATGATGTAGGTCGTAGTGATGATTGATGAAGCATAAAATATTTTCATAAGATTTTTGGTTTTGTAAAATTTTGTAATTTTGTAAAGCCTTCATTGCGAGAATGTCTCATTGGATCCGTTATTTTACGATATTTGTGTTGGCATGTCATCCGAGTCTTGTCCTTTTCTGGGTTCAAGGATTGCACCTCTGCTTAGCACTTGAGGTTTTTCTCAAAAAAAAAAAAATATTCTAAAAGGCTCTTTGTATGCATTTATGACTTTCAAATGCCAGTTATCCACGTTTGGGTGAACACATTTCTCTTCACTTCCTCTTATGAAACAAGTTAACAAACGTAAGTTCGTGGCCGACAATGCCCACCTCTGAGATTCTACCTAAGTTGAACGAGTCAAATGTCACTTGAACGGTCTCAATTTTGCGGCTCAGTTAGTTCAATGAGTGCTTGATATTTTCAAGCCGGGCTCAACGCCGGAAATTCCGTCACGGGGACAGGTCCCCATCTAACAATGGAGCTCATTCAACGAGCCCTTCCTGGTTTTTGATCAGTTCTTGTCCACTGTCCGTTCGTAACACGTGAAAGGTCGCTTCACATCACGAGCAGTCACTTGAGTTCAAGTAGTCTGGTGGAAGGTGGTAAGAAGAGAGTGTCAATATATGGACATGGAAACGAAAGTTCAGGTTGATTAGAGTGGAAAACTGGTTCACTGGTTTGTGCATCAGACTTGCTGCTAGCTAAACCCAAGATTAATGGAAGAGAGCGGGTACGTCAGTGAGCTTGGCATATTTTAGGCCTCGGAGTAGGCTCTACCGAAAAGCGAAATATTTCAATGAGCATTTGAAATCAAAGGAACGGAAACGAGTAAGTGCTTGCTTGCCCTTTCGTACTTGTGGATGGAGGTATTGAAACGCGATTTCCGGTGGGTTTTTTGTTACTCCGTGATTTTTGGTTTGTTCGACTTTGAACATCAACCAAGTCATTGGGTATCATACCAACGTATGGGGTTCTAAAACAGCACATATTCGTGATGATTACCATTATCGTATGTTCTTGTTGCGTAACTTCGTGTATGCATAATCGGTCATACAGGTTCGGCATCCCACTAACCAGGTGTCAATTTCCCATTCAGGTTTGTTAGTCCCTGACGAGGAAACCACGGATAAAATGCCGAGTCCAAGCAAGATCCCTTGGGGAGGTATCTTAGCATTACTAGGAGGGTTCCTAATCCAGCTCACATTGGGGTCCTTTTACTCATTCGGCAATGTCATGACCTACATGACCTCCTACATGAGGTAAGTCCCTCACCATCCTTGGTCACATGTGGCTCCCTTCATATTTGGGTCCGGTCCATTTCTAGGGTTCACGGGTCTCCCAACATGACCTATGGGGATTTCATTGTGGTCCAATCGGTGTGGGGAATGACCCAAGGGGCGATATTTCCGCTGTCTGGTTTCATCATTGGTATCATTGGTCCTCGTGTGGCCATGTTTGGCGGATGTTTCATCTTCAGTTTGGGCTCAGCACTCACATATTGGACCTTGAACCACAGCTTGACCATGGTTGCATTTACCTACGGGTTCGTCTCCGCTTTTGGACAAGGCATTGCCCTCATTCCGACCATGACCATCGGCATGAAATGGTTCCCCAAGCGAAAGGGAATGGCCATGGGAGTGATTGTGGGGGGTTTTGGCGGGGGAGCGTTCATCTTCAACCAGATTCAAACCGCCATCTTGAACCCCGAAAACGTCAATATCGCCGAGAGCGGCTACTTTGAGGATGAGGATTTGCTCAAACGAGTGCCTGGATTGATGCTGATCTTGTCCGCCATTTACGTCAGTATTCAATTGGTGGCTTGTCTTATGGTGACCGAACCCCCGGCGTGTCAATTTCTGGATAATCGCAAAGAGTTGGACGGATACGCGAGTCCGGTGGATTCATCATCTCCAGTTGAATCACCGGTCAAGCAAGAAGTGCTTAGTAAAGAAAGTGAGGCGTTCGAACTCGATATCACTCCACGAGAAGCGATACGGAGGCGAGAGTTCTACATATTATGGCTCACCCGGTTCTCAGTGGTATTGGTCACCCAAACCATCGCGGGTTTCTACAAAGCCTTCGGTCAGACCTTCATCGAAGATGACCACTTCTTGTCGTTGGTGGGAGCGATTTGTTCCATATTCAATTGCTCCGGAAGGCTCTTCTATGGGCTGTTGATGGACAAGACCACTTACCGTCTGGCCATGACCACGGAGACGGTGGGATTGTTCTGTTTGTTCTCCACCCTGTACGTCACGTCGATCTTGGGTCAAGTGGGGTTCGCCATCTGGATTTGGTTGATCTTTCTAACCTTTCCTGGGACGTATTCAACACAACCCGCAGTCACGGTTCAGACGTTTGGACACAAGTATGGTGGCACCATTTACGGCTTTCTATTCACGTCTGATATTGTGAATAACCTCTTGGTGGGGATCTTGAGCAAAAGTATTCTCGAGGCCTGGGGCTACATGGGCCTTTTCTTCATATTAGCCGCATTTGCCGCATTCGCATTCATCGTGACGTGCTTTTTCCCATGGAACCCGAGTCCTGCCTTGTTAAGACAAAAAGATGAACACATCGCTTGCGAGGAGATGGGCAATGGGAAGGATGTCAGTGCTTATAACACGCCCAATTGGACAAAAGACGCGATTGCCCTCGAGAATTGAGGAACCAAGTTGAACGCTACCAAGGTCGAGATCACACTGAATGAATAATACAAGGGCAAGTGCGTCTCTTCTTGGTGAGGTTCCAACTAAATTACCAGATTTCCAGTGACGAACTTTTGTGAGGCCGAGAGCCATCGGCGCCCAATGATTTGATTATTGGAGGATTTCCTCACTTCGAACCAACGGATCTTGAGAGTATTTGAAAGCGGTTTTCAGCCCATTTACATTCCTCATTCTGATTGTTCTTAGAATCATTCGGCAACAAATGAAGAAGAACCACATCAATCACTTCAAAGACAGATAATCTTCTAACTGCTCAACCTAAGAAGATTAACTGAAAAAAAATAACCCCAAAAGCAAGTTTTCAAAAAATATGTTTACGGCTACCCTCCATCAAAAACCGTCATCCAAGTGCTTGGTAGGTAGGCTAAAACGCAAGGGAGGCATTTCAAGTATCGTGTGTAACCCCCCTTTGATCTTGTACCAAGTCTGTGATCCCCCTTTTATGTGAAGGTCAACCTACGAAAATATATATTGTGTCCGCTATGGATAACGATGCTCACCCTGCCCTATTTAGCTAAAATGATTGTTGAGCCTTTTCAATTGTTTCCTGACTTGTGCTGAAATTGTGAAGTGAAACCGTATCAACCTTGTATTTCTTTCGTCTTTCTCACTTCGATATATCAATCAGGTCAGTTTTGTTTAAAGACCTTTTCCACCTCTAGCTCTTCCCAATACACGGCGAATCAAAACGAATGAATGAAAGTATCTAAACTTTGAATGAAAATAGATATTCAATTTCTTCTTGGACACGTTTATTAAAATCTACAACACGCGCCACAACACTCCCACTTGTTGTTTTCAACCCATTTCAAACGATATTAGATTTATATTGTGATGCCTGTCAGCGTCAAAGACTTCTGAACAGGGTTTTAGTATCGGTGAATAGTTTGGTACAAGTTCAATTCATGAAATGAGTAACTCTCATTGTCATGGTACCAAAATGGGGCTAAGAAAGTGATTAAAATCGGTGTGTTCGAAGAGCTTACTTTCACCTTTCACTTTTATAGTACCTTTGTTTTCATGAAGGACATTACATTACAGATAAAGTAATCAACCGATTTTATATGCCCAACATGTCTTCGCTTTCTCATAATGGCGAGGAGCGCAAAAACTCAAGGAAAGTAGACCCTTTTTCGAACAGATAATGAAGACCCTGTTCAAAGATTGGAGAAGTTCAAAACAGCATCAATATCAGATTTCATTCCCGTCTATTATCATTATTCATAAAGGCTTAGCCGAGGCTGAAGTCCACGTCAGTTTCTCCTTGGAAGGAATCCGTGACATCGCTGGTTTGTGGATCGGCGCCGAAAAATGCGTCGAAGCCGGATTGCTTTTGGGATGAAAGAAGAAACAGGCCTCACCTCTCGTACATCTGGGCCAAAACTTGCACACGGGTCGATCGGGGCTGGCGGCCATCTTGGGCGCAAAGGCTACGATGGGTAGTCTAGGTTGGATCAGTGGGGCGGAGGGAACTGGTAAGACCACGGGGTCGGGTTCGGGGGCCGTAATTCGCTTCCTCAACGGCTTCGTTTCACTTCGAATGGATGGGGCCACTTTGGCTTCCGGCTTCTTAGCAGACAAGGCCACAAGTTTGGGCTGATGGGGCTGATCGGTTGGACTGACGGGCTTGGTGGCTGGAGGAGAGATCGGCGGCTCGATTTTGGCTTTCTTGAAATACTTCTTGTCGATCCCTTGAAGTGTGACGATGAATTGTGGATCTTTGGAAGGCGCTGATTGCTTTTTCACGGCCAAGTTGGGGCCTCGGGAGTCGGAGGAAGAGGTGGAACCGTCAACGGTTTCTTTCTCGGCCGCACTCGCATCACAATCCGTGTCATCGTCGGAGGAATCCTCGTTGAGGGGAATGATGATCTTCTTGTCATCGTGGGACGGAGAGCGGCGCAAGGCACGCTTTTTCATCGATTCCAACGCTTTTTGTCTCATGCTTTCCAAGTTGGAATCATCCTCTTTATCTTGCTCTCGAGGCTCTTGGTCCCGACCCACGTTTTGTCGATGTAAATCATTCCGCACTTTGATGGTCAAACCGGATTGTCGAGCCAGTTTGTTCAACGATGTGCCTAATTTCCGTTGTCCCAAATGGTATCTCAGATCCAAGTCGCCCAAGGGAGCAGCACGAGGTGGAGGACTAGGTCGGGGTGGGGAAGGCGGTTGAACAGCGGCTGCTTTCTGTAGCTTTTGTCGTTTTTCTTCTTCTTCATCAGCCCGCATGCCTTTGATGCGGGGAGGAGAATTCACCCGCTTCCGAGATCGGCTTTCACGGTGAATTTTCGAGGATCGACTCCGGCGCTCGGGCGAAGACGCGGGTTTTCGTGGAGCTTTCACGGGTAATGGCGATCGCTCACGGGTGATAGCCTTCAATGCCCGATCATCTAGATTTCCTTCTCGTCGCGCTTGACTCAATAAAGCCCGCTTCTCGTGGACGGCCTTCAGATCTCGATCGCGCTCATCCATTCGCCGCCGCTTAAGCGAACGATCCGCATCAGCCACGGCTTTAAGAACCAGATTTTTGCTCGCACTCACGGCGGGTGGAGGAGGCCTGGGCACTTGAACCTTGCTCGCCACTAGAGCCCGTTTCAAGATCTGTTCCGGATCGTATTCCCCGTCCGATTCGTGAGAAATGACCGCACCAACCACCGAACTCGGACCTCGACGGGGCGCTGATGAGGCCCGAGATCGATCCCCGGATCGACGACGGGACGAGAAATGCCGACCGGGGCTGGCGGCGCGAGTGACCGGTCGGTAATCTTTATCGCGAGTGTGGTTGGCTCGCGATTCGGGGCGGCGGGTCGAGGACGGGCGATGATCCCGATCGCGTTCTGACAAGCGCGGGGATCGAGAGCGCGAACGCGAACGCGATCGGCCGGATGTGTCCCGTTTGCGATGTTGAACCTCCTCGGTCACAGAATGGTATTCTTCGTGATCAGGCTCAGAGCGGGTCACGGGTTTTTTCTTTTTGGTTTTGCGCACGGGTGATTCCGCTTCTTTCCTGACCTTTTTCTTGGGCACTTTCTTCTTGCCTCGCCCTGAAATGGATGGGATACGAGTTAACATTTGGGCCTTGAATGGGGAGACAAAATTAAAGACCTCGAAAGACACCTTTTAGAAACAATGTGATTTAGATTAGTTGAACGTGAATGTAGTCTCAGTGAATGTATCAAATAACTATTCGAGGATTCAATTCTTCCGCGACCACCTACCTAACAGTAATATCAGCCCAATAATTCGATTGGCAATGAAAATTGCCTTTGGAACGTACGCGAATATTATCGTGAAGGGCTTGTACGGTCAAAAAGGAATTTTCGACCCACTCATGTCCTGCATGAATGGGACATACTGGTGGTCAACCTTCGAATCTATGGTCAGGAAATTGAACTAAAACGAGCTACGACCAAGTCAATTAGCCGGACAGTATAAATTGTTACTCCCGGATCTAAACTAATATCACTCTCAACAGGAGCACCTTCAAGACCACGAGAATCTTCTTTCTCGGGCTGCTTCATTGTACAATTGGTTTCGCTCAAATTTTCGCAGGAAAATGTGCATTTAGGCGTTGATCCAAAGTCAGACTTCAACAATCTATTGACTCAAATTCCTCCTCAGCCCTGTATTGAAGGGAGGGCTAGCCCGATCTGGCCACTCTAATTCGTGGATACTTGAGATTGCACATGAATAGCTCGTTCAATCCGATGAATACACATTTAGTGGTGATTCCACTTTGAGTAAGGTTACGAAGGTCAAAGGCCTCCGATCCTGACCCACCTTCTTGAGCCACTTTTTGAAGCTGCTGGAGAACGTGGTCCAGCCAGTCGACAAACACTTGGTTGTGCTCATTGAGGAACAAGCCCAGATCTTGCTTCATTTGCTCGGGCGATTTGCGATTGGCCACCATCACCATGATATAATCCGGCAATTCGTCGTCCACGTACACGGCCAACTCCACCAGTTTGGCCTTGATGGCGTCGCGAATCTTGGCTGACACGCCCGGACCCAAGTGGTCGAGGGCGGGCGAGGCCGGCGTGTCCTCGGTCATGATCTGGGCTGACGCAGACCCAGTGAATCGAGGCCAGACTGACGGAAAGAAGGCTGGGCAAGGAATCCGTTCACTCCAAAGTGCAGATACCAAAATCTTACTTACACGATCGACAATTCCTTCACCGCAGTGTTGACCTGGAGGCTGGGCAAGAAAAAGCGCAAGCTCAAAGGTTTGACGAGGGTGTAGGTCCATGTTTCATGATAAGTTAAACACACATACCCAATTGGGCATAAGGAATTGAATAGTCACCAAGTTATAAGCAAGAATTTGTAGATTGATTGAAGATGAGAAACGCTTTGAACTGCCCTTCAAACCCACAATTGATGTGACGCCAGGGGTCAAATAATGCGGACAATGTTAACCTTAATCCACCCAATACATGACGAAACGTGCCATTCATTTGAAAAGGTCTCTCTATCTGTGTAGGTTGTATCCAGAAATTGAGTCAGGATTGTGGTGCGGGGTCAAATTTACACCAGGAATTTAAAACTCAAAAACTTGGCAAAACAACTGAACCAATCTTCCATTACAAATATCAAAGCATGGCCCGAATTTTAATTGTTCAATGCTTTTCTATTACTTCGTTAGAAGCCCAAAACTTATGGATAGTATAACCACTCCTAAGAATGGCCCATGATGGGCTCTTTACTTCCTTTAGTCAATTGATTAGGGTCAAGATCATGGATTTATAGGAGCTTTTTCTCAGTCTTTGCTACATATTTGTCCAGTTTTTTTTAAAGTCATATTCATCGCTGCCAAGGGATTTTGGCGTGAAGACACATTAGTTACAAAAGCACCCCACAATAGGCCAAAACTGGAAATTTCCACGATCAAGCAAAAGGCGCAATATCAAATTTGAATGGGACCGATATGGCGACCCTATCAGCCAAAGGAAAGGAATCAGGTGGGCTGAAAGATGCCAATGAATCTAGATGAGACAGGGGCAAAAAACGTAGAGAAAACAGCATCAGCTAAAGGATTGACGAAACATGAGTCAAATTGATTCAGAGGTATTGAACATGCTTGGATGATGGAGGATATACGGGGGGTCTTAGAAGATTATTCGGTGAACATTGACTAGGGTATTCTGCCAGTCACCCTGACCGATCCATGTGCTTCGGAATAACGCCGGGAATCGAACCAACGTTGGGTAGCTATTAATCGGATAGGGGGGCCAAACTTGGCCCAAAATCGGTTCACCTTCTTATGAGGTCAAGAACCAGGACTAATTTTAAAATTTCCGCTCAGTCAGTCTCAGGTTGAGACTAGCTTCATTGCCCCATTGATTGACATTTCACACGATTCACACGGCCTCTGCTAAAGGTTCAGGCCCCTATTTGATCTATTTTCCTGCGGAGCCTCGATCCTGCCTAAATCACGCAACCTCAACTGCCACTGTCAACAAATACACATGATCAACAAAGCATGAGTGGCAATGGCTAAGTCATTTTCGGAATAAAACCATGTGGTTGTGCCGCACCCCCCGTTCTGGATGGGTTTCACCCCTCAGATTGGCTGGGCTCAGTGCCAGGCCCGAGCGCCGACCCGCCTGGCTGATGCCGGCTCGTAGTCAAGGCACGAGCCAACGCTCGCCCGTCCCCCCGCCGACGGCCAGTGCCTTCGATTACTTATCGAAGGCATTGAAAAAAAACAGTGGGCGTGGGCAGGAGGATCCGGATTGGCCGTCCATCTTGGAGCAATTGCTCGATGGTCGCCGTATGTACGATCGGGTTGAGACCGACGAACCCATTCATCCCTTGTTGAAGGTCCGAAAGCCGGTCATCAACGCGCCCAAAGTCAAGGTATCCACGGCCAAGACTGGTTATGGGGGAACCATAAACCACTAGATTAAGGAAAAATGGCGAAACTAGCGCTTTGAGCAATTGGAATTGAGTTAAAAGGTTGACCTCCTCCAATCTCACGCAACTGACGCAATAAAACACTAAAACCCTACACAAACCTCTTAATGTAGTTGCGTGATTTGGGTCGTACTTTCGCCAGGTTTTAATCAAGTCTGAGCTTGATCTGACAAGACCTTTCTATCTAAATTGATGTATATTGGTCTGTAGAAGACGAATCTTCTCAATGTAGTAAAATGCATCGATGAGTCCATGAGTTGAAAAAACAAGTTGGTTCATTGATAGCCAAAGATTGGATACCTTTCGAATGACAATGAGGGCAGAGCTTTCTATCTAACCTTTCTAGCCTAATTATGCAGCAAAAATGCCGATACCCTCATGGGCACATTCAATTTCAACACTGCGACTTTTAACTCATTGAAAGTATTGTGCATATCAAAATTAGCTCCTTCTGGGGGCCTATTTGAAGGAGAAATGATGTTGAGAGATCTGAAGGCAATAAATGCTTAAGAAATTCAGAGAACGCAAAATAAGAAAGCCTGAACTTTATTTAATATCTTAGTATTTCCACAGTCCGTGACGCCTTACAATTGCGAAGTGTTTATCCTGAAATGTTGCCTAAAATTGGAGGATCTGGACGCGGCGATGTCCTACTTCACCTTCCTGGAGGAACAAGGGACCAACATCAACAGCTCTCATCTCTTGATTCTTATCCGAATCATCAGCCGCTTGGACCATGACATCCCCGATCAATATCATGATCGAGTCATGGCCCTCATTGATCCGGCTGAGAACCTGTTGTTCAAAGCCAGGATTGCCGGAGAAACCGACATGTGGTATTATCTGTCGACCTTGGCAAATTCGAGAGCTTGGCAGCAAGCCCACCAAACCGCTTTGTAAGTTTATTTTTGGATGGACCAAAGGTCAAGTTAGACATTTCATACAACTGTATATCCATCTGTGAAAATCTAAATCCGTGTACAATTGAAAGGGAGTTCGATCCTTGGTTTTAAAAGAAAAAAAATATCTTTTAAAAAAATGAATGGTTAGTAAAAATTTTAGGACACAAAATGATGAGCGCGGAACCTCGTAGAAAAAGAATATTGCACTGAATTTTCGAAATGAAATGCCCGAAGGAACTGTCACATACCGCCCGAATCATGCGCGGAAAAATGATTTGCGTCAAAATGGTACTACGTATTTCGGTTATGCTTGGGTTATGACCTCTTTCATTCCAACATGGATCTTATACGGTTGAAAGCCTTCTGAGTGACACGATCTATTCTTTTCAGGACTCATTTGAAGCCAACATCATTCAGGTCTTCATCCTTGGAAACCGTGAATCATTTGGTGCGGCGGTTATTGGAGGAAAATCGGTGGGACGAGGCGTTGACTTTGGTGCGATCGCCTTTATTCCATCAGGGCTTGGTGTCATTGCACCAGAAAATTCCGGATAGTGTGGACGAAGTCCAATCCAATGTGTGGGTGAAATTAATCAAATTCTGTCAGATCGATCACGACCATACCAAGCTCGAGGAATTATTCCACATTATGCGCGAGATTGATTATTTCGTGGCGGAACGCGTTTTTCGGAGCTTTCAATTGTTCTACCGGAACCAAACCAAATACACTATTTCCTTGGTGTCAGTGAACAAAAGGTAAAGAATAACATTTGTTGGGAAAATATGTCTAGGAGTTAATTAGCTGCACCTGATTTTAAGGGGTTATTGTCGACAATCCAAGCAACAATTGCCGGAATTTAACTTGACTCCCAAGGAACACGAGCAGCTCAAAAGTGCGGTCACCAACAAAGTCCTGAAAAAATCTGACGCCTTCCAGATCTCAGATCCTAAAGAAATGAATCAGTGAGTGACAGTTACTAGATTGCATTCTAACATGTATTACATTGTCTTTGCCCCCAATCAAAGATCTTTTTCGAATCAGGTTCCAGAAGTTCTTGTCGAGTGCGGCTGAGTACGACATCGTTTTAGATGGACTGAATATTGCCTTTACATATCAGAGGAATTCAGTATTCTCCAACAAGAACAAGCAAAGCAATGAGGTATTATTCAAATTAGAATAGGTAACGGCAGAAAACCGGGTCTCTTTGCACTATCAAGGGCACTGAACTCTGTTCAAGTGTTCTTTTTTCTTATTTTCTATCGACGATATTTTTAATCAACTTAATTGTGTAATCTATGGTTTAAATTTGTTCTCTTTTGATCTGGCTTTGACCTTTTGATCCGGTTATGATCTCGGATCACATGTTGAATATTTTGCACTCACCTGAGCTCCACTTAGTTGAGCTTAATTTATTTTATTTTTATTTATTTTATTCGAAACCTAATGAGGAGATTTTGTAGTGGAAGAGGCAATAAAGGTTGGGACTGTTCACTATTCGGAGAGGAATACTGTTAGTTCGAGCTGCGAAGTCCTGCTTTCTTGCTTCTAGGGCCCCTTCATTAATTAATTTGCTTCCCTCGTACATTCTTAGGGAATATGTAGGCGGTGATCGAGCAGGATATTTCAAGCCAGACTTGGATAAGTGCTTTTCCTGATCGACCTCATTTTCAAGGGCTAGCCAGATCTGCGAACTCTAATTCGCTGTATAGAGATAATCTAGATAACATAGATATGATTTTGACTATAGAGTCAAATAAGAAATCATCAATCTTTCGCTTTGAACTGCAGGGGATTACATTCCCATTAGCCGTGAGGAGTCAGCAAATATCTCCAAAAAAATAGAAATTTAAGTTTAGACTATAAGTTGTACTTATGTGTCCTAAGGAACTCTTACCTGTATTTTCTTCATTTCATAGTTGCATCGAGTGGTCGAATTTTGTTTGAATGAAGGGCTCCGACCTTTGGTGATTACGCGGCCAAACGTGAAGCAATATGCTTGCTACAATTTTCTTAAGGAAAATTGCGAGATACAAATACTTTCCCACGTGTAAGTTTGAACAGGAGCCTGTTGACTTTGAACAAATTTAAACCTCACTTTCAAGCTCGTTTTCAATATTCATGCACCCATGGACTCTGTAGTTTCAGTTCCATTGAACATCCGAGTCAAAGGTTATGTTTTTTTGTTTTTTTTCTATTTTCAATCTTTATTGCGAGATTGTTTCTCATTAGATCAGTATTTTTACAAATTTAATGTGTGTCGCAGTCTTGTCCCATTCTGGATTCCAGGCTTCTACGTTTTTTACAGAAATGTTCAATTTTGGAATTCTCTGTAGCACTGGCGAGAAGAATGCGGATAAATGTGTGTTTGTTTGCCGTGAAGGATAATCTCAAGTTAACAGGAATATTCGCTTGACTTGCTTTAAGAGAGAAATGTTCAGACTGTGCCAATGACTTTTTTAGATTGCCTCTTGACTCAAACAAGAAACGTTTATCCGCTCCTCAATGATGAGACTTTAATCACACGATTCTCAATTCTCAGTCAACTAGTCCAAATTTACCTCAATTCATTACATGTGTTAATTTCCGCTTGATGGCTCTCCGAACGTATAGCACTGAAGATGATCCATTCATCATAATATCTGCTCTGAGGCGAGGTCCGAACGTGGATTTTATATCAAACGATACATTTCGAGATCATTGCTTGTCTTTGGGCGAGAGCAATTTCGAGACTAAGCGTCTATTCACGAAGTGGCAAATCTCGAGGCAACGATTTCACATGATCTACCCGAAGAATGGCAAGCTCATCCACGATATCAAGGTTTGTGATGACTAGAGACGGCCAAATTATGCATTATACATTTAATGTCATTAAACTGGTTTATTCGCATATATTGCATATTTCGTGTTCTCCATATTTTTTTTTTGTTTTTTGGGCGTAAGTAAATTGAAATTTAGTTTAGTGATCATTTGTTGCGACTTTTGGTCATGTCAGTGCGTAAAAAGTATCACTGAGAGTGATACATAATCCTAAATAAATGGGTATAAGAAAGAGCGGTCAAAATGGGCACAGGGATAAAATAGTTGCCTAGAACGTGAAATCACAGCAAAATTGACTTGAATTGGTTCAGTGCACATGGGAAAAGTGAAAAGCAAAGTCACCGGCACAGCAAGAACAGATCGGCAGATGTGAAGATGAAAGTCTTGTTATTTTTTCTGGTAAAGTTGGTGGGCCAGATTGAGCAAATCCTTTATCAGCCTCCTTCATTGATGGAATTTGGCTGGGAGGCGGACAAAGGAGTGTTCTGGCCAAGAACAATGTGGTTGGTTTTGACCAAAAATTTGTAATGTGAAATGTCTCAAAAAATCAGTGGCTCACTCCCAACATGGGTTTTGCTGAGATGTACAGATTTGTGACGTATGCTAGGCGCAACTTTTCAACCATTTGCCTTTTGATCCTACTTTTTTTTATTTTAGATTACATATTTTGGATTTTGCATACATACTGAAGTGCATATTTTGACCAGTTTTATGAACATTTAATGGCACGAAACCGAGGGTTTTCAATGCATGTTTTGGCCGTCTCCAGTAATGGCATTCATTGTTGTCCCCTAATGCTCTGTCATCAAAAAAGTTGGAGCAATAACCGTAACGACAATGTAAATGCCGTCATTTCAGAAACCCACGATGTATCAAACGAACGCCTGCCAGGTGAATGGCGATTGGTATCTTCCCATGAGGCCTGAAATCCCGCCCAAATTGGAAGGGAGGCACTTCCTACTACCACCACAAAAATTCTTATTAATCCAACGGTCTTGAATAAATCTTTCATTCTTGATATTCATTTATTCTCCCACAAAAAGGACTAAATTAGTTCAATCTCCCACAATAGAGAGAAGGAAAACATCGCTCAAATGCAACTACATTATCACGCGAGGTTGTCTAACGCGAGAAAAAAAATGTTCCACATCAATCTCGAACACAACCCTGCAGCAAGGTTTTCGCGAACGAGATGTCATTTCAAATGGAGATAGAACAATATTCGTCTCGTCATTCAACCAGCGCTTCCAAGATTCAAAAGAATCTCATCCGCGCGGGTTTTAACCTCATCCGCCAGCATTGGCTCTTCGACGGGATGGCCGATATCCCGAACTGCCTCCAGCGCCACCCATCAAAGGATTATATTCTAAAAAAGAAGGACGGTGATAAATAATACTGATGAAGTCAATGAGACGTCTTTTCGGGTTCCGAATCAACATATTATTGATCCACTTACCCGGTCGGAAGGCGGATTTCTTCTTGGCCTGCGAGGATCGATTAACCCCGTCCGAAAACTCGGCTTCGGCCACTTTGACCTTATTGCGGTAACCTTTGCCTTGCTGAAGATTTTCCCAGTCTTGAATCTGTTGTTGTCGCTTCTCCTCTTCGCGTTCTTTCATCTTGGCCACGGCCTCACGGCTCTCTTGGTCGTATTTGTCTTGCATTCGTCGACGCGCCGCTTCCATGGCCTCCATTTTGGCCCGGAAAAGGTCGGGATTCTTCTTGAGTTGGGCCTGCTCGTGTCGTTCTTGGAGTTCTCGTTGCCATCGGGCCCATTTGGCGTCGAACAGGTCCTTGAAGCGTTGGTAAATGACAAATGCCAGAACAGCCACGAAAACAACGTACCACGGGTTCAGAACTGAAACGAGCGAGAGATACGTGGTAAGGGGTGAGGTCACTGAATTGACTTCAAAGGTAGCTTTGCATGGTTTTCTTTCCATCAAAACCGAGTCCCCACAATATACTTTTGGCCCCAGTTTTTGGGCCAACTTGCACTATGGACTCCCGTGCTTAGTTCAGAGTATGAATTTCAGGAAGAAAAACATCACTTTAAAATTAATCAAGAGCGCAGGTCTAATACTGAAATTAGTGACAGTGTATTTAGATTAAGTTGCTTAACTATCTCTAGACTCCACTGAATATAAATTAATTCGAATTTCCTCCGAAATTGACCGAAATTAGACTTTTTTTTAAAAAAGTCACTTTTCAAGAAACTGTCGCTTTGAACGGCAGATGGCGGTAGCCAATAAAATTGATGACGCCAACCTGAAAGCGTCCGTTGAAGCACCTTTGGAACGTGTTGCAAATCATTCTTAAATACTTGTAAACTCAGAATTTTAGTTGCTCGTGAGTAACAATTTACAATGAGACATATTTATCTGCGAACGATCCCTTTCCTGTCATGCAATATCCTAGGATTTAATTGGTGCTTGAAGCGCGTGTTAATACAAGGTAATTCCAAATTAGGGTCTCCCCACATTCTAGAGACGCCAAAATAAGGGTTTTAGGGTTTAGGGTACAACCGGAGAAAGGAAGCTCAGACGTCATAATAAGTTTTTGCAATGGATAGCATTCTACCAATGCAAGGCCTCACATGGGCTCTTAGATATTTTTCCCAACTTACAGAATGTTAAAAGGATATTCTTAATTTCATTAAAAAAAACAATTTGAATAAAACTTCCTGCAGATTGTCCCAGATTACTTTTGACAGAATGAACTTTGAACAAAAATCATCTGAAATCAAACACAGAGCCATTTTTTTGGCTCAGAAAGGGACCGCAGAACTGACCTTCTTTGAAGGTGAGCAAGATCTGACTTGGGAGGGAGGGAGGCGTGGTCGGTTCGGCCTCATCCAGTGTCACGTAGTCATTCTCGGTCACCGACTCCACGTAGGCTTCCTCGTCCTCCATGTTGTCAAAGAGGATGCTAATCAAACCCGGGGAGGGGTCTGGATAAACGTTATTCTCCACCGATTAGTTGTTGGCGGTGCTCATTTTTACATTTGTGACAAACTGTTAGAAAAGTTTAGATAGAGGCTTTAAGGGCTATTCATATCGTGTTAGGTTCGGTTTGATAAGGTTAGGTTAAGTTTAAAAAAGTAGCACCGCCCACTAATCGGTGGAGAATAACGTTTACCGAGGGGTCTGTCTATCTCTTAGGAAAATGAGTCTGCTATGACAACGGCGATTTGACGTTCAATCTCGAATTCAGTTTCAGATCGACTAAGCAGTGACGTCAGATCGTAGTTCTTCAGTTTGGCCGATTTGAGACCCTGGGAGTGGGTCAGTTGGGGTTCAAGAAGAGAAAAAGACACTTCATTTGACTTGTCTCCGTTTTCATTAGCGAGGAAATTTCTAGGGCATTAGTAACGAGATTACAGTAATTCGCTCGTTTTTATCGAAAAAGCAACTGTAATGGCATTATATTTTAAAATTGTGTGATTGTAACGACCCTAAATCTAAAAGAATTACTCGTTACTCGTCGTTCCCTTTTCAGCTTCCAGAATGGCCTTTAATTTTTTATCTCGTGACGGGTGAAGAACTGAAATCTCAACAGAAATTGCCAGATTTACTAATTCCATCTAGCCTATTTTGATCAAAGAAAGCCAGGGTTGAAACATCTTCTCAATCTAATTCCGTTGGACCCAAGCACGGAAAATGTCTCCTGGGCTTGAATATGATGCTTCAAATTTCCAAAGCCTCCTCACTTCACTTCACTTAAGGGATGGACTTCTTAAAGAGAAGCTTTACCGACTTCACAATGTCTAATACTGTTCTGTTTTCCATCATGAATTTTGCGACATTGTTTCAAACCTTTAACAATCATCATCCCATCCAGGGTCCCAACCTTGACTCCTCAAAGTATTATGATGCAAGACATTTTGAACAATAATGCAAAAATTAAATGCTAAGGCTCATTATTGAAAAATGTTGACAAGAAATCTTCAAATGTTACGCATTAGGACTGCTTGAGTCAAAAAAATTCCATTCCTTTTGAGATGAATGGTCTGGATGGGGTAAAACATAAAATATAGGTCATCTAAAATTTTAGTAAAAGTAATTGTCACGAGTAACGCCATTCCTTTTTTTTTTTCGAGTAATGGTTGTGCAACGAAATACTATTTTTGACTAATGTAACTGTAACTGTAATTCGTTCCTTTTATTGAGGAACAACTAATGCCCTGGAAATTTCCTGCAACTATTTGAGATGAAAGGGTTTCTTATACTCTTTTATGATGTTTGATGGTAGTGACATGGAATCTCCCTTTAGTATACCACCGACCAAGCAGTTTTGCTAGCAGATGGATGACTACCAGACTGATTAGTAAAAGGGTTAACAGCGGTAACAACGTAACATATTTTAGGATGCAGTTTCAGATTGTAGAGATGCAGTACGTTCATCTGGCTGGAGTAGCGCTGTGAATGGTTACTGATTAAACTGATGAAGAAAATCACAACAAACCCGTTTTTAAGCAGTCTAATAGATGTGCCAGAGTAGTTCCGTTAAAATAAAGTTTTGAAGACTAGTAGTTTCAAGGCAAAGCTCACTTGAATGTCAGAAGTAAATGTCACTGATGGCTCAAAGTTAAGATAGCCTACATCCACCCCATAATGAGCCCAGTTTCAATCTTGCGTAATTCTTGCACTCGGTAGCATTTAGTTTCATGTACTCAATTCTGAGATCTTATTTGATTGTATCTCCATACACTACCTCCATGTCGAAATTCTTGCCCAACTCAATTTTCGAGAGAGAATCAATTCAAAATAGATATTCGCGCCGCTTTCTAGGGGGCTTTGGCATCATAAATCACTTCATATAACGGACAAGCTTAAAATCATTATTCTACCAACTTATTTCCCCTGAGGCTTTAGGCATTCCAATTTGGCAGGCCTGGCTAAGCCCACATCATTGTCGAGGAAACACACCCATGCCAAATTGTACATAATTCATCAGACACAAACGGTCCAACAAATATCAAATGGGCCTTCCATGAGCGCAATTTGTCAAACTTGCCAGGTGCCATGGAAGAGTAGGATCTCAACCATCGCAAATGGAACAAAACCGTTTTGACCTTTCATCAAGACATTGCATTGCCGAATTAGTCGAAGGCCTGAACCTACTTTTTACACACATATAATGAAGAGGTTGAAAAGGCAATTCTGATGGGCTAGAATCGCACTATTACAGACAGAGCCAATCCCGTTGGTTTGTGGATTTCATGGTCAAGAGCTAAATCTAAGCACACATAAGTATTACTAACACGAAGGACTGCCCTTCGTCGTAACGTCACTGGTTATTCTCAATGGCAACTTACTCAATTTTTGAGTATTTCTGGCCTACATCTTGCCATCTCTTTTCAAGCATGTTTTGGAGTGGCTCAGTTACAAGTTACAAGTTACGATGATTTTTTCCAGGCACTCATCCTCCAACCTAACAAAATGATATGGAATCAAGGCGTTTATAGCTCCTCCATGTCACTCAATCTTTTGTGCAGTGAAAAATAAAGAACTGGTAATCTACTCTGACAACACAGAGATTGGCAAACAACATTAGGACTTGCCCAATCGTTCCATGCCTCACCATAGCGTTAAGGCTGGTCTGTTAAGGGCGTTCTTCCTCTTTGAGCCATGACTTCATTTGAAAAGGTCATGGCTCGAGCGTTAAAGAATCAAATGGATTCAAAATGTTTTCCAATGTCGAACTTCTAGGGATTCTATTCTTAGTGATGGTAAGGAAGTTGGCAAAAAGTTGGTTGATTCGCAGTAATAAGGAAAAACACTGGCACAACCTCCGTGTGGCTTGTCTGTTAAAAATAATTTAGAGCTCTTCTTCCCGTCTTTAAGGGTGACCAAAATCCTTGCATTTTTGATACTTTCATTGACTCTGGGAGATGAATCATAACCTGAAAACCGATATCATGCTTCATATTACATATTAATTTGACATCACCTTTTTATTAATACATTGTTTCAACTCATCTTGGCTCACTTTAGTATGAAATTTGTCATCATGGGGGCGTATAAGGATTGCAACTTATTTTGCAAAGAGCCTTTTTCGTCAGCCTGTCTACTTCTGTCACCCATCAGCTGCCAATTCAGCACAAACAAATGTTCAACGTAATAGACGAAAAATTAGAGGCTGACAAGTGCTAACCAACTGAGAAGCCCATTTATACCCAATAAAATCGCGAACATCCTGTCAATCGAAATGGATTCTTCGAGTTGGCAGAGTCGAATGGCGGAACGGAAGAAGAAACTCTCGGATTTGCATCGCCAACGCACTCAATCCCGCCAATTGAATCACGCCGAGGTGGTCGAAGAAGATCGTCGCCAACAAGAGCCCAAAAACATGGAAGCGCGGAAACGTCGGGCCCAATATCTATTGGAAGAGGTTAGTTGGATTGTCTGCCATATTGTGGCAAAATTGGAGGATGCTAGCTTAGGCATGGCAATACCAAAATGGGATGGATGGATGACCACATTTTGTGTGGTGTGGATGAACTTCCAAAAATTCTTTTTGAATTGTGCTGAAAGCCTTTAGACGTGTAAAAATCAGCATAGTAAGCAGACAACGGGTATGTGTGTGGGTCATCACCACCCAAATATACGGACGAAACTGTGATACGTTTTTATGTAGTAGAAACGGTAGAGGGAGTCATGCTCAGCCCAAACGGTGAATAAGGTTTTATTTGTACGTATAGTAATCTAGCTTGTTGTAGGCTTCGCAAGCCAGTAGGTGATACTTCAAGAGAGAAATTCAATATTTAGGGTGTCTTTGATATCCAACACTACCCATTTCTAGTCCTAAAATTTTTTTTACCGTGCTGTACACGAAAGCAACTTTGATTTCAAAGCTGATAAACAAAAACAAACTAATTCACTGACAAAAGAATAAAAGGACCCAAAAGAGTAACATCGAGTTCGAACTGCATGAAGGCTGATTCAATCATGTAATCAGGGTATGGTTTACTTCTTTGCAGGAGGAGATGCGGCAGAAATGCGAGGAAGCGGGTAAAGACTTTGATCGCGAGAAATTGCGACGGGTCGGGGCTGACGAGGCTGAGGCTCAAGACAAGCGCAAACGCGGCAAAATGGACCCGGATCAAGGGTTTTCCAGTTTCGAAGCCGCCACTGCCCGCAAATACAACCAATTGGTACGCCAGATCAAGCCCGATATGGAACATTACGCCCAGGCCAAAGAAAACGCGGGTGAGGCCTTTTACGCCAATGTAGGCACCGTGGTTCACGGCCTCCACACGGATCGGAAAGCGGCCATTGACCGTATGGCCGAGGATGTGGAGAAACAAGTGGAGAAGCGCGACAAGTTCAGTCGACGACGCATGCACGATGCGGATGCCGATATCGATTATATCAACGAGCGGAACATGAAGTTCAACAAGAAATTGGAACGGTTCTACGGCACCTACACGCAAGAAATCAAGGACAACTTGGAGCGAGGTACGGCCGTCTAATCGATAATCCATGGCATTGCTTTGGTCCACCACTCGTCATCTACAGTTCTCAACGCATTCTGGTTTCGTGTACTACTATTCTCTTATGTCAATACAGATTACAGCTAATATTGATGCGGTCAAGTTCGTGTTGCTTTGAAAGTGGAATTGATTCATTTTGACACTTCCTATGAGAATTGCTGACTTTATATTCATCATTTTGAAGTAGCAATACCATTTTAAGCTTGTGTGTAGAATGATTTGGTTGGAAAGTGGAAAAAGATTGCACAATTGATTTTTTTAGTGAGTCATTTCTTGTTTCCGTTAATTTCAATCTTGCAAGTGAGCTACTTCCTTAGATGAGAATTTCTTACTTTGTATCGTTTAGAAGTGTATGACTTGATTAAGTTGGGTTGATAGACCCACTGTTTTCTGTGGCCTCCTGGATTATTTGGTCTTAATTCCGACCAGATTGAGGTAGGGGTTGTCATTTTTAGTCTCACCTTCTCTACTGATCCAAGAACTCTTACCTGATCCATGCGTTTTTTTTACGATTCGTGGGCAGGGGGTGAGCATATAATTTTGGACACTTGGCGTCCAAAAGTGTCGAAAAATGCGAAATTTGAAAACTACAAATCTATATGAAAATCTAAATGAAACTACTATTTCAATTAAAAAATAGCTCATTGATGGGGCCAAAAGCAAAATAAATGTTTATAACCAAAGCAATTCAAAAACTGGGATGGGTTAACATCATATTCTGATTATATACCTTCATTTATTCATCACGGTCTGTTTTTTTACAAGAATATCTTCTTTCAAGTCTGTAACTTTTTTGCACAGTTGATAATAAGAATTGAACGTCTTGCGCTATTTCTACAGCTAAAGAATGATATATTGCCCACATTGATGTATTGTATTCCATAAACAAGTTGCTTAAAATTTTGTTTGGTAAGTCTTTTTGGCTTTGAAGATATTTTTTTATGTCAGAAAATGAAGAGGAACACCTTATCATAATTAAAAAGTAATACATCACAATGCATAAATGCAAAAATATTGTTAAATGTTAAAAATGCATAAATGCAATGCTGTATTTGATCAAAATAGTTAATTCAAATCCACAAAACACATAACAGTACATGTTTTGAAAATAAAAAACATCGTTGAATAGATTTCTCAGTTTTCTACAAAGGTTAGTTGCTACTAAACGTGTATGCATATCAACAAAGGTTACATTTTATCAATTACAGATTATATTTGCTGGTTAAGAAATAGATTAAATAAAAAAATAAATCAGACTTAAAAAGTTATTGCTTGTATGCCCACTTTTGGACAATTGTGCTTACTTTTGGACACTTTTGTCCACAAGTTTCCAAAAATCAAGCTGATTCTCAAAAATGCCCACCCTGTTGTGGGGAGAGAGCAACCTAATCGAAGGTTCTTGTAGTGATGTAAGTTATATCAAGACAAAAAGTAGTCCAAATAAATGACAAATGCCTGTATAAATCGGTGGATGAAGTGATGTTCTATATAATGAACTAACTGAAACGAGCAGGCACAAGTGGAATACCAAATCATATTTTACGAGCTGAACTCTTTCTAATATCTCGGTTGTCGGTTTTTACCATAAAATGTGCCGTGATATCTTTTCAATAGAGTCGAAAGTAATCTAGAGTGAAAATTGTCAACCCATTATTTTCGGTTAAGAATTGTGGGCATGAGTCGTTGCTCGATTTCCCAATTTACTCATTTTTTGAAACATAGCAGATTGTTTTTTGTTTTTGTAATTGGGGTTCAAGGGTCGGGGGTTTGAGCTCTGCCCCGCTAGTGCAACCAACCATCACATCGTTCGTATACAATTGCAATGCACTGTGTCAGCTTTAGTGCTGGCCAAAATTTGAATCCTGCAAATCCCAGACTTTTTACAGATTTATTGTATCTCCAATTCTTGCATTTTTATCAATAATGTCTAACATTTTTCTGCAATTAGAAACGCGATCTCAGCCATTTCACCAGAAAAGTATCTAAATTTCTACAATTTATCATAACTCGTGAATTTGGGTCATTTCGAGGAACACGTTGTGTTGTTGAAATTTTCCATGTTTGTTGCAGTCTTTTGAAATGAAATTATAAAATAGGTTGCAGATATGATATCAGTCTGCCTGCATTAATATTCATCCATCTTAAATAGCTTAGTGTGACTCAAAAAAAAATTGGCATGATTGAAGAGAGACAATGTCAATGGTTGGGACGCAGCTTCACTCGTGTAACTTAACAATTTTATAACGATATAATTTGATCTCTTTCACATAATAAAAGGTCTAACTTTAAAAGATGTTTTTCTTTAATACTTACGCTCTATGCGGACGCTGAACTCAGATATCTTTTATCATGGAACATAAAGATGTAGGTTGTTGGTTTAGCCAAACAGTCAAGAAGGAAGGGCTAAAGGGTTAAAAATATTGTTTCGCAAGATTTTGGTGACTGACTCTAAAAACTTCATTTTTGCTTACGTATGCTCCCTGTTTATTCCTATTCCTATTGGCATGTCAAAAGTGTCAACCATTTAGCCCTTGTAGGAAATGACAAAAGTCTCTCAAAGTATTTGGTGGAGTAATTATGGTGTTAGAATGGATCAGCAATTAGTTGTTCAGAGAAAAACACCTTGTTAAAGTCAGGCATCTCTTAAAGTGTTTTCTCGTGTTTTCGACGCGCTTTTCTTTGTCTGCAATCAACGAAAGGAGTCAGACAACACTTGAGACGTCTTTTGTTCTCACAATTACAAGAAAGCTGTCGGAGGACTGTTAAATGATTCATTGGAAGGGAACGGTTCGTCAAGTTTTTTTGCTATTGCACATTTGGGCCATCAGCATTTCACTACAGTTTTTGCATGTTGTTCTTTAGATTGATCTTTTTGTCTACTCTCTCACGTTCTGTAATCGTTATCTAGAAGCCCTCGAAAAGATATAGGTATATTTAATAAAAAGACCACAAACGAGGCTTTGCTCAAACGATCTGCCATTCACAGAAAAGCACAAAGTAGCAAAAACCATTGGTTAATAATAGTTTGAAATCAATTCAAAAGTCTTAAAATGGACAACAAAAAATAGAGCATAGAAACTGACTTCTGATTGACTATTTAGATACGTTTAGAATCAGTTTCAGGGCGTCATTTTTAACAGACTTCAATCTTAGTGTCATGTTCATGGTGACAAATCACTAGATTATGGATTCTTAGAGGTATTTTATAATAGGGCATGAACCACTGACATTGGGGCCAAACTTTTTTCAAACTTTGATCGCACACGATTTTTTGCCATTTTTCACCTTGTTTTATATTTTGTTCGTTTTGGATTTCGTATCATGAAGGACATATTGAAAGTGTATGGGACATCATAAATAAATGTCTTCGCACATTTCTTTACAAAAATTACGTTCATTGGGAGGAAAGAAAATATGCACTATCTGAATTATCGAAATGGTTCCCGTTTCGCTTTACCAGAATTCTTAGGTACAAATGTATAAATGAGCATTGGCTTCATACCGGATAAGTTTGAAAGCCCTGGATTATTCCATAAAAAGATCAAATCAATTTGTTAATTTGTTGTGCAGTTCGGTCAGAAATTTGTAGGACTAAGCATCTCCATTATCGACTTGCTGCCAACACTTTTCGTCTCAAACGTGATTCCAACATTCCCTCACATTTCTGGAGAGCGAAATGTCTGACGATTATTACGCTCAAATGTGAACGAAGGATGGCTCTTTTGGACGAAATATTAGTCTCTGACCACCACCTAGTTTGCAGTCGCAAGGAATTTCACAAAGACCCAACAATTATTTGGACTGAGAAGGTACGAATGGTATCTGATACTGTACGTTTTCAAAAGCATTCATGAGCTTTGTCCCAATCCAGGATTTAGGGTCAAATCTAGTGACCGCAGAGGCTTAATGTGCGTATTGCGAGCGCCTTCAAGTCTTCGAGAATCCAGGCTAGTTCGAACAATGAAGTCCACATCTCTTCTTTCTCGGGCTCCTTCATTGTTTAATTTGCTTCCCTCTGATATTCGTAGGGAATACGTAGGCCTTGTTGATCCGGTAGCATCTTTCAAGTCAGACTTGGACAAATTTTTAAATATAATTTCAGATCAACCTTATATTCAAGGGTTAGCCTGATCAGCCAACTTCAATTCGTTGGTCGATCAAATAATATATATAAATCAAAGTTAAGGAAAATGAATAAACTTCTCGCCTTGAACTGTTGGGATTCTAATCCCAGCAGTGATAAGGAAGTCCCCCCCAAACAAGAACTGATTCTCCTCCTCTCGCACTGTCTGAGTGGACAAAGCTCTTTTCAACCCAGCAAAAAGCTCCGTCGATTTAACGAGATGATGGTGCGTGAAACACAGAAATTTGCCAAATAATTCAAGGTAAGATTAAGGCCTCCATCGAAAATGATCACTTACAAACTGAGAGTAACGTGGTTCAAATGGTCATGTCGAATCTGAATTATGCAAACTCTAAGAGAAAGATGAAACACCCTGTTGGGCCTTTTGAGGTTGATGGGGAAGCCATTAGCAAAGTAGAGCCTATGGCTAACATGCTAGGAGATCAATTCTCCAGTGTGTTTTCAACCCCGCTGAGTTTAGACGCAACAGTTCATTTCATTGTTCTATTGACGAGTGTGTTGAGATAGAAGTTGTTAGTCACATTGAGCCATTTGATGATCTTGTAGTCAAGATCAAGATGCTTTAGCGGCCATCCCGGACTTGAGGCTGTCGAGCTCTCCTGCTCCTGATGGTGTGACATCTCAGTTTCTGATGAGATGCTCACTGGTTCTTGCTCCTGTTTTCTCTCTTACTTGATGCGTTGCATCTTGGATCAGGGCAAGTTTCCATATTCACTGAAATTAGCTCACGTTGTTCCAATTTTTCAAGGGGGAGATAAATCGCTCCCCAGTAACTTTAGGCCGATTTCTCTCACTTCGGTTATTGCGAAGGTGTTTGAGAAGATCATAAGGTTCAATTTAGTAGTTTCTTGAGGTCCATGAAGTCCTTCCTCCTGGCTCGCAAGGGTTCCGAGCACATTTTAGCACGGTTACCCAATTGATTGAGCATTTAGTGCAGGCCATTGAAGGACTGGAAAGACACGAGTCAGTTGATGTTATCTATCTTGATTTTGCCAAGGCCTTTTAAAAAGTAGATCATGGCCTTTTATTGAATAGACTTCATGACATTGGGATTCAAGGCAAGGTTCTCAATTGGATAAGAAGCTTCATTCAGGATAGGAAGCAAATTGTTAAGGTCGGGGGATCTAGAGCTCTCTAGGGGGGATCCCTTATTGTCACATATGATGTCAAGTCAGGTGTTCCCCAGGGCTCCATCTTAGGGCCCCTCCTTTTTAAATTATACGTTGCCTCGCTCCAATAGCTTGAAATTACTGCCAGTCTCTCTTCTTATGCTGACGACGATAAGTTAGTGTCTTGTTGGAATGGCCAAGATTCCGTTAGCCTTGCGCAGGACATGGATAAAATTTACTCTTGGGTTATTGAGAGTAATATGGCCCAGAACGGAATAAACCAACCCCTTTGAATACGCCACTCGTAGATAATGGAGGTAAAGATATTGCGCAGGTTTCATCTATGAAAGATTTAGGTGCAGCCCTCCAGAATAATGGAGAGTTCGAGGAGGATATCGATTTTCACAATTAGTTGCCCTTTCTTCCTCGAAAAGATAATAGCTTAGGTGTTGCATGTATCTCACCCCACTTTTGCACTTCTATCAAGGACTGGTTCATGAGGTCGGCCAATGTACTTGGGGTCATGGCCAGTTATTGTTAGAGGGTATCATTAGCAATAGCAATCATTTAAATTGGTCCCCTGTTTAATGTGTTTAGGAGACTATCGAAAACGTTGTTCCACATGAGGGGCAATAATATTCCGCCTTGTGGAGTTCCTTTGATCAATATTCGTGTTTCTTGTGTCCCCAGAAACTCGGCCATAGCTGTGCGGCCTTTCAAATATGATAAGATCCAAGCCGAGATGTCTTTTGGCACTCCATGTACTGTATTAGCATACCTTGAGTGATGTCAAAATATTCGATATTAGCGAATACTCCGTGTTTATATAACCTCGAGGTTGTTCCTCTTGCTCATCTTCATAGAAATCGGTGAATGTGAAGAGCAGCAGAATCATTATTCAACATCTTTCTGTCATACCTACGCCATTAATTGAGTACCAAATGTTAAGAATTCTAGTAACCATATTTATTGCTACAACGACAAATGGATCAAACGAGTTGAATGGGATTTCATCATCGTGTTTGACACCACCAACCTGGCCTTCGCTCATGGACTCTCTCCTCTTCCCTCCTCCTTTTTGAGTTTTCACCTACTTATTTACCAGCCCTGCTTTTGTGTTTGTTGTCGATGACATCGTGTCCGCCTCATGCTAAGGAAGTGATCAGTCCAATGGTGCCAGATTGCCCTCATCATCAACATTCAACCATTGAAAAGAATTGCCAAGAAGGGGGAAAACGAAATTAATATGTTCTAGTGTTTGAAACAAGGGCGCCTTAGGGAGGAGATGTCCCAACAAAGCTCAAAGCTGCATGGTGAAGAAATGCAGTTGAAGGTACAACTAGGGCTCTGTATTTAGAAGAGTACGACAATGAGTTCAGCCACAGACTTCTAGAGCTACGGACTGCGAATAGAAGCAAAAATTTCTTATCTTCTAAACTGTTCACTTTATTCTAAATAAGCACTTCATAGGACCACAAGATCATGTTGAATATATGAACTTGGCCAAGTTTAAGCCCAAAGCTTTGCTTAGGGAACTCAGGAGATATGGTCAAAGTTATTTAGTAAGCACTACATCAAATTTGAATTTTCAACCTGCTCTTGGTCAGCAACATAAGCTTTTGACACCATAACTTTGAAAGAAACCACTTTCCAAGGAAATAATATAAAAAATGATCTGCCTTCAATTGAATAGATCTACGTTCTTATACTTTATACCTTACTCACATACTCATAATTTTATATACATGTATACTTTTTTTTTGAAAAGTGGCTCATAGTTGCTTTGACCAAGAAAGTTCATAGAAGCATTTATAACTTAAAGCAATTTGCTAAGAATTTCTGCCTTCAATTGAATAGATCTACGTTCTTATACTTTATACCTTACTCACATACTCATAATTTTATATACATGTATACTTTTTTTTTTGAAAAGTGGCTCATAGTTGCTTTGACCAAGAAAGTTCATAGAAGCATTTATAACTTAAAGCAATTTGCTAAGAATTTCTTCAGGGTGACCAGAATGAGGGGAAGATCCTTCAATTTCAAAAGTCTTAGGAAAGCAATTTCCAAATTAGTTACCTTTTTGGGGTCTGTCTAATGTCCAGAGGTTTTAATTTGGCAATCTAGCTTCTGGTACCTCAAACTCTAGAAGTACACCACTAAGTGCTTGTTTCCTGCATATTCTATTGACCATTTTCCTGACTATTTCGCCACTTTCCCCAACTTTTTTAGCCACTACTTTGCCAAATTTAATCAAATTTTTTTTTACAACTCTACCTATCATGCACTCACTTGTGCATTGATCTTTGTTCTGAAAGGCAGGCAAGACAACTGATTCAACCTTCACTCAGTCAGCAATCAGAATGGGTCTCATGAAGAGTGAGTGGCCCAAAAATAGTTGACCGGAAGAAAGAAGAAGTAATATGCAAATGCTCTTTCAAGCCAGACCTCTGAATAACCTGAGAGCATAGCATTGGTATGGACGGGATTTGGAAGAAGTGTCTAGAGAAGTCTTTGAACCCTTGAGCCTCTGAGCCTCACTGATTGGGTTGGGCGGCAAATGTTGGATTATTCCACGTACTTCTAGAAATGTGGACAGCAAAGAGAGGCCAAAATTTCTTTTCTCGTAATCCATTCACTTTATTCCAAAACAGCACTCAATACAGCTGCCAGATCTTGTTGAATAAATGAACTTGGCAAAATTTGAGCCCCAAACTAAGCTGCCTAGGAATTCAGGAAATATGTCCAAAGTTATGTTGCAAGCATAAAATAAACTTCAACTGTTTGGCTTGAAAAGAACCAATTTTCAAGTGAATTATGTAAAATGACCTGCCTGTAATTGAAGCAATCTATAATCCTCATTTTATTATTTCAATTTGAAAAGTGGCTCAGAGTTCCTATGACTAGGAGCAGGCTAATTTGGCGGGAAGCTCATTGAGTCTATATTTGCAGAAGTTTGTGATTATGGCTAAAGTATTTTGTGCTTCAGTTGGCAAACTCCTCAAATAAACATTAATCTGAAAATGAGAAAACCTCTTCTTGAACTCAAATTCTGCCCACCCCAAAGCAAATCATAACAAACAGCTGACTGTAAGTTCGATTCCAAAACGCCAGGTGGCAGGATTACCTCGACTACGTATTGGTAAAATAGAGACTGGGAATCAAAGCCAAAGCCAGACCACTATTTCAGAGGCCATGTCGGAGGCCATCCATGTTTTTCGTGGCCATTGTGCTTCAAAGATATTCCCCTTTGGGAGACTTTGATTACCTGGCACATCTACGTGAAAACTGGTGGGCTTGGATTCTTGGCCGTGCCAACTCTTGGTCCAACTTACTCTATGACGCCAGGGCTCCGCTGAGTCGAACCCCATGTCCTCCCCCTGAACTGGCTGGTGGCGACCCGAGCTACCCCCATCGCCATTCATCTCCTCATCGGGCACGCTTCCGTCTTTGTGCTCCCTCTCCTCCCCGCCGTCTTGAGCGTGTTCATCCCCCATCGGCACCTCCTCCCCGCCGTCCAAGATCAACACATGAACAGAACGAACAGATCAGACAGAGAGAAAGAGCTCTGTCGATTATCGCACAATTGTTGTACAAGTGCTCCTGTCAACTACTACTACTACTACTACTACTACTACTACTACTACTACTACTACTACTACTACTCCTGGACTATATTAGTGGGCTTGTCGTCATGTTATCATCGCATTGCATTGCTAGTTTGAGTGTGGATCGGAATCCTCCTGCTTTGTGGCTGATTCGGGATTTCCTGTCCAATTGGTGACGCGTAGCCAGCCCCTCATCGGGCCTTTGACATTGGACATTGTGGCAAGATTGTCGGCGGGATCCCACTACAAACGATTGGAGGGCGTATCGGTCGGGCGCTTAGTCCGACTTGGAAACTCCCCTGGGCCTGGACTCGTCAAACCCTCTCTACTCTCGTGGGCAGCATGCTGGTGGATAATGCGGGTTGTCCCCGGGTGGTCCGATGGATCCAACCTTGGGTGTGTCCCATTGCGCCCGCGGCTCGATTACAATCGTAAGTCATGGATGAAGTCATTGAAGCGGGCGTGACGTCTGAATGTATGAGTTGTGCTCCCTCAGATACAAGTTCTTCATTCTGTTCCTGACCTATGTGGCCTATACGTGCTACCACATGTCCCGCAAACCCATCAGTGTAGTCAAGACCATTCTGTTGAATTGCACGGAGTCAGCCGGCGAAAAAGGCAATTGCACCTCGTTCATTGGTGAGTTTTCCCTGGGATCAGGTGATCCTGGAAACCGGATGGCCCTCACATGTCTTTTGTTCCTAGACCAAATGAATGGCCAGGAAGAGCGGGATGCCAAACGCATTGAAGGCCTGTTGGACACGTCTTTCTTATTCTCTTACGCCTTCTTCATGTTTATCAGGTAATATCGACGACCGAGTCCTAAGACAATCTATAGGTCGAGCATGCGAATGTGTTCTTGTTGCAGCGGTTTTGTGGCCGAGCGCGTTGATTTGAGGTATTTTCTGTCCACGGGCATGATGCTGTGCGGATTGTTCACCATGGCCTTTGGTTTGGGCAAGTATTGGGAGATTCACAGTTTCTACTATTATCTCACCATTCAGGTAGGACTTTTAACATTGCAAAGATTGCCCTGGGGCCGTGACTTTGACCTAGGTGTGATGGTTATTCTGTTCAGGTTTTTGCGGGCGCTTTTCAAACCACGGGTTGGCCTGGTGTGGTCACGGTGGTCGCCCATTGGTTTGGCAAGGGCAAGAAAGGCCTAATCTTTGGGATTTGGAACTCGCACACCTCCATTGGCAACATTTTAGGATCGCTTCTAGCAGGTTCGTGTTCACTTACTAGAATAATGCAAGAAGGACCGGGTGGCCGTGAATTCACCTCAGATGATTGCAAGTTCTGCCATATCATAATGGGCAGAAAACATTGTATTTGATCGCGCTATCTTTCTTTAATATTTAGCCCTTCTCCTATTCAAGTTTTCATGATCGTAACTTTTTTCGAAACGGCTAAATTACGTTCATAGAAGACAGATATGTGCATGAAAAATCAGCCACCCAATACTAGACAGTTGTGCTGACTTATAAACCAATGAGGACTTTCAGTATTATGCATTTATATATTGCATTTATCCGAAAAAGTTGAGCTCCTATACCATTAGTACAAACTTCAAACAATCATTTGTTTCCCATTCAACAAGATTCTTGCCATCTTGTCATCTAGGTTATTTGACCGGAGAAGATTATTAACCCTCACATTAGATTGTCCTGTTTATCGTTGTGTCTCATATAAGTCCGATCTCACGCCAAAAACCAAAGCAATTGATGGATCATTTTCCTGTCTAAAGAACCATGTCCACTTTCATCGAGGTTCTCCCTTGCTTGTTCCAATTTTTAACACGCAAGTGACTTGCTCTCGATTGCGATTGTGTACCGTAGGTGTTTACGTGGAAACAGATTGGGCCATGTCCTTCATCCTCCCTGGTATGATCATCGGCTCGGTTGGATTCATCTTCTGGTTCATCTTGGTGCCCAAGCCCGAATATGTCGGATTGGATGTGGATTCCAGTAGAAACTATGTAAGTTGGCCTTGAATATCCAGTTCCAAGAACGACATTGGAATCGTCCTATTCTTTGCTCATCTTGCCCACTTAGGCCGGTTTAACCAGTGTGCCAACTTCCGGACCCGGTTCGGACACCGCCTATCATGAACAGCCTCGCTCTGGAGAGACCACGCCCCTTCTGGGAGACTCTGACGATGTAAGTCGGGAACACGGTCCAGGTTGGAACCAATTCAATAAATCACATGCATGTTTTAAGGATGATGACGGATTGCAAGTTCTTCGACGATCTAACTCTACGTCCGAGAGCATTGTAGTAAGCTTTTCGAATGTTGTTCTTGGGATTGCGGGTTTTTTTTTTTCATGGTTTTGCCACGTGTACCAAACCAATTGTAAAATCCCAATGATTTTCGTTTGCCTTTGACATTTTTGCATTGCACACATGTGACCTTGTCCGAATAAGCAATGCACAATTTGACGCCTTGAGCTTGACGTAATGGTTACAATTGTCTCATTTATCTCAGAATGCGAATATTGTGGACCCGAACGAGATTGAGGCCAATCTTCAGGAGCACCATTCAAGTCCCATCACATTCTGGGGTGCCTTGAAAATCCCAGTAAGACTGACTTAGCAATCATGGCGACGCCATTTGAGGCTTGAGTGCTTGATTTGTGTTGATTCCATTACAGGGTGTGGCAGAATTCGCCTTGTGTCTTTTTTTTGCCAAATTAGTGAGTTATACCTTCCTCTTCTGGTTACCAACGTTCATCAAAGAGAACGGTAAGCGATTGACAGTTTGTCACTGCTCTAAAGTGGGTACACCCCTTCAATATTATTCTGCCTCTCAGGTAAATACATAACGTCGGAAAATGCAGCCTATCTTTCCACCTTGTTCGACATTGGAGGCATCCTGGGCGGTATAATTGCCGGACTAGCCTCGGATTACACCGGCAAAAGCGCCACCACGTGTGCTGTCATGCTGGTTTTAGCAATTCCAATGGTAAGGCCGAACATTTGCCATCCCCAAACATCTGAAACCCATTGGTTTGGTTTTTCCCTTCTCACATTAGCTGTTCACCTACGAATGGTTCGGAAGCATCTGTCCCATCAACTGGCATGTCTCCAACGGGTGCTTCTCGACCAATGTGGTTATGTTGCTCATGGTGGGCCTTTTGGTCAACGGGCCCTACGCTCTAATCACGACCGCCGTGTCGGCCGAACTTGGCACTCATCCGAGTCTTCGTGGATCCTCGATGGCTTTGGCCACGGTGACTTCGATCATAGATGGAACGGGATCCATTGGAGCGGCCATTGGACCATACATGGCGGGAGCTATTCCTGAGCTCAAATACGTGTTCTACATGCTCATGGGAGCGGATGTGTTGGCACTTATTGTAAGTATCCTTACAGGAAAAAATGACTTGGATTGTCCTCAATCAACCGAGTGTGTTGTTTTTTTCTTCATTTTTGGGAAAGACGGTATATTTGCAAAGAGGGCATTTTGAAATTGGCGTAGTCTTGGAAAAAGATTTTCACGTAAGCTTGGGCCACTTCAAATGAGCACAAATGTACAATTCAGGTGGAAGTTAAATCCAATCGTCTTGTGTAAATAGGAACACAATCGGTTGATTCGAATTCAATTTTACTAACACTGATAAGGCATTTTGAATGCTGAGCATCTGCACTAAAACCGTTTTCTCCTTCTCTTAATATAGTTATTGTCGCGGTTGGTCTTGAGAGAGATTTCTCAGTATTTCAACTCCAGGCATCAAGGCACGGTTCAGCATCACCGTTTTAGCTGATGTTTTCTATCGAAATCCAGAAAGATCTGAAGCGAAATAATAACTTTTACTTAACTAAACCAAACTACCCGTGTGATAATGTATCAGCTTTTGTCCTGTCATGTGAAATCCCAATATTTGTGACCATCATTCATCTGAACTCGTTTGATAGTAGATAAGCAATAAACAAGTACATTTTGGTTTTCTACAAGTCCGCTGTTTTATTTGTGTCCGAGCACTTTCCGTTCAGGTTGAGATGGCCAAATTTCTTGATGCGTTCCTTACGATCTTTCTTGTCCAGAGCATAAGCAGATTGAATGCTGTCCCGAAAATCCGGAATAGCTTCTTGTGGAACAGCTCTGCCTCCTTCCTTCGTCGTGACCTGTCGAAAAACAGAGGAAAACAAAAGGAAAATATTATTACTTTTCTACAAATATTCATCATTGGGATGAAAGCATGAACTCAAATTTCCATGACTGCGAATGATATACAACGAGATGGTCGAAGTAAGTGGAGCAAAATATTCCCAAATAGTACTATATTTGAATAATTTTAATAAAAATGACAAGTGGAAAAGATGGGATTAATATTTCTGAACAACTAGGGTCTCGAGAGTCAATTACAATAGTTGGAAAGTAGGTCGTTGTTGTGGTTTGAATTTAATACCCTCATGAACAAGACTAGACTAAGCCTCAAATGGACGACTTAAAAGTTCAACCACCTTTTCATTTTTTGATTGAAGGTAAACATATTTGGTTTCGGAGCTTACTCAGATCTATTTTTGTCACGAAAACGATGGCAATGTGAAACCCTGTAGATGCCTAGCAAAGTGTTGTTGCAGGGTGTCTTGTTTTCGTTAGGCCCCACACCCTACATTAAGGTGGGGCCCAACAAAGGATTCCAGAATAGGAATGCTCCATCTGCTTCAAAGAAAATCTTTGAATTTTTCTTTCCTTTGCTTTGTTACACCTTACAAAATCAATTCCTAATGAAGTAACGACTTGAATATGAGACACAAGTACTTTTTCGGATCAGCGAAAGGTGTTTCTTAAACGCTCGTTCCTTTCAGGTTTATGTTCGGTTATGGTGTTTTATGGCACAATAAAAATAAAAGAGACATGACTCCGTAACATAGGTTCTACAGTAGTTTTGTCCAATTTCCAGCATGTCATTCTAATGTAAATGTGGTTAGGAAGTGCGTTAGAGCTATTCATTATTTATTAACACTTTTAGACGAGGTTTGAGTTGGAAAATGTGGGTTGGACTTGAAATTCAAGACTCATAAAAAGTAAGTGTTTCATACTTGTTGTAGGCCAAAATGGAGACGTCAATATGACGCTTGTTCTACCTCAATATGACACTTGCTCTAAAGAGAGGCATGCAATGTTCAAAAATTGAACACCAAGAGTGCATATATTATCGTTCATGATAACTTCATAATGAATATTTGGCAAATGAATCACCATTGACCTACTCGTAAAAAATGTTTTTACTATAGCCAGAGCAAAAAGTCATACCTTCTCCATAACTAAGAGCCGTCTGCTCGTATGACAACTCAACACTTGTTCCACATTGAACTTCAGCACAAGATTCGGATGACGAGGTAATCGTTCTTCCGAATATTCTTCTCGGTTCACCGGAAGCCAGAACGCCAATCGGCCTCTTTCGCACAACGATTCTGCGCCAAAATTGAGCAAATCATAGAACACGTCACTGATCCCATATTCAACTTTCTGTGGGTAATGCGTTTCCAAGAACTCCTCTGGGATCACCAGATCTTTTTTCTCTGTGCCCACTTTCAAAATGGTTTCACGTATTCCGTACGGTGGATCTGTTACAATGGCGTTCAAAATCGATTTCCGGGCCCAAATGGGTCGACTCGAGTCCGCCACAACGACATCCAAGTACTTGGCAGCCAATCCATATTGCTGGAAATTGGCCTTCATACTCTCATCTTGAGCCCTGATCTTTTGCTTCCATCGGGAAGGTCGGGTTTTGGCGTGAATAACGAGAAAGTCAATGTCAGAACCGAGGATGAAAGCGCCAAATTGAGCGGCTGCAACGGGGATCGAACCCGTCCCCACAAAAGGATCCAAGACCAGGTCATTGGGTCGCACTAGGGATAAATTGGCCATGAACAAGGAGAGAAGAGGATCCATGGTGGTGTTTCCGATAAATTTTCGAGTCTTAATGGACAACTTGGACATGAGATGACGTTGACCGTCACCAATGAAGCGACCAAAAAACGCTTGACGAGGATGCTCGTCCAATCTGTTTTGGTCATCGCCATAGTACTCGAAGTAAGAAAAAATCACATCTGGGTCCTTCATTCGGATTGGTCCTTTGATTGGTAGATAGTCAAAAGTTTCTATTCGCTCCACCCTTTGAGCCATGGTCAATTTCTTCATGAAGGCCTCCACGTAGACTTTAAAAGACAAGGATTCCAGGAAATAAGGCTCTTTGAACTCGGAGGGAAACGCTTTGACCGCTTCATGCATTTTTGGCACGCCATCTCCCGAGCCCCATAAGTGTATGCAATACTTCACGGACAAACTGCGGCTCAAGATTTGGCGAGCTTGAGACTCACTTTCCAGGTCTAAGATGATCCAGGGCATTTTTTCATTTTGATCCACCCACTTGAGGTTGATCTGGAACAGCTCTGAGAGAGCGTGAAACTCTGGAATCCGGAACTGGGTCAACTCATTGGAGCACCAAAAAAGATAGCGGCTGCCATTTGAAGCCATAACTGAAAAAAACATAAGCATCTCTTCATAAAGCAATCCCTCTACGTTGGATGTCTTCTTTCAAGCGTTCTGTTTATTTCGCAAGATGGATACCTTGGCCATAAATGCCTCGATTCTTTTCTGGTCCAACTTGTGGGCCCAATGACCCCCTTCTTTAAAATGGGAACCGACAATCAGGGCCTGAGCGCTCATATATTTCTCGACGTTCCCCAAATCCACGCCCGAACCCACCATAACTGGCATTTTGGGTGTAGCCTGTTGTACACGAGCCAGCTCACGCGGGTCAGCCGGCGAGCCCGTGCTAGCGCCCGTCACAATCAGGCCGTCGGCTAAGAAGAACTGCGCCGCTTGCGCAGTCTCTTCAATGCTGACGTCTTGGGTGACAGCGTGTGCTGAGTGCTTCTTTTTAATGTCACAGAAAACAGCCACGTCCTGGGCTCCAATATGTCGACGGTAGCGCAGGAGCTGACCGGCGCAGGACTCCAACCAGCCTTCATCTCCCAAGTGACCAAACACAAATCCCTCGGCCCGAATGAATTGGAGTTGCGCACTTTGCGCCACAGCCATGGCTTCACGATTGGCCCCCGCCAAGATCTGAATGCCCACCGACATGTGTGAGGGGGTGATGGCCCGAACCTCGTGGGCAATCACGGCCATATGAGCCGTGATTTCTGGGCCCATGGCTGAAGGAGAATGCATTCAGGGTCAATTGACAGACGGGACTTCAAGACGTCGCTCTTGGGCTCTGAGCACCTTGAGCCACCCAGGCCCGTTAAACCCACTTCAGAGCCTCCCCCCCCCCTTCCCATAAAAAGGTAGATATGAGACTGAGTGAGTACTTGTAGCCCAAAACTTACGGTGAAGCTCACCCATTAGTTGCGGAAGAGTCTCAAGAGTAACCGGACTGATATTGAGCTATTGAGCCGAGCTAAGGCAGAGGTCTCTAGTTCGTTATTACAAAATGACTTCCAGTCCAAGCTATATTTTCCAAGATCCTCCTCAAAGCGACATTCGTGAAACTCATCGACTCCAAAGTCATCCACTACTCTAATTGATGGGGTCTCGGGAGGTCCTCCAGCTCATCCTAGCTACCCATGCTCTCCAAGATTTGGTGTCCCTATGTCCGTTCATCAAGTGACCCTGAGGCTGAACATAGGGCAGATCGTGCATATTCTCCAGAATGATCCCGTCCAAGCCGTGTTGAGCGTAGATCCGGGATTCGCTTAGGGCTTGGTCCAGCCGGGCTCGCCATTGCCCAGCATTTAAAGGCGTGCCGGGCAAAGCTCCGACATGGACCATGCCCCAAATGTGACCTCGCACTCGAGGCCAGAGCGACATCAAGGCCTCAAAGGGTTAGAATTTTAGGATGAGTTTTAGCAACTCCACATGTTGCTGATATTCCGGTCTGTTTGTTGATCAATCAGAGAACGAGCGAATCAGCTGATATTTCTTTATTAAGCAATTTAGTGCTGGGGCAAGTTCGAACTCGAGCCCGGGTGCACTCGAGTCATTTACTCGATTTTTTTTTTTTGGGAGAAAATGGCCGGTATTGACCCTTTTCGAAAGGATTCGAGTCTGGACGCGTCACGAAAAGAGCTATTAATTATTTCTTAGATTTTTGCAAAACTTAATTCTACAAAAAGACATAAGTCCGGATTTGGCGAGCTTGGCAAAGAGCAAAAAATAGCAATGGACCATCAAAACCCAGCACTGTTAAGTAATCTTTACCTTTCACTAGACATCGACAAAAAATGCTGTTGGTATGGGGAGGAGAAATTCGAGAGGGTGGCACTAATCGGTTTTCCTCACCATGCCTCAGTCCAGCTCTTTCGCCCATCGGAACTGCCAAACTTTCGCAATTTCTGCTGGACAACGTGAAAACAACATATGTTGTCGGAGTCTACAGCTATCACCAATCAGCTGATCGATGGTTGGCCAGAGACCAGCTGCTACCGCCTACCCAGCCAGCTTTCAGCTATGCCAAAAATATCCCTTTATCAGCCATCTTGAGTCCCTAAGCCACTATAGGACGACGGGGATAAATGAACCACAAAAGTGTGGGACCTTCCATTGGATGGGAGGGTCAATGACGATACTCAAAGAATAGCAAACTTGAATTGATCACTGAATCAGGTGTTCCAAGGGCAAGAATTCTGGGACCCAATATTTCCACGTTAGGTTGTTCTTGGTGGGCCCAGAAAAAAAAATGATATGGCTCCATTGAAAATAATAGCCAGGCCAAACGGAACAGGTTATGTAATCAAGAAACAGGTGAATTGAAATACATCCGATTTGATGTCCTAATTTTGGGGCTAAGCATTCGTTTTTGGTTGGGGAAAGAGGGCTACCAATATCTAGATCAATCGCCCATGGGATCCAACTATAATTTCAATTTTACGATAAGCTATGTAATTTGAAATCAAGTTTTGACAATGTATTCTTATCATAGCTAAATCCGGAATATGGTTGGTCCCAAGAAAATGACCATGGGAAATCAATATCGAATTCCTACAATGCATAATACACGTACGGCTCCCATGGTCTCCTCTTTATGGGTGCACTCAGCGGCTTCGCGGAAATTCCCCTTTCAATTTGACCCTCAAACACGTTGTGCTCTGTGGCCAACCTGAATGGCCGGTCAACGTATCAGTTCAAAGTTGCCCTCCCAAGCTCCCAAATCCGAACTTANCAATGCATAATACACGTACGGCTCCCATGGTCTCCTCTTTATGGGTGCACTCAGCGGCTTCGCGGAAATTCCCCTTTCAATTTGACCCTCAAACAGATCGGGCTCGGTGACGTCTGAAACCCCGGAACCGCGCCGTTCCACCCGCCTCTCGTTGGCCCGCGGCCATGCCTCCGGGGGTCGGGTCGTCCCGGATACACCTACCTCGCCCGTCCACCACCCCACACACATCCTGGAAACGCCCGACTCTCAGCCCGGTCCGGGTCGGCCCACTGGGCTTGATGTACCCAGGCCGCGCCGCATCCAGCATCCCGTCTTTGCCCAGGCTAGTCCCCACCGCGGTTCGGCCGCCCGGCCCCGGTCCTATGTGGCCGCCACGCAAGAGGCCACCGCCCAGGCCAAGGTGGACCAGTGGCTCCAATCCCAAGCCAGCCCGTCCCCCGGGCCCGCCTCCGGCTTGTCACCGACTTTGCGCACTTGTCGCTTGGACAGTCCGATGCATTTGACCCCGGCCAATATCAACGCGCGTTTGGACCTCGAAACCGAAGTGACTTTCCGGCCCCATGCGGGCATCAGTGTGACCGACTTGAGCACGGATTCGGCCCAGGCGTTGATCGCCCAGTGGGAAGACCGTGGGGCCGGGCCCGAGCGGCCAACTCCGGGCGTGGCCTCCACCCAGATCTTGGCATCGGTGGTGGCTTGCGTTCAAGTCCGATCCCGACACGAGAATCGGTCAAAGTTCGTGGAAGAGGAATTGGCGCGATTGGGCGCGCTCATCACCGGCAATCTGACCAAGAAGACCACGCATCTCATTTTCAAGGACGGCAGTTTGTCCACGTATAACAAGGCCAAACGGCAAGGCTGCTTTATCGTGTCAGTCCGGTGGGTTTTGACCAGTCGTGATTTGGGATACCGGGCCGATGAAAGCCAGTTTCCTAGTGTGTCGTGTTCCCAGTATGATTCGCCCGGGTTGTTCCCCAAACTGCGCAAACTCAAGTCCATGCAGCCCAAAAGTGACGATGAAATGCGGCAATGGATCGAGGCCCGCTCGCGTCGACGGGCCAAAGGTCGCGAACCCTCCTTCATAGGTCCGCCCGAGGCGTCGCCGCTTTTCCGACCCGGGCCTCCACTCCAGTGGGTGCCGCCCATTGAGCGGAGTCAAGATAAAGATGACATTTTAAATATTTTGGACGAACTTCGCTCGCCCATGCTTTGGACCTCGCCTAAGCCAGCCACGCCCCGCGCGGCAGGTACGCCCTTGGGCAGTCCATGTTCCAGCGAAGACTTTGATACGCCTTTAGCTCGTCGATTAGTTAAGAAATACTTCCGCACGCCCGTGCCTGACCCTCCGGGCACCCCATTGAGTCGATCGAATTCGAATGGCGCGAGCACGCCCGGCCTCCGATCCCCTTTGACCCGCCCCAACGGCACGGAACCCGAACCTCAGAATGACCCGGGACATTCAAGTCCGGAACCCGAATCCGCATCGGAACCGGCTAGTTCACCGTTCTTCGCCAAAGCTAAGGGCCTGTCGAGTTCGTGTGATAGAAATATTGATCCGCCCAGACGGAATTTAGCGGCAGATGGTTGGCTGGCCGAGGAAAAGATGGGTAAACAATGTCGAGAAGCCAGTCTTTGGCAGGTAAGATCCGGATTAGATTTAAGTTGATGTCCTACTCCTGTGAGACAATTCGATTCACTTTCCAGGATCTGCATGACAAGGTGGCTCAAAGGTATAAGATTGTGATTTCTTCCTTATGTGCATTTTCTATGGTTAGAGACTATTTAGCGTGTTTTTGAGATAGACTATTTACTTGTTAAAAATACGCTCATTGACAAATTTAAGCCAATTATGTGTGATATCAAGTGGTCCAATGATGGAGAAATAATGGTCAAAAAAATAGCCTTGAAGAGATCCTGAAAATCTTTTCGCCTTTCGTTTTATGCGTACTGCAGTGTTAAAACAAAAAAAATCCACAAAACAAGGCTTAAGATGTAATTTTTATTGAAACGACTTCGTTTCCTTTGAACTTGATTTGATTGAGGATCTAATCAAATTTTGAAGAAAATTTTGAAGAAAAAAAGAGTAAATGCCCTTCAAAAAAATGTTCGCTTTATTTTCAGAACCGTGAAGAGAAGAAGGCTCTTATAACACCCAACAAACCAATCCAACCCGTCATTAAAAAAAATCTCAAGTTCAAAAAACGCCACCAGTTGTTCTCCCAAAATGATTTACTCTCGGAAACTCCAGATTTAGTCCAAACGGACGTGCTCAAACCCATCGTTGAAAATGTTCATACTCAAGTAGCTGTCAAAACCGTACCCAAAACCAAGTCCAAGACCAAAATCATCAAGGATCGTAGCCGCATTGTCATGGCTCAACCCCCTCGGAGAACTCAAATCAAAGAACCGACCAAGCATATTCGAAAAGAAAAGAAGGTCAAGTGTCCAAATGTGACCTCCTCCACAGCTTCCTCTTCGTCATCTTTTCCCACGCAAGCGCGAAGAATCCAACCCTCTCGTCGAAGTTCTGTCGAATTCATGACACCTAAAGTCAAGAAATGCCCAAAGCGACCTCTTTGGTCCGAAATTGTTTGCACGGCTTGTTCCGAAGAGGAATTGACGGTGACTCGTCAAGTGTTGAATACACTTGGCAAGTTCAAGTTAGCCTCCAAAGTGACACCCTCAACCAGCCACGTGATTGTAGGCGGGGATCAGGGTAGGTGGAGAACTATCAACTGGTTGAAAGGCGTCCTTCAGGGTTGCTGGATTGTCTCCATCCAGTGGGTGCGGGATTGTCTAGAGCATGCTTATCACGTGGACGAAGAACCTTATGAACGCGTGGACTTGTCTACAGCTGTGCAACGGTGTCGTTTGGATCGAACATCGTTCGGTCAGGATGTTTACAAATCCGATTTGTTTGCCTCCGTTGGACCTGTTTATATCAGAGCATCCCGCACGCATCAAGTGTCTCGGACAGAATTGAAAGAACTGGTGCAATTGGGAGGAGGTCAAGTGGTAAAACGAGCCCGAGAAGCTCATGTGATTATAGGTGAAAGTGAAAAGACTGTCGACATTGGGGGTGGCAAGACCCATTTGCTGGAATCCTGGATCTTGGACTCGATTCAGCATCATGAAATTCAACCCGTATCAGATTATCTGCTACAATCAGCTTAACGCACAAATGAACTTGAAGAAAAGAAACAACAGAACTTTCAGAAGCGATTATGCTGAGTTTCATTGAAAATCCAGTATCATTTCATTTACATGTATTCAGGTTTCAAATTTAACATTTGACAAGAATAATTTGACAACACGCCTGTTGATTTATGGTTCGGTCTTTTTCACGAAGAATCATCTTTCTTTGTGATATGCGACTGTGTGATTTAATTGATGTTGGTCGGGAGGACGAAAAACCTTTTAGTTCTCATGCATCATTTATGATGGACTTGCCAAAGGAGGTGTAGCTTTCAAAAAGAATCTCAAGGAAAGTTTTGGTTTTGCCGCTATAAATCAAATCAAAAGTCCCTAACTGAAATTATAATCAGTCAGAATTAAGACCGATTTTATATGCTGAAGATAAATGGTTAGGTGCATTACAAAGAGACGACATTCTACCATGTTTTAGAATTGATCAACCAAAGCAAGATTGGACCCGTCCGCTCATCATTCGCTTTCGTGATGAAAATGGTAGGTCAAGAGTGTATGAGGCGGCAAACTCCTCGATGAGATCCAACCGAGAAAAAAATGTTAGGCCTAATAGTCTCCCCTGACCTTACGAAAAGGCACCAAACTTCGGAAGCTAGGGCAAAATAAACGATCAAGATGAGGACCCTGTTATGAGATGGATTGTAAGTGGGCCACAGAAGGCCAGCCGGGTTAGCTGTATCGGTGGCCACTTCATTTTACCCAGCCCATTGGTCATCATTCCCCCCGCATGTTCTAATATGTTGGTTAGGCCCCTGAAAACTACCCCATGACATAATATCCGAGGAATGTCCCACCTAACTATTTTCTCCGTTCTACCCTTTCTACCCCTCAAAATCGGACGAGGGAATCGTCACGAACACACGCCGGGCCTGACTCCGATGACTCACGCATGAACCATGTGACTCATGCCGGCTGAACGCTGAGCTCAGGGTGGCCAAACTCGGCGCTTCATCCGCTTCATCTCAGCCGGAACGGAAGAATATGGGCCGAGGGTAGGACCACAGTCAAGCCGTAGTCCGGGTACCCAGGGCTGGCCAAGCTCGTGAGCCATATGGCCAATCTGAATAATGACTTATGGCTGGAGCACCGTGAGGCCAGCTAAAATGGCAGCCTATCTAGATGGTTCCCTGTACCGTTTATATGAACTGTTATATGTACAGTGTCCCTGGTAGTACTAATACGTACCTGGCTGACAGACCGACCGACCCCCTCTCTCAGACCAGTTGCTGCCTTGATGGGCCCTTGAAGTGTCACACCCGGTCAGATTGAACGGTCTGTGGCTGGTGAGCATGAGCGGGTCGACCGCATCAGCGGAGGCCACGCCTCCAGGGCCCGTACCGGACGATTTATACACGAATGCGGTGGGTTTAGGGTGCGCGCTCGAGGCTTTTCAAGAAGCCCGGCAAGTGCAAGCTTGGATTGAGGTGTTGGCCCAAGGGGCGGAGCGGGGCTTACCCGCCCAGTGGGAATGGACCTACCAGCACTTCACCATCGTGCTGGACTATTACCAAGAACAACCCCATTTGCTCGACCCGCATTTGCCCCATTTTCTCAGGCAGCTCTTGGCCATCATGCGGGCCAATGCCGACCGGCCCGAGATCTTGCACCAAGCCGCCGCATTCACGGGCCACCTGGTCAAAGTCCGGCAGGCCAAAGTGGCCGTGCGGCACTTTCCCCATGAAGTGGCCGATGTCGAGCCCGTGTTAGCCCTCTTAAGCCAAGAACTACGGGCCGTGGAGCCGCATTGGGAAACTGTGAATGTGCTCTTACTTTGGATGTCCATGCTGATCTTGATTCCTTTCGACATGAGCCGCTTTGACAGCGGGCAACAGGCCCTGACCTTGAAAAGACGCATTTACCAAGCCACCCGCCAATGTCTGCGGGTGGCCAATCGGGCCCAAGATGGGGCGGCCATGTTGGCCTCCAAGTTCTTGACTCGCCCCGAAATTGTGGTCGAGCTCTTGCCCGAATTTTTCGACTGGGCCCTCACTCTGGCCCGTGACGCGCAGGCGGTCAACACGGCCAAAATGGGGGCACTCAAGGCCTTGGCGGCCGTGTACAAGCAAGGCAAACGCCACGATCTGCTGGCCTTCACGCCCCGCCTGCTGAAAGCCATACTGGCCTTGGACCTGAAGCACAATTTGAGTGCTTGGCTGCGCAAATTGAATCTCAAGGTCATCCAACGCTTTGGGTTGATCTTTTTGAAAGCCCGTGTGGCTGCCTGGCGGTATCAACGGGGCAATCGGTCCTTGGCCTTCAACCTGCAACCCGATCAGAGTGGTATGTTGACGGGTCAGAAAGAGAATCTGGAACTCCATCCGGATGACGGGGGGGAGGATGACTATGACATCCCGGATGAGATTGAGGACGTCATTGAAGAGCTCCTGATAGGACTCCGGGACAAGGACACGGTCATTCGATGGTCGGCCGCTAAAGGTCAGTCTTAGGCTTATCAACCAAGGGTAGGGCCATCAGCGCTCAATTTTTTTAACCTGAGCCGAAGCTCGAAAATTCCCAAACGGAAAAGCCAATTCGTTAATGATACTTTGCCCACTTTATCGACTCAAAATACACTTTACCCGATGCTTTGACTGATGGAAACTTAAATACCATAAGTAGTGCTGGGACGAGTCCGAGCTTTTACCCGACTCTAGAAAAATTGACCGTTCATTTTTTTTGAATGTATTTCTTTAGAAAACTGGTTGAAGTCCGTCATGAATTGACCACGTAAGATACGAGCCCTTTAAAGGTGATTGCATTAGCCTAATTTGGATTTATGAAATCAAACTAGGTGTTTGCGTGACCTTGGAGTCCGGCAGAAAAGTTGTAATATCTACCGTTGGGACTCGCCTCTGCCCTACTTTGTAGTCTCCTCCGAAATACTCGTATTTTTTCACAATATCCTAGACTTTGTTGCCTCATGAATAAATTGTAACTCAGGTTGAAAACTTACATACCTGTGCTGTACTAGGTGAGCACATGCTCGTGCTCATCTAGGATGTATCATTCTAGTCATTGACATACGAACGTACTAGTCAGAAATTCATTCAGTTATCAAGTCCACCCACATGTATAGAACAAAACCTAAACCATAATTGATGAACTCGAGTTTTGTAAAACGCGTTTGGTGTAAATTAGTAGCACACTGATATAGAACTTTGATACAAATTAGCATATGATTCGCTTGATCTGCTTAAAGTTACGGGGTATGTATTGTTACTCTTTTCATACAAATAACATCGATTTTTAATATCGCAAAATTAAAAGTATGTCCTTTTTTTTCCAACCTCAGGCATTGGTCGAATCACCAATCGTTTACCCCAGGAATTGGCCGATGACGTGGTCGGGTCTTTGCTGAAGCTGTTCTCCCTCCGAGAATCCGACGGAGCTTGGCACGGAGGATGTCTGGCCTTGGCCGAACTCGGTCGCCGCGGCCTTTTGTTGCCTCAGCGACTCAAAGAAGTGGTCCGTGTTGTGCTAAAGGCCTTGGTCTACGACGAGAAGAAGGGCAGTTTCTCGGTGGGCTCACACATCCGAGATGCGGCCTGCTACGTTTGTTGGGCCTTTGCCCGAGCTTTTGACCCCGAAGTGCTTCGACCATTCGTGGATCAAATCGCGAGTGCTCTGCTGACCGTGACCATCTTTGACCGTGAAGTTAATTGTCGTCGAGCCGCATCTGCCGCATTTCAGGAGAACGTTGGTCGACAAGGCACCTTTCCCCACGGGATTGAGATCTTGACGCAGGCCGATTATTACGCTGTGGGCAGTCGAAGCCACACCTACTTGGAATTGAGTGTATTTGTGGCTAAGTTGGGCAATTATCTCCCGGCTTTGGTGGACCACTTGATCGAGAAGAAAATCAATCACTGGGACTCGGCCATCCGCGAATTAGCCGCAGAGTCCCTGCATAATCTGACGCCGATCAATCCAGACATGATGAAGAAGGAGGTGATGTCCAAGCTTCTGAAAGAGGCCAAAGGTTCGGACCTTTTCGCCAAGCATGGAAGCATTGTGGCCATTGGATCCGTTTGCTTTGCCCTGGCCAAGGATGCTCAGACGAAAGGCCAAACCTTACAAGATGTTCTGGGTAAGATCTAGAATTCAGTTGGAATTGGATTTTTTGGGATCAAGTTCTCATTGGTCTCATCTGAGCATTTTCATTGCAGAACCGGGCACCATCTCGGATATCAAGTCCGTGGGAAGTGCATTAGTGGAAAAGCTCTCCTTGCGAATGACCGGTGGCGACATGTTACGCCAAGCAGTGACCAGTTACATTAGTAATTGCTCCAAGGCCAAATTTCCCGTCCACCAAGACCAAACTGTTGAGCTTTGGCATGCCATTCTGAGTAGGGCCATCTTTCAAGCCTGATTGGTTTCAAGCTTTAGTTAACAGAAATTAAATTTCAGCCGAGAACTTATCCAACTCCGACCCCATGATCCAGGATCAAGCCCGAGCCGCTGTTCCCAATTTCTTGTCCGAGTATCTCAAGGATGTGAAGTCCGGAGAGCTTCTGCTAGATAAACGTGATGCCATCCTGGACGAGTATTTGCACGAGCTCGACTCGAGCGAATTGCATCGCCGAGGTTTTGCTATGGCTTTGGGGGCGTTCCCGGGCTTCGCTTTGAGTGGTCGGGTCGGGGATGTTTTGAAGAAGTTGATCAAATGCACCGAGATCACGCCCAGTACAGAGAAATGGGCGGAAGGTCGACGTGATTCGATTCTCGCTCTCACTTCGATTGCACAGACCGTTGGGTTCTCAAGAGACACTGGTGAGTGCAAGCTATACGTAGATTATTTGGTTCCTAGGATCTTTTTCACCCTCGCATTCTTAACTCATATCCATGTCGAGATTTATTAAGTAGCGATCATGCCCAGCTTGTTTATGTTTGAATGGTCTTGCGCAAGAATCCTGGTCTTTCTATAATGAGTCAATATTTCAAGATGTGTTCGCACCTGCATTGAATTTCTTTTTGGCTTAATATCAATATTACACAGGGGGGGGAAGCCTGTAAAGTTCAATCTCAGTTCTTGGAAATACTTAGCCTTCGCACGTTTTTCTTCATATGCTTTCAAAAAAATCTATTCATCTTTCAATTTAATGTGGGCTTGGATCAAAAGCAAATTTGCCACAATTGTTTCTTTTCTTAACGAGTCAGATTGATAAGTTTTAATTTCAAAGTATGCTAAAATTACATCATATATTACGAATGCAAACTTTCCTGCAATGGATTATGAAAATAATTTCTGATCTAATCCGTCTTACAGATGGTGACAAACTCGTTCCATCGACCGTGGTTCGTTTGTACCAGTGTCTCTTGGGTGGCTTCAACGATTACACCCTTGACCGTCGAGGTGATGTGGGTGCTTGGGTCCGAGAAGCGGCCATGTCGTCCCTCTGTTCCCTGACTTTGGACTTGGTAGATCTTGAGGCCGATTTGGTTCCCGAAATCTGCATCCGAGACCTGATGCCCCGCCTCGCTCAGCAAGCTATGGAAAAAATCGATCGGACCCGGGGTCTGGCCACCAAACTCTTCGCCAGCTTGTTGTACCACGATAAGCAAGTGCCTGGAATCCCTCGGGCAAAGGAAGTCAAGGCCCTGTTTCCGGATCAATTGGACATGGTTACCTTTCAATGGACAGTGGAATCGGAGACGTTTCCGGTGTTCACGAAGCTCATTCATTTCGACGAGTACCTTGAAAAGGTCCTGGTTGGGTTAGTGGTCAGTGTGGGTGGTCTCACTGAGAGACTTGTGAAACATTCGAGTGCAGCCTTATTCAAGGAACTGGACACCATGGACGGAACGGCTCTGAATCGATTTGCTCAGGCCACTTTAACCGTTCTGAGGGACAACCACAAGGTTGACCGAGTCACCATTCCAGTGTTGAAGTTTCTGGACCAACTTCTCACCACAAGTCACTTCGAAGCGATTCTCGAAGATGAAACGCACACGTTCTCTTTCGAGTTGCTGACCCTGGTCAAGAACGAAATATCTAAATCTGGTGATCCGCAGAAACTTATGCTTAGCTGTGATGTGATTTGTGCCTTACTCCAATCCCACGACGAACTCACGGTCAAGAAAAGCTTGGTCCAATTGGCCATTTTCTTGTGCCACAAGTTCCCGAGGATTCGGAAAGTTACGGCTAATAAACTGTTTGAAGCTCTATTGACCTTTGCCGACCGCACAATTGTTCCCGAGGAGAACTTGGATGAGGTCAACACGCTTTTGAGCGACACGGATTGGGATCAAAGCATCGATAACCTCCGTCCCATCCGAAATAAGTTGTGAGACTTGATGGGAGTGCCTGCTCCTGCCATCATCAAAAAAGTGATGTAAACTCGGAATACTCGTTTTACCCGTTTTACCCAATGGAAGGTCTCATACAAATCTCATTCCCTCATTCATTACGTGAGCAATTGACAATAAAGGTCTTTTTATTCATTGTTCCCAGATTGGGTCCGGATCTTGTTCTTCTCTGGGGGCTAGACATTTTTTGGTCCTAATGATATACCAATAATAATACGCGGGCTTTGGATGTTTGAGGATTACCAAAATAATCTCGATGCCAAGGGCTCATCATCATCATCTGGCATCGTGGTCGGTCTCCGTAAAGGTCCATTAGTGAGGCATACACACTGCACACGACAAATGATGATCAGTTTCCATGAACCCAATCAAGAAAGAGAGTCGAGTGAATCCAATGGGAAAGAGCAAAGCCCGCCTTGCTTTTCAACTAGAGGGCCAATTATAGTGTTGTTGATGGAAATAAGGTGCGCTGTTATGCGTACGTCTCTTCAACAAGCTCCCTTCATCATTCTTGGTCTCAACTCATTAGATTACCAAGTCCTTAGCCAGTTATCCAATTATAAAGGTCAAAGCCCCCACACCTTGACTCACTATTAGGGCCATCACAAATACATCCAATAGGGGAGGGTGTGAAAGGTTCGTGAACCAAAACATAACGAGCTGGAATTGCCAAATAGCGAGGGAGGGGGAGGATTCGATCACAATTCAAAGATCGGCTTCAACCACTTTCAACATGGTGCACCGATCAACTCGGTTGAGGTTGAGGAGGAAACCGGGCGTGGTTCCACCCCCACAGGCACATTGAACTGTCCCCACCCAGGAATAAGAGCCCAATTTGTAAAGGCACTTGTTGCAATGCAGTTTTTCCGAGAGCGTGGTGGAAAATATCTTGCCCATCCACATCAAAGGCTCAAAGAAGACTCCTTGCTGACACTCTCGCAACTCGCTCTCATCTTGAAGGCCAAGGGTGTTCCAATCCAAGGTTTGTCCTCTTTCGTGCGGCAATACGTTGATTTGAGATCCCAAAGTCTGTCGACACTTCTTGCACTTGAATCGGGTGTGATAAGTCATGGGGCTACCTGAAGTGGCAGTGGTGGAGGAGGGCCCATGGGCAGTTTCAACCACACCCGAGGGCTGATAGAATTCATGAGGTAGAATCTTGGTCGTTTTCACCTGGTTAGAGACACATTGGAGCTTGTACAACTTGTAGGCCTTGTCATGGACATCCAAACGGCATTGCATCCGTTTGTAGAGCGCCAATTGCCGTAGAAACCCGTCATTGGGTCCAATGGCGGGTCGAGCTCGGCGAATCAAAGCTAAAGCCTTGTCCAACGTCCAATGGCGGGTTCGCATAAGAAAGGCAGCTACTATGGCAGCACTCCTCGAGACTCCGTGATAGCAATGGACCAAAACCGCCCCGTATTCCACCCCTTCACGAATGAAATGGGTGGTTTGTTCCAAATGCGTCAAAAGATCCGCCTCTGGCACATCCGGAAAAGCCACGTGGAGGATAGCTAAATGCGGAAAGGTGGATGAGACGGAGTGTGGCAATGGAATCAGCTCAGCCGTGACAATGTGCGTCAATTTCAGTCGTCCAATGAGTTCCAAATCCGTGGCGGCCTTCTTGTCCCCCAAGAACAGATTCTCGGCGATCTGATCAACGGGATGGGCATCGCACATGTTGCTTCACATCTGATCCAAGGGAATCTGGCGTGTCCTCATAGAAGAGGCATGGCCTGGTCTTATTGTTGTTTCGAGAACGACTGTAGCACGCTTTCCCGCCTGGTTCCGACTGTTTGCCTGGTGGTGGAACCATTCCACTTTCAGGAGGAATGAGCCTTACGAACTCCAAGATCCTTCACTTCCGACTGTGAAGGAGTTCTGCCGAGCAAAGCAAGGAACGCGAGCAACGCACCACATTCCTCTCATGGTGTTCAATGAACATTGAAGTGGCTGAGCGGCATGCATGAGAGGGCGAAAAACCGGGCGAGCGAGCTAGATCAGGGGCAGAGGGCGAGGGGAAGGAGGCCGAGACCGGCAAACAGGTGAGCTAGCTGCTCTAGGAACCACTGGAAAATGGACGGGCATGCTAAGATTGAGAATTGACTACTGATTAGGTATTTCCAAGTTATATGGGGACGTTTAGGCAAGCTCTGGCAGGTTCGTTTGTTTGCTGGTACCAGTGTCAGTGATGCAAGTTTGGGGCTTCAAACACGTTTTTGAGAGGCTGACCCCTTCTTTCACATTGCTATATGAGGAACGGTCAGTTTTGTTAAAACCAGTTTGAAAACGTCAATTTTGCATCACTAGCATTGGCAGGCAAGTTTGTTTGCTGGTACCGACGCTTGCCTAAATGTCCGAATAGGGGTCAGCTTGATCGAACGACCGAATCAATCCCCTGAAAAACGAGAGTAGAGATTGAATGACTTAGCTCCTTCCAGGGGAATCATCGCAATGGTTTGCGGCACAGTTGCACTCAATGATCATTTTTCATCATGGTTGGTCAGTATTTAGAACTTAATATGTGTCATTTCTTAGCTAAACTGTTAAGAAAACGGGTTTGACACGTTTTATACATTCTTTGGAACAAGATGGGGGTTGCTTCGACTTTAAGACTTAACAGGGTATCAAGGTTTGGCCAAAAAATTCCTGCATTTTGCAATGATAAGGCAAATTAACAGGGCATTACTCCTTCCTCAATGAAAGGAACGGATTACAGGTCCAGTTATATTATTGGACAATTTCCTTATTGTGGGCTTACTTCCACGTCTTTCTCTTTTTATTTCTTTGTTTCTTATCCCCCTACAAAAATGTTCTTTTCTCCAAAACGTCAAATATTCAAAAGGGTAAACGCTCACTAAAAGGTCTTTTCAGACATGAGCGATTCTCCGATCTCTTGTCCTGTTATCCATTTTCTGATTGATTTTCCGTGCATGCAAAGGGATTGAAATAAACAAATACAAAAAAGAAACTCTCTACACACCTGATAAATGAAATGGCTATGTTTTCCAAAACATGCCAAATGTATAGGGCATCTTAGGTGCAGGATATTTAAGAAAAATGTAGTGCGGCAACCCTCATACTGAGCATTTTGAGGAAAACCAATATTATGGCCAAGCTGTACAGGGCATAGACTGAATTTGTCATTTGATTCAGTTCCAGCTTGTTGAAGTGAACAGTACTTAGCTATTGAACCAAGAGTTAGTACACTGATAATTCTGCAGAAAGAAATGGACATATTCTCGAGTTTTGTAATGCATAGTTGAAAAATGCAGGAAAAATAAGAAACACACAAAAATCCAAAGAAAACCTCACAGTAAAATTGATGCTGTTGTGTTTTTGACATTATCACTCAAAAGTTCAACTAATTTTGAACCCCAACACTTTGAAGGGGACAACAAAAAGTGATAAAAGTTTTATTTGAGAAAATGATACATATTTTTCCAGGATTTGAGGAAGATTTTTATACACAATCAAAAATTATTCTCATTGTCATAAGTGTTCCTCTTAAGCAAGATTCAATCATCCAAGAAAGATAATTTGTTTTTGTCGCGTGCAATAAAGCTTAATAATTGTCTGCCTATCACTCCTATTTTTATTTTTCGAAACTATTTTTTGAGCTCCTGATTTGGTCTATCTCAAATTCGTGAAGGGAAATACTTTTCGGAAGATAATGAGATATTTACGTTTACTTAAAGAATACCAGGAAAATAATCAATGCTTACGTTTGCATCAAGATTGCGACTTGGTTCTTATACAGGCACTCACCATTTCAATCAATTTCTTGATTTGCGTTAGCTAGAGAATTGCAATCAGATATTTTACATCTTTTGTGTAACAAATTGGCCAAACTGCATTTTTTGCACATTTGCCAATCAAGCAATTTTCTTTTAAAATTTTGAATCTTTTGGGCGGTAGAGTGCATTATATGAACCAAAAAATGATGCTACATATGCTCGGGAAATCATTGGCGTACCTTTCAAAACATAACAGGTGCTAAAAACCAGAAACCAGTTTTTATGGTTTCAAATTTACTGGAAATGAGTTGGATCAGGCAGTTTGCTTGAAAGTTTTCCTTGCGGGGGACCTCAATTTTCCGCCTAGCGTCGTAGAGGGGTAGGCTAGTCCCGGTGGGTATATTCTCATTTCAAAATCGACATCTCAGTCGTTCAAAAAGCTGGAGGAGTTTGCAATCTTGCACAATCTCTCCCAGCATGTTGGTGTAGCCACGAGGGCGAATAACGTTCTGGACTCTGTCTTTTCTAATGACTGTGAGGTCGAAGCGGGACTATTCCTCAATAGAGACGTGTAAAATACTGGCTCGGTATTCAGTTGTGTGGGCTAGCCAGGCTGCACCACAATCACGCTAAGAACTACCATAATTGAAGCTCATTCAGTGCTTCCAACTCTGCATTAATAGATTGTTATCCATTTTGGGACATCGTTAAACAATTACTTTAAACTATACTAGTCCAACGTTCATTTAAAAAAACTGTCATGAAATGGCAAGGGACAAAAATATGTCATCCATCTGAAAAAATGTTTGGTGCTAACATCTGGTCATCAGTAAAGGCGTGGTGACACTTACTTCATGGAAGGACCAGAGGGCGCACTAGTGTGAAATTCCAGATCTTTACACTTCTCTGGTAAACGTTATTATCCACCGATTAGTTGGCGGTGCTACTTTTTTAAATCTTGACCTGACCTACTCAAACCTTACCTAACCTTACCTAACCTAACCCAACCCAACCCAATCTAACACGATATTAATAACCCTTAAGGTCTCTATCTATACCTTTCAATATTTTGCCACAAATTTAAAAATGAGCACCGCCAACTAATCGGTGGAGAATAACGTTTATCCACTTCTCTTCTGCAATTGGGACCCCCATCATCAGATGGCAGGCCAAGCGAGAGAGTTGCCGTCTGACTTTGTAACACAAACTAAATGAGGGATGAGTTTGGAGGTTTAGTAATTTCCATTCTTTTCTTACCTCCGGCAGCAAAAAAAAGCAAAATGGGCCGTTTGGCCGGGTTGCAGAGGAGGAGAATCAGTTCCGTTGCTGATTTAGTGACTTGATACTTGAAATACAGAGATTGGAATTGGAAGTTAGCAATTAAAAATATTTTGAATGAGATATATACCTTGGTGTCCCTGTATTGATTCTAAATCATGATAACCTTGATAGAGACCGTGGTATTGCCAACAAAAGGAAAAAAAACCCTTGGTATCTCATTTTAACTCTTTCAATATGACATTTTATGTCTCATTTCAGGTAGGTCCTTAAATGAGCACTACTTTTAATAGTATATGTTAACTTGATCATTTAATTCTCCAACCTTCTCATTTTGACGGCGATTTTAATAACCATGCCATAACAATATTGTCATAATGATAGCGGCTATACGTCCGATGTCATGGTTTTTGCTTTAATAATTGTTATTGTAAAATGCCAACTTACTACTTCTTTTTCGTCATCTTTGTGTATTAGTTCTAATTTTATTTCTTTGATTTCAGTATAAAAAGTACTTAAAAAATGTTCGCTAGCTTCAAATGTCCTTAAATATATCGTCAGGGTCCGGTGCCCACCTTTGAAAGAGCGGGTTGCATGGAGTATTAGTTAGCAAAGAAAGTATTTATTGTTATGCTGCAGAGAGCTATGGCTAGCGAGCCCATACAAAGAAGGGTACTTCACGGACACATATTTGCCTACTGGCAGACATTAGGCTTCTCGCATTTCCGCTGTAAGGGAAACAACTTGGATTATTTGGGACGATGGGGCTCAATCATAGGTCCAAAATAAGAGCAAGACAAACATCTGCCATCGGATGCAATAACTCAAGAACCAGCCTGAAGTGCAAATACTCTCTGTTCCAAAAGCTTTTTTCACGCGGTCTTGCATACACTCTGGCCCAAACAAAAATCATTCAGCTTGACATGAACGCTCTTATTAACGTTGCAAGTGTAATGCTTAATAAATTATCGACCAAAACTTTTTTTTATGAAATTATGAACATTGGAACTGGTGTTTTCAGGGAAGAGAAGAGAAACTTTTGAAGAGAAACTTTCAATTGTTAAGAAACTTTGAGTAGCCAATTGTCAGAAGATTATATATTGAAGCCTTATTTGATTCCATGTAGAAACATCTGTCGATACGCTTTTTACGCTACGCGAAATATGTTTTACGTTCTGCACTTCAGAGGGCGCTTTATAAGTTAGACTCGTTAGACTCTACCGCGTTACGAACTTCTAGAAATGTGGACTGTGAAAGGGGTTTCCTTCAAATCGGCCTGCTCTTGGTCATAACAGCTCTGAGCCACATTTCGACTTCAAATAATAAAATAAGAAGCGTAGATCCCATTTAATTAAAGGTAAGTCATTTTTAAATTATTTACAAGTGAACTGGTTCGTCTCAAAGTTATGTTGTCAAATGCTCATGTACCTGACCATGAGGAAGCCGAAAATTAAAATTTGATACTTACCACATAGCTTTGGACTTACGTCCTGAATTTCCTAAGCATACTTTTGGTCTCAAATCTGGCCAAGTTCATCTATTCAACAAGATCTTGTGGTCCTATGAAGTGCTTATTTGGCCTAAAGTGAACTGTTTGGGAGATAACAAATTGTTGCTCCTATTCGCAGTCCTCATCTCTAGACCAAATAGAGGTCCGATTGGGCTGATCCCTCTATATTGAATTATGGTTCGTAGGGGTTGTTTTTGGCAAATTCTATCAAAATATAATGTATAGTTAGAGACCCAGGTCAAGTAACGTCGGGTAAACAATTTGCGCTTATCAGAAGTTAATTGTAGCTTATTTTGCAATCTACCGTGCCTTTTCGTTTGGGCTGTCTGACGTAGCAAATAAGTGCCCCTGTACGAATTAAATGAGTACGGCCGGATATATCCAATATCTCCTCTGATCCCACGACTTGAGTTGGCGGTTCAAAATCCAAACAAGACTCGAGAAAAGATGACACACTTGAGGTGAGATATCTTCAAAAACTTGTCACTTGAAATGGCTTGCAAAATCACCGAAATATTGAGAAAATGTAACTCATTCTGGTGTTCATTGCAATGAGGAATGGATTTGGAGGTTTTATGATTTCCATTCTTTTCTTCCCGCCGGCAGTTAAAAAGCGACATTGGCCGTTTGACTAAAATGGTAGATTGCTAAAATGTTCTGGCGTGAAACACAGAAATTTGCCAAATAATAAGTAAAAATCTTTTGAAAGGAATGTATGCCGTGGTGTTGATTCTAAATCATAATAACCATGATAGAGACCATGGTATTGCTATTTTTTTCATTTCCTATTTTGGAGCTCGCTGAGAACAGACGCATTTAGTTTGCTTTCGTTCTTATCTCCCAGGAATTTCGAACCAAGGTGTGACTTCCTCTGTTGCTCCTTGGTTGTTGTGCACGCGTAGTGTTCGTGGTGTTTGTGTGTGGGTGAATGAATGGGAATTGCCATTCATTCACTCAATTAGGTTTGGTTTTTCACGGCTCTTTGGCAAGACGTAATTACTTTAAAACCTAATAAGTTTATTGCTCATTTATGTTTATGTTCAGTTGTTTCTCTCTGATTTGTAGTGTAGTATTTCTAGTTCCAAATCGGTATGTGTGGTTCTTTAGAGGTCGATTGATTTGATCAATGTATAGGTTGAAGTAGTACCTCCTCCTGAAAAAGAACAAGCAAAGACAGTTGTAGAGAAAATAGTCTGTCCTGTTTATCGAAAGCAGCCTTATTCTCATGAAGGAAAAGGCTGTCAGTTTGACCACCCTAAATGGTGTCAAAAACTTCTCAAGCTCGGCCTTGAGAAGTACAATGGGAAGAAGGGATGTTCAAAAGTAGATTGTCTTCTTTTCACCCGTACATGTGCCGTCAGTCCATGAGACTTAAGACGCGCTTTAATGTACGGTTTCTCCATCCACGTAGAAGGGACACAAAGAATAGCGAGAAATAGGATACCTCAGTTTCGTAGTTTTAGAGCTGACCCTATTCCTAAACCTAACCCCGCCCCATCCCCCTTCCTTAACCCATTTAACTTCCTCCCTCCCCCTCCTCCTACCTCCCACCCTCTCTCCCAATTCCCTCCTCTTCCTTCAAATACCCAATCCACCCCTATTCCTATAAACACTCTCCTCCCTAATATTCCTTGCCCCACCCCTATTCCCAAAATACGTTCCTATTCAGATCTAGCTGCCCAACCCATTTCCCAAACCCAACCATCCCCATTAGCTTATGCTTTGCCTCCAGTAGAACGTAGCCTTGTTGATAAGAGGGATTTTTTACGGTTGGAGAGGATGGTCCAAGATCTTGTGAACTTGGTCCGTCAAAAGAGAGGCCCGTAAAGGGGCTGATAATCCCATATTCCCACATGGCGGTGTATGCCTATATGTTAGAAATGATTTGCACATTAGTCATGTACAAATGTCGAATGGAGAAGTAGAGGTCTTAGTTTGTCATCTTCAAGGTTTTGATTTGTCTATTGTAACAATGCATAGACCCCCTTCTTGTTCAGTAAGCTCTTTTATGTCAGCTCTCCAATTCACTGGAAATGAGTTGGATAAGGCAGTCTGCACGGAAGTTTTCTTTGTAGGGGACTTTAATTTTCCGATTAGCGTTTTAGAGTGGGAGGTTAGTCCTGATGGGTATATTCCCATTTCGAAATCGACATCTCAGTCGTTCGAAAAGCTGGAAGAATTCGCGATCTTGCGCAATTTCGCCCAGCATGTTAGTGTAGCCACTAGAGAGAAAAGCGGTCTCGACTTGGTCTTTTCCAATGACCCTGATCTGATCCAGTATGTCCATGTGACACCTAGTAATCTGTCAGATCATCATGTTCTTGAGATAGGGTCGACCATTACTCAAAAGCCGGCGTGTTTTAGAGTAAAACCGGTCAAAAAGGTCGGTCTGGCTAAGTTCAAGTTCAAAGATGAACATTTACCATTGATAATAGAAAGATTAGAAGAACTTGACCTGATTTCAATTCTGAAACAGGAATCGTTCATAGATGCAGCCATTGATAAATTAGTTTCATCTTTTAAGGAAGTTTGCTCTAGTTGAGCAATTTCTGAATGTGTGCCGAAAGTTGGTACACGGACAAAAATTCTAAGATGTAGGAAGACATTGTTCAAAAAGAGTTGTAAACTGGCAAAAAGGCTGAAGAGCACTTCGAATCCAGTACTTGTGGGTAGTCTCCAAAAAAAGTTGGACAAAGATTAAGGCCTCCATCGAATATGAGCAGTTCCAAACTGAGAGTAAGATGGTTCATGAGGTCAGGTCGAATCCGAAGGCTTCTTTCTCTTATGCGAAATCTAAGAGAAAAAATGAATTACTCTGTTGGGCCTTTTGAGGTTGATGGGGCAGCCATTAGCAATGTAGAGACTATGGCTAACATGGTTGGAGATCAGTTCTCCAGTGTGTTTTCAACCCCACTGAGTTCGGAAGCAACAGCTCATTGCTCTGAGGATGAGTCTGTTGAGATTCACAAGGTTAGTCAGGTTGAGCGTTTAGATGATCTTGTAGTCACAGATCAAGATGCTTTAGAGGCCATAAGGGACTTGTGGCTTTCGAGCCCTCCTGGTTCTGATGGCGTGACATCTCAGTTTCTGATGAGATGCTCACTGGTTCTCGCTCCTGTTTTCTCTCTTACTTGATGCGTTGCATCTTGGATCAGGGCAAGTTTCCATATTCACTGAAATTAGTTCACGTTGTTCCAATTTTTAAAGGGGGAGATAAGTCGCTCCCCAGTTACTATAGGCCGATTTCTCTCACTTCGAATATTGCGAAGGTGTTTGAGAAGATCATGAAGTTCAAGCTTGTTGAATTTCTTGATATTCATGAAGTCCTTTCTCCTAGCCAGCATGGGTTCCGAGCACATTTTAGCACGATTACCCAACTGATTGAACATATTGAGCAGGTTATTGACGGACTAGAGAGCCATGAATCAGTTGATGTAGTCTATCTCGACTTTGCCAAGGCCTTTGACAAGGTAGATCATGGTCTTTTAGTTAACAGGCTCCATGAGATTGGGATCCAAGGCAAGGTTCTCAATTGGTTAAAAAGTTTCATTTCTGGTAGGAAGCAATTGGTTAAGGTTGAGGGATCCC
>NC_081450.1:12729692-12731978 GCF_007210705.1 Tigriopus californicus | reverse complement strand
AACTCTGTACAAGTCGATTGTTCAGCCGCATCTTGAATATGCTTCACCCATTTGGGCTCCAATGAGTTCAGCAGGTTTGCAAAAGGTCGAACAAGTCCAAAGATGTTTCAGTAGGAACATCACAGGATTGAGAGAACTCTCATATTGGGAGAGGCTAAAAAAGTTGGGACTGTACAGTGTTCAGAGAAGGTACGAAAGGTATCTGATACCGTACGTTTTCAAAAGCAATCATGAGCTTTGTCCCAATCCAGGATTTAGGGTCAATTCTAGTGACCGTAGGGTCTTAACGTGCGTTTTGAGAGTGCCTTCAAGTCCTCGAGAATCCAGGCTAGTTCGAACAATGAATTCACTTCTCTTTTTTCTCGGGCTCCTTCATTGTTTAATTTGCTTCCCTCTGATATTCATAGGGAATACGTAGGCCTTGTTGATCCAGTTGCATCTTTCAAGTCAGACTTGGTCAAATTTTTAGATAGCATTCCAGATCATCCCTACATTCAAGGACAAGCTCGGTCTGCCAACTCCAATTCGTTGGTGGACCAAATATCATACAAAGATTGAAAGGTAATAAATAGACAAATTATAACCTTTCCTTTTAAAAGTACTGGGGATTGCCTTCCCTGTAGCGGTTAGAAAAGCCCGTGAAAAAACAAACCAAAAAAACAAGTGACAAAACCCGTTGTAACGCCTCACGATGGTACCTATAAAACTGAAAGGTTTTGTGCAAATGCCAAGACTTCTTGTGACGATTTTAGTTATTCTTGAAATAAAAGGAACAACTTTTGTAAAACATCATATCGCATTTTCGCTCAGATTAGTATATTAATGCATTTAACACCTTCGCATAGATAATATTTATAAAAACGTAATCAATGAATGTTGGGGGTAACCTTACTTGCGTTTCCAACTACATTTTTAGCCAAGTCAATTGAGTAAACGATAAGATATCGCGCTATCAAAGATTGGATTTGCATCAAATTTGACTACAAATTACTCCGGTTATATCTCAAAGCAATTGCCAAGAAAAAGAATATTCTTTTTCTGTACCTAAAATACAAATGAACATATTTCACTTTTTTGAAACAGGTAGAAAAACCCGAAAATAGTTTGCAATATAAGATAAAACTTACTTCATGTCATTATTTTACAATTGAGACGTGATATTTGTCAATAGCAACTTTAATCAAGCTTGCACTTGAATTTTGACAAAATTGTATTTACGTTGAATAAAAGCAGCGTTAGTACGTAGAAATTGGTTATTGCAAAAAGTGACAAATTTTAAAATTAAACTGTCAGATGTATCGTTCAAATACTGTAGGATCATAATAGAATAGTGTAGCTTTTGACATTTAACAAAAATGAAGGGTAAGTTTACTCGTTTTCTAATTTATAAGCGACATTGTTGTGAAGATTTCTCCTCACCGTTTGTTCGTTGTTTTAGGACCTTTGACAAATTCGAGGACTTAAAATTGACAAAGTATATTTCGGATCTTTTTGGTAGCAACCAGCACACACACACACTTCATCGCTCTTTTTCGTCGAGACTTCTCTCCGTACTATTGAAAGGGGCAAAACCCGTTCCATCCCACAAGCCCAAAAGGCCAGAAAATAGTATTAGGCTGAGTGAGCAATCAAAAATCGTAAAAACGTAATTAGATGGGAAATATCGTCGGAACATTCTCCCCCCAATGCTCGCTTAACCCAAATTAAAACATATCTCAAATCATATTGATGGAACGGAGACCTTCCCCAATGGGCAAATTTTAGTAATAGGACGATTCAAACGTTCTTGGCCACTCTGGACGGTGACAGCTCGAACCAATCCGTTTTTGTCCGGGTGTACTTCAACTATCCGTCCAATCTTCCAGTTTGATCAAGGTTAGGCAGTCCCGACAACTAAAACTTCGGCTCCAACGTTGACATTTTCGACCCGAGTGGTCCACTTTTTCCTTGCTAACAAGGTTGGCAAATATTCCATTGTCCAGCGTGTCCAAATATTGTCTACGAGAGCCTGAACATACTGAAAATGTAGACGAGTATCCAACGCCGAATATACACCCAAGGGAATTTCCTTGGAACCACGAAATATCAAGAAATGATTCGGAGTTAGGACTTGTTCGTCATTTGGATCATTTCCAACGTAAGTGAGAGGTCTTGAGTTGAGCAGTCCCATCACTTCGCAAAATACAGTCCTCAACTCGTAATCGCGTAGGTGACGACGGGCAGATTGTTCTTGATCCAAAACGTTAGCCATCGCCGTTTTGGCTGAACGAACCAGGGATTCGTGAA
>NC_081450.1:12724464-12727456 GCF_007210705.1 Tigriopus californicus | reverse complement strand
TACCGCCCTTCTAAACCAGTTGAGGGGCGGCGCTCCCAATTATCGACCAGCCCCATGACCCGTGTGGGACTGGATCTTTTCTACTTTTCCAGCAGACATTGGCTCATCATGGTCAATGAAGCTTCTGGTTTCATCTGGACCAAACCTCTAGCACAATTACACTCCAAATCTATTATTCAATCCCTCTCAGAATGGTTTGACGTTTTCGGCGACCCCATTTTCATCAGATCAGATAACGGCCCACAATTTCTATCGGAGTTTGCAGCCTGGTGCTTACATAAAGGCATCACCTTTGAGCCGGCCAGCCTGCATCATCCCAATTCAAATGGCCTAGCTGAGGCAGGTGTGAAAAACGTCAAACTCCTTCTTCACCGCACCGCCAATATGTCATCTTTTCGCACCGCACTGCGCGAATTTCTGGCGTGCCCACGCACGGCAACTGGCCTTGCCCCAAGCGAAATCTTCTTTGGCCGCCAGCTCCGAACTGCTCTCCCCGCATCACACATGACTCCCCGGCCTACGTTACCATCTGAGAGCTCAATCGTTCCCAATATGCGAGTTAGAGTTCAGAACCCCATTTCCAAGCTGTGGGACCAGACCGGCAAAGTTATCTCCGTGTGCCCTTTGGGAGAATCCTTTATTATTCTATATGACGACGGGCGAACACTTAGGCGGAATCAGCGATTCCTCATGCCTCTGTCAGCTCCCCTGTCATCAGCTCCTGTCCCTGCCCCTGCCAGCGAGACCCCTGTCCATGTAGCTACAACCCCTCTTCATCACCCGCAGCTCCGGGTTCCACTTCATCCAGCTGCATCTGCCGTCTCTATCGTCAGGTGCCATTGGGGTCCTCCTCACCATCGGGTTCCTGTATGCGCTGTACAGGTACCATTGCCGCCATCATATGCACGGGTCTCCTACCGTGATGTCCTCATGCACAACATGCAGCCAGCCATCCCATGGGCCGGCAGCATCCATGGGCGTGTTCAGCCCATCCATGGGACAACCACAAGTGCCCCAGAGCCTTCCCTTCGGGCTCAATCTCTCTTCACTGCAGTTCATTGACGAGCTCCAGCGCCGTCAGCGTTACCGCGCACCCCGTGAGGGGAGAGTGGCACAACCTGCTGATCAACTGCCTCTCGAGAGAGAGTAGTCAGCTTTATTGATATACTATACGGAAAACCGGATGAAACATAGAAAACATTTACAGAAAGCCGAATGGAACGATAAGTATGTAGAATGGGAAGTGGCACTGTCGTATCAAGATGACTAACATTTCCTGGATATCTTTTTGCAATGAAATTGATGATACAACTGTGGATGGCCAAAAATATCCCGTCGACACCGCGTACTACTCGGCAGAAAATCGTTCCTTGGAGGTGACGCTTAAGATGTTCTTAGAATATTTCAAAATACTTAACTTTGAACAATGTTTCCCCAATTACATGAATGATGAAGATAGAGATCGTCAGTTTGACGATTTCCATTATTCAGGAGACTGGCAAGAAAAATGTAGCCAAATCTGCCGAGAACAAGGAATGAGTAAGACCTTTTTCGGTAAAAAAAATGTAATATTTTAACTAATATTCATTAGTCATTTGAGATGAACCATCAATTCTACATCAATAAGAAAAAAAAAACAGTTTTAGTGTGGGAAATGATAACCAATGCATCATGATTGTCTCGTTACGCCAAACAGAGAAAAAAGGTCAAAAAAAGGTGTTTCTTGGGTTCAAGGTGTATCAGTGTAAAGAGGACGTCAAATCCCTTGGCAAAATGCTCATCGAACTTTCCATTATTTTGGAGGACTACACCTAGATCTTTCATAGATGAGACCTGCTCAATATCTTTACCTCCATTATCTATGAGTGGAGTAATTAAAGGAGTTGACCCAAATGTCATTGAGCGGAATTTCGTTCCGTTCGTGAAGACAGTGCTGCGGCTTAACAGCCAATTGGATACAGACGTCCTCCATCCTATTTAAATATACATATTAACGGACAATAAAACAATCGGAACTACAACTGTCCTCCTCAAGGTAGGGATTCCCTCTTGTTTCTCTACAACAGATTTGGGGCCTGGGTCTGATCTTCCCATCACGATCACTGACCACAAAACCGCCCAAATCGGCAACGCCATTCTGGTAATTCCTCACAAATGGAAAATACCTGAGAAAACAAAAGCCTGTAAGTAGGCATTTTCTAACACTTTTGATTCATATCATCGTGCCCAACTCAAATGTGGATGCTTTTAAATCAGGTGGCAAACACAGAAGGCTTCAACAAATTGACAGAGCGGAATGAGCGATTGAGATTACCTCCAGGGCTATAATGCATTATTCCACGAACAAAGAAAAGAGATGAGAAAGGGGAATATTTTCTACGTGTTTTCGTCGAGTTTGGTTGGGGGACCTGTGAGCTTTGAAACAATGAAATTAGTCCAGGTTTGAAGAGAATAATAGAAATATACTACGTGTGATACTATATGATTCTTTAATTTGGAAGGAATAACAAAGTGGACATGTATGAAGATATGAACAGCAAAAAATTGATTGAGAAAGATTGAATGATAGGTAAATATTTCTCTGCCTTTCCTTTACACCTTCCCGCAGATCACAAAATCTGATCATGAGGTTGGGATGGGCTTGATGAAACGACGGTTCTCGAGCATTTGAACAGCATCCACTTCAAATATATAACTCCTGCCTGATGAAATCTCTTATCCAGAACGGTTCCAGAAAGATCTCATCTCTTGGTCAGACGATCCTTGATGCGGATATGGGTGCCAATCGGAAATTTCCTGAGGGATTGGGCATGGAGACCATCGTTCTCTTTAGAGTAGGTAGCAATAGCCGGCAGAAAATATGATTACATCCCCTGAGCATCCCAAGCATGATTTTGGGCTCAAATTTGGCTAAGTTCATCTATTTGACAAGATCTCGTGATGATATCAACTTCTAATTTTGAATAAAGTGAATGATTTAGGATATACTAGA
>NC_081450.1:12713412-12723954 GCF_007210705.1 Tigriopus californicus | reverse complement strand
CCAGGGAGGTAACATTAGGTTAAATCAGGTCGAGTTTGATTACACGTTTGAATCAATACTCGAAACATCCGTTTGATGAATAAATGTAGACAAGTAACCCTAAAAATGATAACACAAATGTAATGAAAATAGGCTCCACTTGTACCTAAAATCTTTCACCATCATCATTATAAACAGTTTACAAAACTATATACAGTCACCCTTCAGTATCGCTGTTTCCGGCTCATGTGCATTGAACGTAGAAACCTTTGACTTGCCTTCAGGACTGCTAAAGTGAATTTCAAATATGGCCCAACTCATCTCAGAAAAAGGCGATGAAGCTAGCATCATCCCATTCACTCAACAACACGCACACAAAAATATTTCGTTGAAAAAATGAGTTTCTTACTCCATCCTAGAATTAGAAACTAAGTCTTGACATTTGCTATGACAAATATTGTAGGCGCACATTTTAGCATCCCTGTAAACACAGCCGGAAGCAGGGTTGCGTTATCAGAGATTGTCAAACTTCCGGCCCGACTAATTTGTCATTTTAAAGGCCTTAAAGATTATAGATTTGTTTTTTTAAATGCACACAATTCATTTTCTTGCTACGTTTTACAACAATGAAGTAAATACATAACACAGGAAAAGCCGCCTTGGGGGTGAACTGAAGAACCACAGTACAATGGAAACGACGTTTTGGGACCAAAAATCTCATGCGCGTACTCTTCTATTATAGTGGCTCTAGGATATACGAAATTCTCCCTTCCGATCTCAGTCCTCATCTCTAGGAGTTCATGCTTACTGATACTTACGTTGTTACGAGTTTGTATTAGACTTTGTATCTGAATTCTAATACAAGAAACCAGTTACGACAATCTAGGGACCAAAAATTCAGAGACGCAGACATTTTGCATTAATGAAGTGTATTAGAAAAGAGTAATGTCTTACCTCATGACAAACACGATTCAATATTTACTACAAGGGCATTTTTTTCTTAACGACACACAAGTCAGTTCATTCATGGATAGAGAAATTTCATATTGTTGCTAATATGGTTGTTACTTTCTTTTCTGAGTCTACTTGACCTTTCTGAGTCCGATTTTAGAGAAGATTCAAGCACTGGAATACAGGATTTTTAGATCATTGAAATGAACAATAACCCACGAACACTAACTACCTGGATCTTTCGTAAAACAAATCATTATATGCTAAACAGTGCGAAACGTTAAATTGTTTCATCTCTTTTAAGGCGCCTTACGCGAACTTTTTATTGGCAGAGAACAGCGCTACAACTACAGCCCTGCGGAATCATTAGGCTAAGTCCATGCTTGATTATACCCATTTTACCCGTCCACAGTGGTAAAAATACCCTTTAAAGCATAACTTGGCATTTTTTTCCCTCAGAAAATCACGGGGAACAATTTTGATTTTATTGCTTTATGAAATTCTAGCCCACATAGAAAAATTACATACCCAAAAACATTATGAAAACTAAAATTTTCAAAAACCTACTGTGTAGGTGATGTAAGTTGGGAGCACATTTAGTTAGCGCTTGAATATAAATGTCATAAATCATCTAAAACTTCAATTACTTACGGAATGCAAATGCGTGAGCTCTTCTTTCGGGAAATCACTCCCAATTGAGCATTGTTTGGAACTTTAACAAGTTAATAAAAAATTAGCAGTCAATCAAATCAGTCAAATTGGATGATGTAAACTCAACCTTGAGTTGAGAAACTTACAAAAAAAAACTCATTAAGAGAATCTCTGCCTGCTTTAATAACATAAGGAGATGTACAAACTTTTATACCCAAGCTAACTTGAACATTTAGACTATTTTTCTTAATTGGGGACATATGAGCCCATCCAATTTTTGGGCAGGTCAAAAATATATTATTTGACGCTCTCAAAAACTTGTACATGTATACGATATGGCCTTAGTAAGTTAAAAAATACTCACGAAGTTCATAAAAGCTGACAAAATCAGCCGTGGAATTGAAAAATGTCAAGACAAGACCTTCAAGACAATACCATCAAGAGGACGGCCATTGTTGTGTTCTAGTTCGTCAAAGAGATGAAGCTATGGAACTCTCATGAAAAGATTCCAACCTAAAAGAACGAAAGGAGGAGTTAACTTGTTCTCTTGCATCTAAAAAAACGAATGTATTTCTCTCCGTATCGGAAAATGACAAATCAGGTCGAAATACATTGCTGAGTAGAATCGAAGTAAGAGCATGAAAAAAGAAGGCTGATTATGATCATTCAAAAGCTGTGGTTTTCCATAAAGGTCGTCTGCCTCCCACCTCCTTGCACATCAATAGTAGTCCGATTAAAATCGTCAATAGTTTTAATTATGTCGGTTTCACCTTCTCCACGCAACTCTCCTTCACCAATCACCCCAAATCCACAATAATTAAGGCCAGGGCCGGGATCGGATACATATGGAATACACTTCCTATTGAGGAACTTCTCTTCCAATAGTCCTTGAACTCTTCCGGATCTATATTCTCCCAATTTTCCTGAGCGTCCTTCCCGTTTGGCTTCGCAACTCCGCCCAAACGGCCATCAAATCCGCCGATGCCACCTTCACCAAGTTCCTCAAGCAATACTTGAGGAACATGCCAACAATGCATGAACGCATTTTCTATGTGAAACCGAGCCCCTCACCATCGGGCTGGTCAGGTTATTTTCCAACAGTGTTGGGAATCTGACCTTTCCAGAGGTGATGTCCCGACATAAGTTGTCCTTCTCAGTCAAGGACTTGTTAACACCCTATTGTTCTTGGCCCGACGTCCCCTCGGAATATTGGTGGTCACGCCAATTGGTCGGGCTCCCGGCCAAATGCCACCAACGACGGGAGCTTGCAAAGGATCTGTTCAATCTTTCCCACCCACTCTACTGCCAGAACCAAGATTTTAATCACTTACCTCTACCAACCTGTTACTGTTATATCTGCAATTCGGACCAAGGTGAAGGAAGATCTGGGATTACAGGAGTTTATCTTCAAATGTCCAAAGTGCAGAGGGTTACCAATCTTCATTAGACTACAACTGGATTATTCTTTGTATGGTGCAAGGTTTTTCAATAGACCATATTCGCAAAAGTTTGAGACTCAAAATGATCATGCAACTCTTTGAGGACGGGGGAAGGATTTTGAAGGTTTCAAATTCAAAACCAAGGACCTACTGAGGACTGACAAGAGGCTGAGGGAAGTGGGGGTGCCTTTAGGCATCCTTCCTCAACCCATTGGTGAGTAGAGAATTTAATGCAAGAACCGTGAATCCCTTTACAAAAGACCAGATCAAGGGCAAAGATCTGGAGTTTAGATGTCCAAAAGTGTAAAGATTACCAATTTCCTTTCGACTAAGATTGGATCATTCATAGTTTGATGTTAAGTTTCATGTTAGTCCCTTTTAAAGGAAGTGATGTTTTTCACCGAGTCTTTGAGAATTTGTTTGGCGCCTTTTCCATGATAGCTTGGGTTTGCTTGGTAGTCCATCCATGGTTCTCTGGTAATTCTCAGAATTTGTGGTCTTGGACAAGCAGAAGAAGTTGCCACAGCTTACTTGAAACACCAAATCCAGAATAAGCTTGCGCCGTACTAGATAGTTCAATGATGCTTCTTTCTTTCTTTGAGTATTATAACTTGTTTTATTTGTCACGTCCACAAGCTGAAGGAGAGAAAAAGGAGTGTTTTATGGTAGGCAATTCACTCGTCTTGTAAAGGTTGCTTTTAGTTGTCTCAAGTCTCACCTCCCCTAATTGACTGTCTCACACAATCGTCTCGCCCATCTCCTGCACGTGTCTCACTTTTTGTATCCAGGAATAAAAACTCAGATGGGTCAGATAAAAAGACTTGAGTGAGCTGATCATCCAAGAATCCAGCTCAAGTCACCTCCATACTACGTCGTTATGTGTCCTTCTTTAATTCAGGATCATGACAACTAACAACTTGATATAATAATCTGTATCAATTGTAAAGCTCATAAACTGATAAAGAGAGACAGGTGTGTTTTACAGTGGGCATGCAAGTGTCACTTTTCTCTGTCCAAGAATCGAGACAAAGAAGGAACCACATGAGAGGAGACAAGACAAGACAAGTAAAAGAGGGAAAGCATATAAATACTTGAAACATCTCCGACATGGCATTAGTTTGATAGGTTCTATCAGCAACATCTACACCACAACATGAAGGTAAGTAGATTTGTCAACTGGGGCTTCTGGCCTTGCATCCTCTAAACAGTCCAAAATCAATATCAGTATATTTTTCAGATCTTCATCAGCCTCATTGCTCTCTTGGTTGTCGCTTTGGCCGACAATGCCCCCTATCGTCCCGCCCCCTCTTATATAGAGGAGCCCATTGCCCACCAACATCAATATCCCGCGGTTGACGATGTCAAAGACAGCTTTGCTCAAAACGAAGTTCGTAAAAATTATGCCACCAACCGTGTGGCCCTTCCTACTGACAATACCCATTTTGCAAGCAACAATGCGGCTAATGCCCATTCTGGATCTGTTTCTTCCAAGCGCACGCCTTCCAAACACGCTCCTTACCCGCGCAGCCCCCTACAGGCGTGCCCCTCACCAACGCACCCCTTACAACCGTGCTCCTCATTCCAACTAAGAAGGCCTCTTTCATATATTTCTTTTACTTACTTTTCATGTTAGTTTTTGAGAGAAATATATTTCCATACCTTCAACAGTATGACTTAAACCTTAAATGAAATAGTCCATTGAGACTAAGTGTAAACTTAGTAGGTTTCCTTTTGCCATCAAGAAAGTGCTGATAAAATAATTGCGAGTGTTCAGCCTTACTTCCTACTAGAGGGCTTTACTTCCTACCATGACAAATGATTCTAATAGATTTTTGTTTATCAAATGCCATAGTTTGCTCAATCAGTAGAATGATATTTCCACTATTATCTGCCCATGTAGTTTACGTGCATTTGTATTTTGGTTTGATATTCTACTGGCCTTATAACTGCTACTGGGAGTGCAATAGATGTAATTGGCCCTAAATCCTGGGGTGGAACAAAGCTCATGGATGTTTTTGAAAGCATACAGTACCAGATATCTATGTTGAGATGTTATTTTTGGACGAACAAGATCTAGCAAATAACCAATCGATCAAAACTCATTTCATACCATCTCCTAAGGGACATGATAATAACAATTGGAATAACAATCTGATTATACTACTCATCATTTTGGACCTACCCAATCTCATTCTTTGTTGCCCTTGGGAGTATGTAGGCTGCGTGGAGGCAAGCGTAATTTAGACATGGAGGCAATCAACCAGAGCTTTTGATCATGAGACAGCGCTGCGACTTACCAGCCAATCGGATACAGACGTCCTCCCTCCTATTTAAATATACATATTAACGGACAATAAAACAATCGGAACTACAACTGTCCTCCTCAAGTTAGGGATTCCCATTTGTTTCTCTACAACAGATTTGGGGCCAGGGTCTGATCTTCCCATCACTATCACTGCCCACAATGCTGCCCAAATCGGCAATGCCATTCTGGCAATTCCTCACACAATCCGGGGACTAGCGACAGCCAATGTGCCCATGCCTGTCATTGTTGAAAACATTTTCACTGCGTAAGAGGGCGTGCAGATATGCACTCTCTAGGGGGCATGCGATAGGCTGCGGAATATCATTCCCTCTTGACTAGCAAGGACAACGCCTAAAGGTTTCCCTAGCCTATTCGCCAATTGGATATTCCACTCTGGGGATCCAATCAGGCAGGGGGCAAAGGGCAAAAACCCGTTGCGGTGGTGGCTGATTGAGACTATAACAAACACTAAGTGTCCCAAAAGTTCACCCTCCATCAAACACTATATTCAATTTGCCTACAGAAAGATCTCTTGATGCTCTCAAAGAAAACGAGCCCCAAAGTTGAAAAGCTTATAACCAGAGGCCTTCAAACAAGACGGATTTACATTAGTTACTCGATCATTTTAGACCATTTTAGAAAATGGGGGGACTTTTCGAAAACATGGTGTTATCTTAAACTCAAAAAAAGGTATAAAATGATCAAATGATCCTGTGCAATCTCAAACTTGTTGATGGACAACTTAATCCCATTCTGCTGGTATTTCTTGATGACAACTGCGAGTCTGTCAAGCAGTTCAGGGAAAGTCGTGGCTTGTACACAAATGTCATCAACAATTTTAGCTTTGGTTCAGCTCCTCTAGCGCCAAATCAGTACGGAGACTAAAAAAATTACCGCTTCCCTTCGAACCCATGGAGTGACAAGTGGGCGATATTTCCCATCTGGTAGTAAGAAAGCGCAAAGGTATGAAGATTCTTTGTCCAGCGGAATCTGGAAATATCCGTGCACGGCAACTAATTTAGCAAACCATTTACTCTCTGATACGATCTGGTGCATGAGGTCAGGCACAGAGGAAAATGGATGAACGGGTCGTTTTGTCGCCTGATTGAGCTTCCTATAGTCGATTACAAGTTTAACCTTAGCGTTTGCTTTTGGAACAAAATGGGCAGGTGCGCACCACTCTGTGGGTTTGGTGCACCGCGTCATCATTCTTGCGTGAATCATCTCTTGACAAAAGTCGAAAGCAGGGCCCTCATAATGTTTTGGGATAGAGCGTGCGGTGGTAACGTGATAGGGTTTAAAATATTTATTTTCCTCCAATTCGATTTTCATGGGTCCTCCACTCATGGCTCCGGCCGCGTCCCCAAGGGAGGATACCATCACATCTGTCAAGTCAAGAAAGAGGTTGCGAACCCGATCGAGATCCTCAGGTACCATTCCTTCAATTCTTTCAATCACCTTTCCATTTCCCTAACCTGGTCTGGGTTTAGATCATTTTTGTCGTTGTCTTTCAGGCAATCCGTTTCATGGACTGACGCGATGGTGGTCTCACAGTGGTGTATAGACAGGAAGCGATGGTGGTCTCACAGTGGTGTATAGACAGGAAATCCTAAGGTAAAATGTTCATAGCCATTAAGTCCCTTTTCGCGACTACTGGCAATGTAATGTCGGGAGAGACAACTGCAGAGACCGTGGCAATTGGTCCTCCCGCAATCCAACACTTGAAGTCAAATCTGCCCCGGTTTGTTAGAGGTGTGCCGTTGGCTACGCTCAACCTCAGCTGGATTCTTGGATACGGTCGTCTCCTCTACTCTCGTCTCACCCGTCTCACCACGGTGGTCAAAAAACCCTATCAAGCATTGAGAGAAATGCGCATATCCATCTTAACAGTTTTTTTCCTTGCAAAAACCATAAGAAGCAATTTTGACGTGATTAATTCATTGAATTCTTTCTCAAATTTGGCGCTTAAATAGCTAATAGTTAACAAGATTTACTGGGATATTTCTGTTGGAATTCAAAAAGGCTTTTGAACCACTGTGGCAGTCGTCTCACTGGTGAGACGACAGGGTTAAGCTGATCATCGAATAACCCTTGTGTGCGAAGTAGTAAGGGTACTATTTTTCGGGCTTGCAGATAGCGGCAGTAACGTCCGTGAAGCATCTGAGTCAGGTAAAGCCTTGATTGCGAACTTATTACCCTCTTGGTCAAATCCAATTAATTTGATTGTGTTCATTTTATACGAGGAACGTGGGTGAACGGTGTTTAATCTTGCCATTGATGGTGAACGACAGGTTTCGCCATCATATTGTACACCAGGTGATCCTCGTCGTCGACTCTCCCTTGGGCGTCCACGGTTAACAGAGTTACTTGATGGGCTGCGTTGACGACACAATTCTTTAATGTGTCCGACCTTACCGCACGCGTAGCAAGGTCGGTCGCGGGATGGACATGCTTTGCGTTGGTGTGGTTGGCCACATCCTTTGCAGTTTGCAGCTATTGTTGCTAAAATGTCTTAAGCTGGAAGAGGCGTGTGAGTGCGTGTTGTTACCGTTGAAGTGTGTGTCCCAACATCCTTTAGCATGCCCTCATGTTGTGCTGCCTTTTCGAGCAAATCGTTCATTTCTGGGTCTTTTAATCCTCGTAGTTTGGAAAAAAGTATTTTCTCATCACGGCAGCCTGCCATTGCCAAAATAACCATCAGTTGGGTCGCGATGATGGAGGAAAGTTCTGCCTCAAGAGCTCTTAGCTTCAAATCGGCCACGAAATCTTTGTACAATCATTGGTTTTTCTTCATACGGAACAGTGTGAGTCGACGTGTAAAAAGAGGCTTTAGGTCGAGGAAATGGTTCTCCAGTACAATGTAACATGCTTTGACGGAGGCGGGCTTACCAATTTTGTCCTCAATACCGACGCAGAGATCGCTGGTGAGGAAATCTTTAAAAAGTGATTTTTGGCCTTTGAGGCTCAATACCTCGGCGTGAGATGCCTGATAATAAGCTCGAAATTTTTCAGCCCAGATTCTCATTTCGAAGGGTTCAGATTCTGAGGACAACATGAACGGTTTTATATCTGACACTGGTTCTAAGGGATGTCTGTCTTCCCCGCGAATCAGTGTGGTCAAGGAGGGTGATATAAAGGAGGCAGAAACGGAGGCGCTCTCAAATGCCATCAAAAGCTCTGCTACTTCGGTGATTTTGGCGGAGTATTCGTCTGTAGCTTTGAGCTTGGCCCTGCGGATCGCCTTTTCTTCAGTCTCCAGTGTCTAGTCTGCTAGGATATCATCGTAAATGTCCATGATCTTGTCCAATTTTGTTTCCGCCTTGCTCAAGAGACGCCACAAGCGGTTAACCTCCGCTCCAGGCTTGTCCAAATCGCGAATAAGGTTTAATTTCTTCGTGATTGTGTGCTTGCTCTTTCAAACCCATTTTGAAGTCGGAACGTCGGACGTGATGAAGTGTAACAAGGGTAAAGGCGACGTGCTTGCTTGTTCAAAGGGTTGTAAAGGGTGTGGTGTACGTAAACGTAAAGTAAAGTGGGGCGTGGTTCGGAGGCTAACACTGCTCCATGAAACACGTGCGTGATCTTGGATCAAGAGTAACGAGAAGTAGTGTATTTTTGTTCTCCTAGTTTCAGCTATTGCTTTTCCCAGAAATGCATGTGGAGAGGGGAAACCTGATTGAAGTCATAGAATACCACAATTGTAGAAAGAGCTCAGTCAATTGATGCTCGGGTGATCGTGATTATCTAAAATGTCAGGTTTTCAGACTATCATGTGGCCTCTAACAAGTGAGAAAAGGAAGAATCAAATTTAACTCGGGAGCTCCTACGTCGACATTTTCGTTGTGCATGCTTCTCATGCGACTCAGTTACTCAGTTAAGAGCTCTGCAAGCGATGTTGTACAAAGACAGATTACATGCACAAAATATGCCCGTAATTTCTGCTTTTGACAGATGCTGGAAGGATTTTCACTAATCAATGATCCTCCATTGCAATTTCAAGAACCGAAGGCAGCCTTTCATGAAAAATTGAAAAAATTCTATTAAGCTCAGTCCTGAACACCTGTTTTGATCTCAGATTATGCTCCCCCCTCCGGTTTCAATTTGGTATAAAAGCTTTGTTTCTGCTAATTAGAAGCAGGCATAACTCATTTTCAACACAAGCAAAAAGGTAAACACAACCACCTGAAACAAAATCAAGTTGGCATTAGTAGCGATCGGAAAAAGAACTTCCCGTTTTTATCAAAATAATTTGATTGTAAGGTGCGATTTTCAACAAAAGAAAATATTTTTCAACAAGTGCTTTTTTCTGGTTAGTTTATAAGTTGACAGAATGTTTTTGCTTCAATGATTAATTTCTCTGTTTTCAAGCTCTTATACGCACATTTTGTTACCCTGGTATATTTTGTTCAAATCTAAACCCCACTCAGTTACTGAACTATGTATCGATCTCAAAATCTCAAAATGTCACAAGTAAAGTTACATGATTTCAAATGGTGTAACATAACACCAAGCTTTTTAGAATTAGCCCAGCCACTTAAGATGTACGAGCACTTTCCAGATGCAGATCCAGGTCATTTTCCTAGCATTGGCCATCGCCATGGTGTCTGCTCAATGTGATTCCAAAATCAAGCGGGGACAAGCTTGTAGCGAAACCTCGCAATGTCGACCCAACCTTGTGTGCAACAATTGGAGGAACGGATCGAAACTTTGCCAACCAGCCCAATGTTCAGTGTAAGATTTCTTTAAAACGTTTCAAAATTGGAACCCTATCGAGTAAGCTTTTCTTCCAATATGCAGGGAAGGCGAAAGATGTGGCTGGTACAGAGGAAGTTGTTGCCAAACTGATCCAACCATCTATTGTTATAAGAAGACTGGCAGCCGAAGTCGGTGCACAAGGCTGCAAAATATTCCAGAACAAGACAGAAATCAAGTAGTAGCAATTGGTGTTTGACCATGACATGAGAACCGTTTGACTTGATTGAATCCTTGACATCCACAATCCAGAATAAATTTGCGTAACATTCATATTCAACCTTTGTCTCGTTTCTTCTAGCGTTAGTCCATTTTTACCACTAACTCAACTTTGATAAATACTCTGAGCTCATAAAAATATTCTGAGCTCATTTCTTGATGAGCAATTTCATTTGTTGCTTTTCTTCTCTTAATTATATAACAGCAATATTTGAAATCAATATTGCGTTATGTTAAACCAGTAAG
>NC_081450.1:12713118-12713387 GCF_007210705.1 Tigriopus californicus | reverse complement strand
TCTTAATTATATAACAGCAATATTTGAAATCAATATTGCGTTATGTTAAACCAGTAAGAAATACGCATTTCCCCTGCCTGATTTTTCGAGAACATATTGGCCGTTCCCTGTTTAACTTATGAAATGAGCACCTCTTGGTGATAGTCGTTGTTTGTTGCCAAAGAGATAGAGAGGGAATATTCAGATGGAATGGCCTATTGGGCTTGAGGCATCCTCCATCTTCTAGCACTTAAAAGCCCACAAAATTTGCTTTTTTTGTAAACATTTGT
>NC_081450.1:12691415-12713082 GCF_007210705.1 Tigriopus californicus | reverse complement strand
GCTTTTTTTGTAAACATTTTTGAATTAAAAAAAAAAAAATCAAAATTTTGGAACAATGCCTGGGCGGGGAAACGGGTTCGGAGTTTGAGCAAAATAAAGGAAACTTTACACAAGCGGCGAAAATTGTTCAAGTTGGAAAATACCAAATTTGTTTGTAGTTTTTTCTAGGTGTAGGCTGATTCGTTAGATCATTTTTTTTATAAAATATAACTTAACATGCTGGGAAATAATTCCCAAGCATCGGCTGAAATAACCAGTAAAGGAAAAAATAGGCAAGATTACGTAGGCTCCACAAGAGTCTGGGATACGTGTTAACGCCCATCAGGGAAATAATGAGGTTTTGATCACTTCAGTTCCTCCTTCAGGTTTTCACTAAAAGGGGTTGTAGGATGTGTGCAAGATGGTTGTCTAATGGGTCCGGCAATGCCGCCTTTATCCAAGCATTTTATAGGTCAACGTACGTATTTTGAGAATTGACATTGATGCAGCTTTATTTCCTGAAGAACCAGACGGCGCCGCAGATCGAAATGAGGGCAAGACATTGCAATTTGAAGTACGATAGGACACTTTAAGAATTGGACACAGACCATCCGTTGTCAGGAGATGCATTAAATATAACGTTTACCTTAGTCTAGTAATTATGACTTTTTTCAAATTCGAGTCCAATTAAATTTAAGAAGTGTTAATGTGGTTATCCCTTTACTGAACGAGACCTTCTCCCAATGTAAGTGCACATATATCTGAAAGAGCGCTTTGAGGTTTGTTCTAGTAAAGAGAATCTAGAATACGATGGGCCTAACCAGTGCTCCTCCCTATAATTACTGTGATAACTTCCCCACGCACAGAGACATAAGATATCATTTTCCACCATTTTATAAAATCAAGCATTTTAAAGAAGTCCTTGAAACATAGGAAAAAAGCAATGATGGGATGGATACCGCAATTCCAAAATAGTGCATTTTAAATCTTTCAAAAGTTTTACTTCGATTCATTTTCTGTAAGGTTCTGCTCATATTCATCGATTAAAAACACTGCCATGACGTAGATTGAAATCTACTTCAATGCATAAACGCATTTTCTATGCGAAACCGAGCCCCTGGCCATCGTGCTGGCCAGGTTAGTGTACAACAGTGTTGGGAACCTGACCTTTCCGGAGGTGATGTCCAGACACAAGTTGTCCTTCTCGGTCAAGGACTTGTTAACACCCTATTGTCCTAGGCCCGGCATCCCTCGGAATACTGGCGGTCACGCCAATTTGTCCCCAACGACGGGAGCTGACAAAGGAACTGTTCAATCTGACCCATCCACTCTACCTCTATAACCAAGATTTTCATCATTTACCTCTACCCACCTGTTAATGTTATATCTGGAATTCAGACCAAGGCAAAGGAAGATCTGGGATTACAGGAGTTAATCTTTAAATGTCCAAAATGCAGAGGGTTACCAATCTTCATTAGGGCCAAAACTGGATCAAGGTAGGGTTTTTCAACAGACCATATTCGCGAAAGTTTAAGACTCAAAATGATCATGCAACTCTTTGAGGACGGGGGAAGGATTTTGAAGGTTTCAAATTCAAAACCAAGGACCTGACAAGAGGCTGAGGGAAGTGGGGGTGCGTCTTGACATCCTTCCTCAAACCATTGGTGAGTAGAGACCTTTATACAAGAACGGTGAATCCCTTTCCAACAGACCAGATCAAGGGCAAAGATCTGGAGTTCAGATGGCCAAAAGTGAGAGGACTACCAATTTCCTTTTTGTTTGGCGCCTCTTCCGTGATAGCTTGGGTTTGCTTGGTAGTCCATCCGTAGTTCTCAGGTAATTCACAGAGTTTGTAGTCTCGGGGAAGCAGGAGAAGGTGTGAAAACTTATTTGAATCACCAAATCCAGAATAAGCCTGCACCGCACTAGCTTGTTTCTTTCTTTTAGTATTTCAACTTAATAAGATAATCACTTGTTTTATTTGTGACGTCCACAAGCTGAAGGAGAGAAAAAGGAGTGTTTTACGGTAGGCAATTCACTCGTCTTGTAAAGGTTGCTTTTAGTTGAATCAAGTCTCCCCTCCCCTTATTGACTGCCTCACGCAACCGTCTCGCCCATCTTGTGCAAGTGTTGCACTTTTTGTGTCCAAGAATCAAAACTGGGTAAGATGGGTCAGATGACAGGGGTTGAGTGTGCTAATCATCCAAGAATCAAGCTCAACTATCCTCCTACTACGTTGTTCAGTACCCTTCTTTCATTCAGGATCATAACAACTAACAACTTAATACAATTATCTGTATCAATTGTCACGTTAATAAACTGAAAAAGAGAGAAAGGTGTGTTTAACAGTGGGCATGCAAGTGTCTCACTTTTTTGTGTAAGAACCGCCTGAGATTAGAGGAGACAAGACATGACAAGTAAGAGAGGGAAAGCATATAAATTCTTGAAACATCTCTGACATTTCATTAGTTTGATAGGTTCCATCAGCAACATCTACACCACAACATGAAGGTAAGTAGATTTGTCAACTGCGGCTTCTGGCCATGCATCCTCTAAACAGTCCAAAATCAATATCAGTATATTTTTCAGACCTTCATCAGCCTCATTGCTCTCTTGGTTGTCGCTTTGGCCGACAATGCCCCCTCTTACATAGAGGAGCCCATTGCCCACCAATACCAATATCCCAAGGTTGACGATGTCAAAGACAGCTTTGCTCAAAACGAAGTTCGTAATAGTTATGCCACAAACCGTGTGGCCCTTCCTTCTGGCAATACCCATATTGAGAACAGCAATGCGGCTAATGCCCACTCTGGATACTTGGCTGACGCATACTCTAGATATTTGGCTGAGGTACGATATGGGGGAGAGCCGAAGTACGAGTTCTACGCGCCCGTCCCTGTTTCTTCCAAGCACACACCTATCAGGCGTGCCCCTTACAAACGCACCCCTTACTACCGTGCCCCTCATTCCAACTAAGAGAACTCTCCCTCATATATTTCTTTAACTTATTTTTCATGATAGTTTTTGAGCGAAATATATTTGCATACCTTCAATAATATGATTTATACCTTAAATGAAAGGGTTAAATAGAAATCGGCACATCAAAAAGAAAAAAAATGGCATACGCTCACCAACACACTTCAAATTAAAATGGAGCACACCAAAACTATTAAGTGGCACACCGAAACTTTAAAGTGGCACAAGCAAGTTGGCACACAGTAAAGTGTTTGTGGGACACCAAAAATTGAAATTTGCCCACTGAATTCAAAAGGGTACGCACAAAGAGTATAAATTGACACCCCAAAAGAAAATCAGAAGGAGATTTATATTAAGCACACGGAAAAAGTTGTAAAGCACATCAAACATGAAAATGGCACACCAAATAACAAAAAGGCAAACAAAATAACAAAAAGGCACACCAAACAGAAAAGAGACACCCTGAATAATAAAGTTAGAAATCAATTATTTAGAGATACTTTAGTTGTTGGGGCACCCAACATGCAATGCCAAGCAAAGCTTGGTCTCTAACGGACCTGAAATTGTAAAGCACACCAAACATGAAAATAGCTCACCAAATAACAAAAAGGCACACGAAATTAGAAAAAGGCACACCAAACAGTAACAAGACACCCTGNCAAAGTTTAGTCTCTAATGGACCTTAAATTGTGTGCTCTTGAACAACTTAGTAAGGATGGTCAGGCATGGTCAGGAGGGTGCATGTGAAAGAATGTGTTTAGATGAGCTAATGACATTGAAGGGCACTAGACAGTCCTTGTTACAACAGATATGCATGAAAAGAAAGCTTAGAGCTTGGAGCTAAGGAACAATGTGCAAGCATTTCCACTGCGCATTACTGAAAATGTGAAAGCTGAATTTAATTTCTGTACAGGATTAAGATTGATTTTGATTAAGACTTTCTTGAACATCTGTAGCCTGCTGGTTGGTATCCACCAGAGTAACCCAATCGGAATCCATCTGAAGCCCTAGCTCGTCCATGGACATAAAAATGGCTTCGCTCTATTTGACCTGAACGTAATCCTGAGCGTCAATCCGAGGTTCACTCATTTCTGATGAACGAAATAACTTTGGACTTTTTTAAACCTTAAAACAGGAGGGAGCACATACACGACCGGTCGCTTAATGTTGTTTTCTCGCAATGAGGCGGAAAAGGAAGTAGACAGTTGACTACTCTATGAGAATCTTAGGTACCGCTTTCAAAGATAAGTTCCCCTTTATTACCGACGTAATAAAAGTTACTTATCTTCTTAGCTATCCCTAGCTAACCTTTAGAATAATTACTTACTTGATGCATATAAATAGCTCACTGATCTGAAAGAAAGAAAAAATAAACCAGAAAAAACTGGTCTAGCTAGAATTTACAGAAAGAGCGGTAAAAGCAAATGCGATTTGATGGTGCACCCTGTTGTTCAAGTTGTGGACAAAACATGACTTAACGACTGAAATGGACAATAATTTAGAATTCAAAATTACGCTTCAAGCATAGCATCTAACCACGCGCTGTTTAGGGACGCCTTTACACATCCATGGTCAAATTTGGGATTTTGTTATGTGCATCCTCCGGTGGGAGTAATTGGTTCGGTTGTTCGAAAAATCATTGATGACTCTGCTTTGGGAATCCTGATTCTTCCATGTTGGAAGACAATGAAGGACTGATTGACTGTGTGTCAAGATGGCGTGCACTTCAATACAATCTTCATCCGAGGTGCAGCCATCCGTTTGTGTTACAGGAAAGGACCCGGAGTTATTAGCCCCACGTTCCAGGGTTTTCCCAAGTTCACTACGTTGGCGCTTGAATTCCAAGGTGCAACGGTGGACCCACTTACTAGCCGCGTAGAATTAGATGCTTGTTCCAAAGGAGGATGCCCAAAATGCATTTGTTCTTCTTCGCAGGAAGTCTAGCATTCGACAGAAGAGCAGTGGAAACAAAAGTTCAATTCCAAAGCATCTTCGAGATAAATTCATCAGCACTTACCAATCTACACCCGATCCCTGCAGCATTATCCGTCCGTATTTTTGGTCCGGTCACAAATTGCATTGCTTCTCAACGATCGCCGTTGCATGCATACGGCATGTCTATAAATGATTGTGATTTGGTCAAAAATATCTCACGCGCGGCCGACAGAGCTTTAGCTCTCAAAGTGAATTCCAAGGCTACCCCTACCTGGACCGTTTATCGAAGAGCTTTCGACCATTTTCAAAACTGGTACGCGTCTACCAAATTAGTTACATTGCCGGCAAACGTCAGAACGGTGGAACTTTACCTTGCGGATATCGCTTTCAACAAAAAATCCGTTGCGTCTGTAGAGCTAGCAACTGCGGTTATCGGCGCTTATCACAAGCTGCATGGTTGGGCCACCCCATGTGATCACGACACTATCAAGACTATTCTAAAAGGGATTAAGAGACAATTCTCAAAACCTGCAAAGCAAAGACAGCCAATGACGAAAACTATTTTAAGTAAGCTCCTTCATTTTTGGTTATCAACATCCCCCTTGCAAAAAACCCTATAACTTGGCGTTTGGCTTGGCTAGAAGCCATATTGTTCCATGTGTCCGCCAGATGGAGCGACTTAGTGAACCTACGAACAAATGACTTCAAATGGTCGAAAGAAGGAATTATTATTCAATTTACAACAAGAAAGAATGACCAAGAGCACGTCGGCCACGAAGTCATCATCACTCAATGTGTTTCTGAATTTTGTCCTGTACAATTAACTAGAAGCTATTTTAACTTGCTGCCAAGTCAAAACAGCTATGTTGTTCCGGACATTCGTCTTGAAGAAGAAGGATTTAGGGTCAATTCTAGTGACCGTAGGGGCTTAACGTGCGTTTTGAGGGTGCCTTCAAGTCCTCGAGAATCCAGGTTAGTTCGAACATTGAAGTGCACATCTCTTCTTTCTCGGGCTCCTTCATTGTTTAACTTTCTTCCCTCTAATATTTGTAGGGAATACGTAGGCCTTGTTGATCCGGTTGCATCTTTCAAGTCAGACTTGGACACATGTTTAGATAGTATTCCAGATTAACCCTACATTCAAGGACTACCTTGGTCTGCCAACTCCAATTCGTTGGTAGTTTCATCTTTCATTTCACTTTTTTGAAACAGGTAGTGCGGACTTCCTTACCGCTACCGGGATTGACATCCTAGCAGTTCAAGACGAGAAGATTATTTATTTTACTTGACTTTTGTTGATATATATTATTTGATCTTTTTTTTTTTGGTTTGGTTTTTCACGGGCTTTTCTAACCGCTACAGGGAATGTAATCCCCAGTAGTATTGAATTGAAAGGTTATAATTCGTCTACTTATTACCTTTCAATTTTTATATGATGTTTGGTCTACCAACGAATTTGAGTTGGCAGACCAAGGTAGTCCTTGAATGTAGGGTTGATCTGGTATGCTATCTAAAAATGTGTCCAAGTCTGACTTGAAAGATGCTACCGGATCAACAAGGCCTACGTATTCCCTACAAATATCAGAGAGAAACAAATTAAACAATGAAGGAGCCCGAGAAAGAAGAGATGTGCACTTCATTGTTCGAACTAGTCTGGATTCTCGAAGGCTTGAAGGTGCTCTCAAAATGCACATTAAGCCTCTACGGTCACTAGAATTGACCCTAAATCCTGGGTTGGGACAAAGCTCAAGGATACTTTTGAAGACGTAGAATATCAGATACCTTTCATACCTTCTCTGAACACTGTACAGTCCCAACTTTTTTAGCCTCTCCCAATATGAGAGCTCTCTCAATCCTGTGATGTTCCTAGTGAAGCATCTTTGGACTTGTTTGACCTTTTGCAAACCTGCTGAACTCATTGGAGCCCAAATTGATGAGGCATATTCAAGATGTGGCTGGACAATCGACTTGTACGGAGCTAGCATCGTGATGCTAGCTCTGGACTTAAACGTGCGATATATCCAACCACACATTTGAAAAGCCTTACCCACCTTCAGCTGGATATGCTCATCGAACTTTCCATTATTTTGGAGGACTACACCTAGATCTTTCATAGATGAGACCTGCTCAATATCTTTACCTCCATTATCTACGAGTGGAGTATTTAAAGGAGTTGACCCAAATGTCATTGAGCGGAATTTCATTCCGTTCCGTTCATGAAGACAGTGCTGCGGCTTAACAGCCAATTGGATACAGACGTCCTCCCTCCTATTTAAATATACATATTAATGGACAATAAAACAATCGGAACTACAACTGTCCTCCTCAAGGTAGGGATTCCCACTTGTTTCTCTACAACAGATTTGGGGCCTGGGTCTGATCTTCCCATCACCATCACTGCCCACAAAACCGCCCAAATCGGCAACGCCATTCTGGTAATTCCTCACAAATGGAAAATACCTGAGAAAACACAAGCCTGTAAGTAGACATTTTCTAACAGTTTTGATTCATATAACCGTGCCCAACTCAAATGCGGATGCTTTTAAATCAGGTAGCAAACACAGAAGGCTTCAACAAATTGACAGAGCGGAATGAGCGATTGAGATTACCTCCAGGGCGATATTGCATTATTCCACGAACAAAGAGAAGAGATGAGAAAGGAGAATATTTGCTGCGGGTTTTCGTCGAATTTGGTTGGGGGACCTGTGAGCTTTGAAACAATGAAATTAGTCCAGGTTTGAAGAGATTAATAGAAATATCCTCCGTGTGATACTATATGATTCTTTGATTTGGAAGGGAAAATAAAGTGCACATGTATGAAGATATGAACAGCAAAAAAATGATTGAGAAAGATTGAATGATAGGTAAATATTTCTTTGCCTTTCCTTTACACCTTCCCGCAGATCACAAAATCTGATCATGAGGTTGGGATGGGCTTGATGAAACGACGGTTCTCGAGCATTTGAACAGCATCCACTTCAAATATATAACTCCTGCCTGATGAAATCTCTTATCCAGAACGGTTCCAGAAAGATCTCATCTCTTGGTCTGACGATCCTTGATGCGGATATGGGTGCCAATCGGAAATTTCCTGAGGGATTGGGCATGGAGACCATCGTTCTCTTTAGAGTAGGTAGCAATAGCCGGCAGAAAATATGATTACATCCCCTGAGCATCCCAAGCATGATTTTGGGCTCAAATTTGGCCAAGTTCATCTATTTGACAAGATCTCGTGATGATATCAACTTCTAATTTTGAATAAAGTGAATGATTTAGGATATACGAAATTCTCCCTTCTGATCTCAGTCCTCATCTCTAGGAGTCCATGCTCACTGATACTTACGTTGTTACGAGTTGTACTTTGAATTTTGGGTCCCTAGATTCTCGTAACTGGTTTCTTGTATTCGAATTCTAATGCAGAGACGCAGACATTTTGCATTGATGAAGTGTATTAGAAAAGAGTAATGTCTTACCTCATGACAAACACGATTCCATATGTTGCTAATATGGTTGTTACTTTCGAATACCTTTCTGAGTCCGATTTTAGAGAAAATTCAAGCACCGGAACACAGGATTATTAGATCATTCAAATGAACTATAACCCACGAACACTAACTACCTGGACCTTTCGTAAAACAAATCATTATATACTAAACAGTGCGAAACGTTAAATTGGTTCATCTCTTTTAAAGCGCCCTACTCGAACTTTTTATTGTCAAAGAACAGTGCTACAACTACCGCCCTGCGGAATCATTAGGTTAAGTCCGTGCTTGATTATACCGATTATACCTGTCCACAGTGGTAAAAATACCCTTTAAAGTTTTAATGGAAATTTCCAAGCACATCTTGGCATTTTTCTCCCTCAGAAAATCATGGGGAACAGTTTTGATTTTATTGCTTTATGAAATTCTAGCCCACATAAAAATTTTACGTACCTAAAAACATTATGAAAACTAAAATTTTCAAAAACTTAATGTGTAGGTGTTGTGAGTTCGGAGCACATTTAGTTAGCTCTTGAATATAAATGTCATGAATCATCTAAAACTTTAATTACTTACGGAATGCAAATGCGTGAGCTCTTCTTTCGGGAAATCACTCCCAATTGAGCATTGTTTGGAACTTTAACAAGTTAATAAAAAAATAGCAGTCAATCAAATCAGTCAAATTGGATGATGTAAACTCAACCTTAAGTGGAGAAACTTACCAAAAAACTCATTAAGAGAATCTCCGCCTGCTTTGATAGCATAAGGAGATGTACAAACTTTTATACCCAAGCTAACTTGAACATTTAGACTATTTTTTTCTCAATTGGGGACATATGAGCCCATCCAATTTTTGGGTAGGTCAAAAATATATTATTTGACGCTCTCAAAAACTTGCACATGTATACGATATGGCCTTAGTAAGTTAAAAAATACTCACGAAGTTCATAAAAGCTGACAAAATCAGCCGTGGATTTGAAAAATGTCAAGACAAGACCTTCAAGACAATACCATCAAGAGGACGGCCATTGTTGTGTTCTAGTTCGTCAAAGAGATGAAGCTATGGAACTCTCATGAAAAGATTCCAACCTAAAAGAACGAAAGGAGGAGTTAACTTGTTCTCTTGCATCTAAAAAAACGAATGTATTTCTCTCCGTATCGGAAAACGACAAATCAGGTCGAAATACATCGCTGAGTAGAATCGAAGTAAGAGCATGAAAAAAAAGGCTGATCATGATCATCCAACAGCCATGGTTTTCCATAATTGTCGTCTGCCTCCCACCTCCTTGCACATCAATAGTAGTCCGATTGAAATCGTCAATAGTTTTAATTATGTCGGTTTCACCATCTCCACGCAACTCTCCTTCACCAATCACCCCAAATCCACAATAACTAAGGCCAGGGCCAGGATCGGATACATATGGAATACACTTCCTATTGAGGATCTTCTCTTCCAATAGTCCTTGAGCTCTTCCGGATCTATATTCCCCCAATTTTCCTGAACGTCCTTCCCGTTTGGCTTCCCAACTCTGCCCAATCGGCCATCAAATCCGCAGATGCCACCTTCACCAAGTTCCTCAAGCAATACTTGTTTGTGCCCCAACATGCCAACTTGGAAACCTCAATTCCAAAATAGTGCATTTTAAATCTTTCAAATGTTTTACTTCGATTCATTTTCCGTAAGGTTCTGCTCATATTCATCAATTAAAAATCTGTCATGACGTACATTGAAATCTACTACAATGCATTAACGCATTTTCTATACAAAACCGAACCCCTGGCCATCGGGATGGCCAGGTTATTTTCCAACAGTGTTGGGAATCTGACCTTTCCAGAGCTAGAGGTGATGTCCCGACACAAGTTGTCCTTCTCAGTCAAGGACTTGTTAACACCCTATTGCCCTTGACCCGACGTCCCTTCAGAATATTGGTGGTCACGCCAATTTGTTGGGCTCCGGGCCAAATGCCACCAACGACGGGAGCTTACAAAGGATCTGTTCAATCTTACCCACCCACTCTACTGCCAGAACCAAGATTTTCATCACTTACCTCTACGCACCTGTTACTGTTATATCTGCAATTCGGACCAAGGTGAAGGAAGATTTGGGATTACAGGAGTTTATCTTCAAATGTCCAAAGTGCAGAGAGTTACCAATCTGCATTAGACTAAAACTGGATTATTCTTTGTATGGTGCAAGGTTTTTTAATAGACCATATTCGCAAAAGTTTGAGATTCAAATTGATCATGCAACTCTTTGAGGACGGGGGAAGGATTTTGAAGGTTTCAAATTCAAAACCAAGGACCTGCTGAGGACTGAAAAGAGGCTGAGGGAAGTGGGGGTGCCTTTCGGCATCCTTCCTCCAACCATTGGTGAGTAGAGAATTTAATGCAAGAACCGTGAATCCCTTTACAACAGACCAGATCAAGGGCAAAGATCTGGAGTTTAGATGTCCAAAAGTGTAAGGATTACCAATTTCCTTTCGAGTAAGATTGGATCATTCATAGTTTGATGTTAAGTTTCATGTTAGTCCCTTTTAAAGGAAGTGATGTTTTTCACTGAGTCTTCACAGAAATTTAATTTTTTGCTGATGAAAAGCCAAGACTCAATATAAAGAGCAAGAATATCTTGAAAAACAATAATCAAGCAAATTTAACCACAAAAACCATTATTTAACTTGAATAACTGAACAAAAGAACCCTTTTTTCACCTTTTTCTTTGAATTTTGCGTTTTCAGAAATGATTTTGGTTCATTTTTATAACTTTAGAACAATTCTTTTTATCATTCCTACCGCAAACTATTTTTTATCATCAGCATTGGAAGAGCTAATGACGTTACCACTAATAAGCTTCTGAAGTGGGGCAATGAGGAACATCCAACTTGAAATTATGTATGTCACTAAGGGATCAATGGACCTCAACTAAATGCGTCCTACCACAATTCAAACTTCCTAACCAATTGAGCACCTAGCCCTGAATCCCAATCTCATGGAGTCTTCTAACTAAAAGGCCATGATCTACCTTGTCAAAGGCCTTGGCAAAGTCAAGATAGACTAAATCAACTGACTCGTGTCTCTCTATTTCAATAATCTGTTCTGTATGTTCAATCAGTTGGGAATTTGCGGAACCCATGCAAGCTAGGAGGAAAGACATCATAGATTTCAAGTAACTCTACAAGTTTGAACTTGAAACATCCTCAATAACGGAATCAGTTTGATCCATTCCATTGGTAACATCTGGTGTCTCTCTATCTCAATAATCTGTGTTCCGTCCACAATTGCGTACATCATCTTAATATGATATGGATAAGTGATGTACAAGATGAATGATTGTTCCCGGAACGGTTTTTATCAAAATGTTAAGATAACATATGTTATTATCTTGGGAAAATCCCAAAGTTGTTGGATTGCCCATCATGTAGTCCGTTTGTCGGTCAGATGTCGACCAAATGCCAGCCAAATGCTCGTAGTGACGTCATCAAACCATCAAACCATGGAAAAGCTCCAGTACCCGAGGGGCTGGTCAGCCCAGCTATAACCATGGGTGAGGAATGTCGGATACATGTTTGAAGGGAGGAAAAACAGGAAATCCTCGGTCACCGAAAAACTATATTCTCGTGATCATTGTGAGAGGGGGAAGAGAATCGGAATAAGCAATCTCACCCTCAAGATCGACGTTACCAAAATGTTGGCCCCCTGACAGCAACTGACGACCAATCCTTCCTGAATGTTCCGTTGGGACGTAGTTCCGGCCCATTGTCAACCCTTTGCCGTCTAGACCCACTGGTGGTCAGATGTGACCTACATCCCACACCTTACAGAAGAGGCAGACACAATCCATTGTCGGCAATCCAAGAAACCCCTTGATGGCCAATGTGGCTAGCCTGACGAAAGGAGGTCAATCCTGGACATTGGTATGTGAAAATCCTTGTTGCGGTCAGATGTCATGCAGGTGCAACAGTTTTACCGAAGAAACCGTCGCCGTCCACCAAGGGCCTTGGAACAACCCTTTTAGCCTCCATGTGGAATAGGCGGAAGCCAACATTGCAAGGGAAAGTTGAATCAACAGACAGTCACATTTTTGGGCTCGAGCAGAGCAGGGGTCACATTTTTGCGCTCGAGGAGAGCAGAGGCACCTTTTGGATCTTGAGGAGATAAGTCACATCTTTCGTGCTCAAGCGGAACAGGGTTACGTTGGAACACCCGAAGTGAAAGGACCTCTCTGATCGTGAAGCTCTACTCGTTGGGTGAACGAAGGACAATTGTGCTAACGTGCTGGAAATCAAGTCGATCTATTTTGAAACCAGAGCAGTGAAAGTCAACGCTTGGAGACGGGACCCAGGAAGCCGTGCAGAGTCAAGAGGACCTGGGGAAGTGCACAGCATACTTCAGTGAGCCAGTATAGACGAGTTGAAAAGTCTCTGGAGCTGAGTACAGGTGCAACTTTTGAGTTATACTCCGTCAATTCGATTCTGGACTTTCAATTCCATTGAACCGACGTCATCGCCGTGGATCTCCGTTGGACGCAAGACTCACCCTCATCAAAAAGTAGGATCAAACCAGTTTCTATCCATGCATGTTTTCCCTCTTCCATGGCCAAGCAATTACCCCCTCTCTTTCATTACCGAGCCAAGACAGCTGATTGGTAGAGTGTCATTTTCATGTAGAGCAACTGAATAAAGTAGATGGAACTGTAACCGAAGTTCATCTTTGATTGGCAAGAATCCGGTGTTAGACTCTAAGTGTAGAGATCAGCATCGTTTGATAGATGCACAGTAGACTAGGATAGTGACCACATTTTGCAGGATAGTTAGCCTTGAAGATTGGCCCAGGTATGCCAGACAATCGAGATTGATCTGGGACCAATGGGGAGTAGAGGTAGCTAGCGATTTGTATCCTTAGTCATTTGATGATTGTTTGAGGCCCTGATAAAGGAAGCTCGAACTATTGCTCGTATGCCCTGATTAGGTTATAACCGGAGGCCTTAAGATAGGTCTAAGAAATTTAAGCCCTTGTACTAGGTGCTCTCCATCTTTGAGAGCTATCAAGGTATTTTTACCTAGTGCTTGGGTCAGGAGTTCCATGTTTCGTTCACCAAGGGAATTCAATAAGTCAGGGACCTTTCACCCCTGGCTCGTGGACGGAACAATCTGTTCTGTATCTTCAATCAGTTGGGAATTTGCGGAACCCATGCAAGCTAGGAGGAAAGACATCATAGACTTCAAGAAACTCTACAAGTTTGAACTTGAAACATCCCGATAACGGAATCAGTTTGATCCATTCCATTGGTTGTGCCTAAGCCATATTTCCCCATTTGGTTTGAATTTAAGTCCAAATGTAGAGTTTGCTTGACTCAGGGAGAATTCGTTTGGCGCCTCCACCGTGATAGCTTGGGTTTTCTTTTGCAGTCCATCCATGGTTCTTGGTAATTCTCAGAATTTGTGGTCTTGGACAAGCAGAGAAAGTTGTCCACAGCTTACTTGAAACACCAAAATCCAGAATAAGCTTGCGCCGTTCTGGATAGTTCAATGATGCTTCTTTCTTTCTTTGAGTATATAACTTGATACACTTTTTTATTTGTCACGTCCACAAGCTGAAGGAGAGAAAAAGGAGTTTTTATGGTAGGCAATTCACTCGTCTTGTAAAGGTTGCTTTTAGTTGTCTCAAGTCTCACCTCCCCTAATTGACTGTCTCACACGCTCGTCTCGCCCATCTCGTGCACGTGTCTCACTTTTTGTATCCAGGAATCAAAACTCAGATGGGTCAGATAAAAAGACTTGAGTGAGCTGATCATCCAAGAATCCACCTCAAGTCTCCTCATACTACGTCGTTCTGTTCCTTCTTTAATTCAGGATCATGACAACTAACAACTTGAAATAATAATCTGTATCAATTGTAACGCTCAAAACTGATAAAGGAGACAGGTGTGTTTTACAGTGGGCATGCAAGTGTCACTTTTCTCTGTCCAAGATCGAGACCAAGAAAGAACCACATGAGAGGAGACAAGACAAGACAAGTAAAAGAGGGGAAAGCGTATAAATACTTGAAACATCTCCGACATGGCATTAGTTTGATAGGTTTTATCAGCAACATCTACACCACAACATGAAGGTAAGTAGATTTGTCAACTTGGGCTTCTGGCCTTGCACCTCTAAACAGTCCAAAATCAATATCAGTATATTTTTCAGATCTTCATCAGCCTCATTGCTCTCTTGGTTGTCGCTTTGGCCGACAACGCCCCTATCGTCCCGCCCCCTCTTTTATAGAGGAGCCCATTGCCCACCAATACCAATATCCCGCGGTTGACGATGTCAAAGACAGCTTTGCTCAAAACGAAGTTCGTAATAATTATGCCACCAACCGTGTGACCCTTCTTACTGACAATACCCATTTTGCAACAACAATGCGCTAATGCCAATGATATGCTGACGCCTCTCAATATTTTGTATATAAGCGAGTACGAGTTCTAGCCCTCCCTGTTTCTTCCAAGCGCACGCCTTCCAAACACGCTCCTACCGCGCACCCCTTACAGGCGTGCCCCTTACCAACGCACCCCTTACAACCGTGCCCCTCATTCCAACTAAGAAGGCTCTTTTTCATATATTTCTTTAACTTACTTTTCATGTTAGTTTTGAGAGAAATATATTTCCATACTTTCAACAGTATGACTTTATACCTTGAATGAAATAGTCCATTGAGACTAAGTGTAAACTTAGTAGGTTTCCTTTTGCCATCAAGAAAGTGCTGATAAAATAATTGCGAGTGTTCAGCCTTACTTCCTACTAGAGGGCTTTACTTCCTACCATGACAAATGATTCTAATAGATTTTTGTTTATCAAATGCCATAGTTTGCTCAATCAGTAGAATGATATTTCCACTATTATCTGCCCATGTAGTTTACGTGCATTTGTATTTTGGTTTGATATTTAACTGGCCTGATAACTGCTACTGGGAGTGTACTAGATGTAATTGGCCCTAAATCCTGGGGTTGGAACAAAGCTCATGGATATTTTGAAAGCATACTGTACCAGATATCTATGTTGAGATGTTATTTTTGGACGAACAAGATCTAGCAAATAACCAATGATCAAAACTCATTTCATACCATCTCCTAAGGGACATGATAAAAACAATTGGAATAACAATGATGATTATATTACTTATTATTTTGGACCTACCCAATCTCATTCTTTTGTTGCCCTTGAGAGTTTGAGGCTACGTGGAGGCAAACGTAATTTAGACATGGAGGCAATCAACCAGAGCTTTATCTTTTTTTTTGGTTTGGTTTTTTCACGGGCTTTTCTAACCGCTACAGGGAATGTAATCCCAGTACTACTAAAATGAAAGGTTATAATTCGTCTATTTATTACCTCTCAATTTGATATGATATTTGGTCTACCAACGAATTTGAGTTGGTAGACCGAGGTAGTCTTGAATGTAGGGTTGATCTGGTATACTACCTAAAAATTGTCCAAGTCTGACTTGAAAGATGCTAGCCGGATCAACAAGGCCTACGTTATTCCCTACAAATATCAGCAGCGGAAGCCACTAAACAATGAAGGGAGCCCCGAGAAAGAAGAGATTTGCACTTCATGTGTTCGAACTTAGTGTGGATTTTCGAAGGCTTGAAGTGCTCTCATAACGCACATTAACCTCTGCTGGTCACTAGCATTGACCCTAAATCCTGGTTGGGACAAAAAGCTCATGGATAGTTTTGAAGACGTACAATAATCAGATAGCCTTTCGGCGTACTCTCTGAACACTGTACAGTCCCCAACCTTTTTTAGCCTCCCCAATATGAGAGCTCTCTTAATCCTGTGATGTTCCAAGTGAAAACATCTTTGACTTGTTTGGACCTTTCGCAAACCTGCTGAACTCATGAGCCCAATTGGTGAGCATATTCAAGATGTGGCTGGACAATCGACTTTGTATCAGAGTTAGCATCGATGATGCCTATTCTGGATCTTAAACGTGCGATATATCCACAACCACATCATTTGAAAAGCTTTACCCACCTTCAGTGGATATGCTCATCGAACTTTCCATTGTTTGAAGGACTCACACCTAGATCTTCCATAGATGAGATCTGCTCAATATCATTTACCTCCATTATCTATGAGTGGAGTATTAAAGGAGTTGACCAAATGTCATGAGCGAGAATTTTCATTCTCGTTCCGTTTCTGAAGACAGTGCTGCGCTTAACAGCGCAATTGGATACAGACGTCCTCACTCGCTATTTATATATACAATAAAACAATCGGAACTACAACTGTCCTCTCCAAGTAGGGATCCCACTTGTTTTTCAAACAACAGATTTGGGCCTGGGTCTTGATCTTCCCATCACCATCACGGCCCACAAAACCGCCCAAATGGCAAACGCCATTCGGGTAAATCTCACAAAATCCGGGGACTAGTGATAGGCATGTGCCCATGGCTGTCATTGTTGTAACAATTTTCACTGCGTAAGATGGGCGTGCAGATATGCACTCTCCCAGGGGCATGCGTATTGCTGCGGAATATTCATTGGGAGAGGTTAGAACAGTGGGAGTTGTACGATTATCAGAGAAGTTACGAAAGGTATCTGATATTGTAGTTTTCAAAAGCATTCATGAGGCTTTTGTCCCACCCAGGATTTAGGGATCAATTGTAGTGATTAATGTACAGGCTTAATGTGCGTTTTGAGAGCACCTTTAAGCCCTCGAGAATCCAGGCTAGTTAAAACAAATGAGTCCAACTCTCTTCGTTTCTCGGGCTCCTTCATTGTTCAATTTGCTGCCCTCAAAATATTTTGTCAGGGTTTATATAGGGTTTGATCCAGTTAGCCGATTTTCAGTCAGACTTGTGACAAGTTTTTGACTTAGAATCCGCGATCAAGCTTATATTCAAGGAATAGCCCGATCAGCCACCCCAATTCGTTGGTCCCGATCAAATAATATATATAAATAGAAGTCAAGTATAAATAAAATAATTCTTCTCGTTTTGAACTGCTGGGATTCCAATCCCGGTAGCGGATAAGGAAGTCCGCCACCAAAAAAAAAAGTTCCCCGTGCTTGTTGATTTGCCAAGAAAAAAGTTGTCTTTCTGCAGGCTCGCCTTTTATCTCCTTCGGAGTTCTTTGACATCTTCATGGTTTGATTTAGGGAGAGGTCCCCGATTTGAAGCCATGTCACTAACTTTGACAAAAAGAAAGAGGACTCTTTTCTTTGGAAATGTCGATTACCTTGCCTATATACCACTTTTCGTCCCTTCAGTCGAAAGCGTCACCCGCCCCTCTGATCTATTAAGTCAGCCGAGGGACACGCAATGCCGGGTCCTTCTCCAACAACTTAGGTGGCGATATTCTAAAAGGTTTTTCACAAGCGGCCTTCTTTCACTTGTTGCAAAGTTAACTCAAATTTCTGACCAAAAGCAACTCATGACAAACCGATATGGCTTGGGAGCAACGTTTGGATCTTTCTTTAACATGTTGATTTTAATTTCACTTAAATGTTGGCTTAAGATCCGTGATTTAATTGAAGATTTTTTTTGTGTCTTTTTGTGATCACGATTTATCTCTCTGCACTCTACTTCTCAACCTTGTTTCAAATCATGTCCGAGCAGGAACGCCACTTTGTTAGGTGTAATGCCAAATGAAACAAAACCACAAAACTGAATAGTAATTAAAAAGGACAAATAAGCAAGCTTGTCAATAGCTTTCAAGTGTTGAATTGCATGCTAAATACATTTAAAACCCAAGGTTAGGGCTTGAATAATGCTAGGCTACATAGTTTCATTAAACTCCTTAAACAAGAGTAGAAAAAGTAAAATTGTGGTAACAATTCAAATATTACCGCCAGATAAGAGACTGGTGGATCAATAAAATTGCAGCGAAATCACTTCTCTTTCAGAAATCAGCCGATCACGGTATATTTTTTTTTTTTTATTTTTTCTTGTTTTACAATTAGGATTGCTAATATGTGAAATTTTTGGCCACTCTTTTGCAATTTGCTTGGCCACCACTGACCATTAGATTCATCCTCAAGAAAAACAAAATGATTCCATGCCCGGATTGATATCCGAAGGGATGGCAACTGTGCCGAAGATCAATCTTGAGGATTGAAGAGGGCTACTTCCATCCTCAAACCGCGATTCAATCCTGGTTTTCCATCTTAGTCTAAATGTAAGCCCTTACTAGTTATGAACTGCCATTTCTTGTATTGACGATACAAAAGTCAGATTCAGGAAGGAATGACCATGACCCCAATAGCTTTGGCACAAATAACTTAGATCGAATCTACTCTTGGCGTCACGGAGAGTAATATGACCTATAACAAAATGAATTCAGGTCAATGGCCATGGGTTCGACGCCATTAAAGGCTATATCAGTCTCCGATAGAATATGGCCGGTAAAGGCTATGACACAGTCTTCATCCATTAAATATTTAAGTGTATAGGGGATGTCAAGTAAAGGAAATTCAAGAATAAATGTGGTCCGGCACCCTGATTTTGGGCATTTGGGAAGAGAGAACTAAGACAAACATCAGTTCCAACTCGCAGCGATTTCGCCCATTTGAATTTTCATAATCGAAGCTGATTTTGAGCCTACTTGTGTTAACAAAACCCTATTAAAATTGAGCACATTTGATGTTGATCAGTGAACGCACTATCAAATTGGCCTCAAACACAATGCTTATTTGCCTAGCAAGCATGTAAATGCGAATAACGTGTCCAAATTCACCTGCATGCACAGCTGCGGTTGCGCTGGCATGTTGTCTTTGATATTTTACTCCATGGAATAACGTCAGTTGTCCATGAACGCGTTTTACTTAACTAGCCTCATAACTTAAACGCAAAATTTTTAGAGCATAACCCACTTGAATGTTGTAGAGTTTTTAAAAACGAGTCGTTTAGATATATTGGAACGTTGAATTCCAGAGCAAGTATTGCCATTGCTAAATTTTGCTACTTCTCTTTTTGACTACACTCTTCTCCTCTTCGAATTATGTTCCAAAGACTGTCTGTAACACAATTACATAATACCTTAACACAATAGCAGGACCCGTGTTTTATATATCATTCAGTTACTTGACCTTGATTGACAATTTCAGGATGCTTCAAAATCTGAGTTGTGACCTCTCAGTACGAATGAAAGTGACTTGCATCTTGTGGCACTTCCGATGGTGGAAGTATTTACTTCAATAGATTTATAATTGCTATGGTTAAGTATGTGTCCTCTTTGGCCAGAAAGTAACTGTTATATAATACGGTTACGGTACTACCGGTACTTTGCCTATGAAACATTCCCAAACGCATTCTGCAATTGGATGTAGATTCAGCTCAAGCCGTCACCTTTTGAAGAGGCACTGAACACGTCGACCTCTTTTGAAAATAGGATAGTAAGACCCTTGGAAGAATTCAGACCGAATATTAATGATATTAAGATGCTCAATATTTTTAAGCAATATCAATTTTACTTTCAATAGTATAGTTAGACAACAGCAAGAAACTTCGGCCTCTCTAAAAGGAATTTTAGCCACTATAGACTTGGAATCCAATTGACCTATTCCCAATTTTTGTTGTTCGAATATGTTAAAGGGGGTATCACCAGATGTGTAATTGTATACCATTTGATGTAACCCTCGTTGTTGTGACATGATTGACTGTACGCAAGACCTGAATTTGAGAAGGCACATTGATTAAACGTCCTTTAGGTATACCTATTGCTCTGTTTCTCCTTGATTGATGCTAACCTAGGAAATGTTTGTTGAAAGAGCCACGTGTGTAGAATGTGGATCAATTTTAGCCCCACATGTAGTCTTAAAGGAGTAGGGGATCTGGGGGGGATCTAGTACTGAGTACAAGATGACTCCTTTGCAAGCAAAGGCATTGTAATTTTTCACTAAAAAGACGACGCGCGCAACGCCATTCCACCTCAGTGAATGAAATTCCTCTGAAGAATAAGTTGCCTGAGGCTAGGTGCTTATGAGAGGGAATAATCGACTTTATGGAAAGGCAGGCAATATGGATTCCCGGCCCTGTCTGTGTTCTAACTCAGCCTTACGGATGCCCACTCTGTATACTAACATTTGTAGAGGCTTTTTTCGCTAACTGAAAATACCAACGGACTGTTATATGCCCTTTCCTTAATTGGTACGTGAACTCAATGTTGAGGCGCTCGGAGCCTCGGATGGAACTTGTGTGTTACCGCTACATGGCCTATGATATTTATTGACGAAACCCATAAGCGATGACATTCAATGGGGCAAATGTTCGTGCATAATCACATAGACGTACCATTGAGGCTCACAGAGGCCTGGCAATCAAAGAGCCAAACCTTTTCTTCCTTCATTTCTTCATACAGTACTTGTTCAACTCATGGAACGAATCACAATTATGCCGTAAATGCCTGTGTAGAGAGGTCTTTTATCAAGAAAAATTCGAAAAAAACAACGTCGATGTTAAAAAGAAATGAGCATGGCTCATGTTTTGTGATTATTTGACAAACTACTTAAAGCATGGTCATTTACTTTTTACACAGATTGTTCAGCATATCTGAAGAGCAAAACATCCGAAGCTAATCATGTTGTAGGACATCTCACAATTCAATGCTGAACTGATCAATTAATCGGAAGAAATTCGGCATTCGCTGCAATAAACGAATTACTTGTTCATTTACATCTCATTGCCTTTATTTCATAATATAATTAATAGAAAACCATCAAAAAAAGAAAGAAAGCACATTTTCTGATTAAAAATGAATTGCTTATCACGCATTGTTAGTCTCAGGACTACTTGCCGTCCAATATTGCCATACAGGGTCCAAAAAATGAATCAAAATCTCGCAATTACCATTAGTTTTCGTGTTTCACTTTGGTTTTCAGCCAAACTAGAAATCATAGCAAAGAATAAGTTTAAAAGGCGAAAAAAGTCAGTGATGACTTTTATTTAAATCATAGTGGTGGTTTTACGCCGGGAAATTTTTTTCACCAGTCTTGCTACTTGACTTATAGCTCACTTAGTAAGGAATAATGACAGACATAATGGCAGTAGTTCGTTGAATTAAGAGAGAATATGTCTTAAAGCTGATTCAGAAACTTGACCAGATACAGTCGAGGTTACATGTTTTGCAGGATTTCTGAAATAATGATCTAGAAGAAAAAATTGAATTATATGGTATATAACAAGTTCTATTGACCAAAGTTTCGGGGAATCGTTTCCCACAAGGGATGGCTTTAAAACATAGTTGTTTGCAGTTTTTTTGACTCAATACTTATTAACAAATACTCACTCTTCACCTATCTCTCCTTATATATATATAT
>NC_081450.1:12669012-12691364 GCF_007210705.1 Tigriopus californicus | reverse complement strand
TCCGCCTCAAGACCTCTTATTCTTCAAACACACGAATCTTTGAAAAATTCTTTTGATCGCGTCGGTATGGTTTTTTCTCATACAGAACCAGTGTGAGTTCGACGTGTAAAAGATAGGGCTTTAGGCCAAGGAATGCCTTCTCCAGTACGATGTAACAATGCGTTGACGGAGCGGCTTTACCAATTTTGGTGCCTCTATAAACGGACGCAGTAAGATCGCTGATGAGGAAAATTCTTTAAAAAGTGATTTTTGCGTCCTTTGAGCAGACTATAGAGGAGGCAGAAACGGAGGCCCTCTCACATTTGCATCAAAGCTCTGCGACGCGGTGTTTGGCGGAGTATTCGTCTGTAGCTTTGAGCTTGGCCCTCAGGATCGCTTTTTCTTCAGTTCTCCAGTGTCTAGTCTGTGGGATATTCATCGGTAAATTGTCCAGTGATCTTGTCCAATTTTGTTTCCGCCTTTGCTCAAGAGACGCCTACAAACAGAACGGTTGACCTCTGCCCTCCAGGCTTGTCCAAATCACGAATAAGATTTAATTTCTTTTCGTGATTTGTTTCATTTTCGATGTTTGCTTGCTTTTTCAAACCCCATTTTTGAACTCGGACCGTTCGGACGTGATGGAAGTGCAAACAAACGGTAAAAAGGCAACTTTGCTTGCTTGTTTCAAAGGGTTCGTAAAGGGCGTGGTTGACGTAACATAAACAAAGTTTGGGCGGCGTTCGGAGGCTAACACTGCTCCATGTAACAAGTGCGTGATCTGGTCCAAGAACAACGAAGAAGTAGGTGTATTTTGTGTTCTCCTAGATTTCAGCTATGCTTTTCCCAAAATGCATGTGGAGAGCGGAAACTGATTTGAAGTATAGAATACACAAATTGTAGAAAGAGCTCAGTCAATTGATGCTCGGGTGATTCGTGATTATCCTAAATTGACAGTTTTGCAGACTATTACTTAGCCTCTAACAAGTCGAGAAAGGAAGAATCAAAATTAAACTCGGGAGCTCCTTACGCTCCACATTTTCGTCGTGCACGCTTCTCATGCGCTCAGCTACTCAGTAAAGAGCTCTGCACGCGATGTTGTACAAGACAATTACATGTACAAAATATGCCCTAATTTCTGCTTTTGACAGGATGCTAGGAAGGATTTCACTACTCAATGATCCTCCATTGCAATTTCACAGAACCGAAGGTAGCCTTTCCATGAAAAATTGAAAAAATTTTCAACATAAATAGGTTCTATCAGCAACATCTACACCACAACATGAAGGTAAGAGATTTGTCAACTGGGGCTTCTGGCCTTGCATCCTCTAAACAGTCCAAAATCAATATCAGTATTTTTTCAGATCTTCATCAGCCTCATTGCTCTCTTGGTTGTCGCTTTGGCCGACAATGCCCCCTATCGTCCCGCCCCCTCTTATATAGAGGAGCCCATTGCCCACACACATCATATATCCCGCGGTTGACGATGTCAAAGACAGCTTTGCTCAAAACGAAGTTCGTAAAATTATGCCACCAACCCTGTGGCCTTTCTACTGACAATACCCATTTTGCAAGCAACAATGCGGCTAATGCCCATTCTGGATCTGTTTCTTCAAGCGCACGCCTTCCAAACACGCTCCTTACCCGCGCACCCCTTACAGGCGTGCCCCTCACCAACGCACCCCTTACAACCGTGCTCCTCATTCCAACTAAGAAGGCCCTCTTTCATATATTTTCTTTACTTACTTTTCATGTTAGTTTTTGAGAGAAATATATTTCCATACCTTCAAACAGTATGACTTTATACCTTAAATGAAATAGTCCATTTGAGACTAAGTGTAAACTTAGTAGGTTTCCTTTTGCCATCAAGAAAGTGCTGATAAAATAATTGCGAGTGTTCAGCCTTACTTCCTACTAGAGGGCTTTACTTCCTACCATGACAAATGATTCTAATAGATTTTTGTTTATCAAATGCCATAGTTTGCTCAATCAGTAGAATGATATTTCCACTATTATCTGCCCATGTAGTTTACGTGCATTTGTATTTTGGTTTGATATTCTACTGGCCTTATAACTGCTACTGGGAGTGCAATAGATGTAATTGGCCCTAAATCCTGGGGTTGGAACAAAGCTCATGGATGTTTTTGAAAGCATACAGTACCAGATATCTATGTTGAGATGTTATTTTTGGACGAACAAGATCTAGCAAATAACCAATCGATCAAAACTCATTTTCATACCATCTCCTAAGGGACATGATAATAAACAATTGGAATAACAATTATGATTATTACTACTCATCATTTTGGACCTACCCAATCTCATTCTTTGTTGCCCTTGGGAGTATGAAGGCTGCGTGGAGGCAAGCGTAATTTAGACATGGAGGCAATCAACCAGAGCTTTTGATCATGAAGACAGCGCTGCGACTTTACCAGCCAATCGGATACAGACGTCCTCCCTCCTATTTTAAATATACATATTAACGGACAATAAAAACAATCGGAACTACAACTGTCCTCCTCAAGTTAGGATTCCCATTTGTTTTCTCTACAACAGATTTGGGCCAGGTCTGATTTCCCATCACTATCACTGCCCACAAAGCTGCCCAAATCGGCATGCCATTCTGGCAATTCCTCACACAATCCGGGGACTAGCGACAGCCAATGTGCCCATGCCTGTTCATTGTTGAAAACATTTTCACTGCGTAAGAGGGCGTGCAGATATGCACTCTCTAGGGGGCATGCGATAGGCTGCGGAATATCATCCCTCTTTGACTAGCAAGGACAACGCCTAAAGGTTTCCCTAGCCTATTCGCCAATTGGATATTCCACTCTGGGGATCCAATCAGGCAGGGGCAAAGGGCAAAACCCGTGGCGGTGGTGGCTGATTAGACTATAACAAACACCAAGTGTCCCAAAAGTTCACCCCTCCATCAAACACTATATTCAATTTGGCCTACAGAAAGATCTCTTGATGCTCTCAAAGAAAACGAGCCCCAAAGTTGAAAAGCTTTATAACCAGAGGCCTTCAAACAAGACGGATTTACATTAGTTACTCGATCTTTTAGACCATTTTAGAAAATGGGGGGACTTTTCGAAAACATGGTGTTATCTTAAACTCGAAAAAAGGTAATAAAAATGATCAAATGATCCTGTGCAATCTAAACTTGTTTGATGACAACTTAATCCCATTCTGCTGGTATTTTCTTGATGACAACTGCGAGTCTGTCAAGCAGTTCAGGAAAGTCGTGGCTTGTACACAAATGTCATCAACAATTTTAGCTTTGGTTCAGCTCCTCTAGCGCCAAATCAGTACGGAGACTAAAAAAATTACCGCTTCCCTTCGAACCCATGGAGTGACAAGTGGGCGTATTTTCCCATCTGGTAGTAAGAAAGCGCAAAGGTATGAAGATTCTTTGTCCAGCGGAATCTGAAATATTCCGTGCACGGCAACTAATTTAGCAAACCATTTACTCTCTGATACGATCTGGTGCATGAGGTCAGGCACAGAGGAAAATGGTATGAACGGGTCGTTTTGTCGCCTGATTGAGCTTCCTATAGTTGATTACAAGTTTAACCTTAGCGTTTGCTTTTGGAACAAAAATGGGCAGGTGCGCACCACTCTGTGGGTTTGGTGCACCGCGTCATCATTCTTGCGTGAATCATCTCTTGACAAAAGTCGAAAGCAGCCCTCATAATGTTTTGGGATAGAGCGTGCGGTGGTAACGTGATAGGGTTTAAAATATTTATTTTCCTCCAATTCGATTTTCATGGGTCCTCCACTCATGGCTCCGGCCGCGTCCCCAAGGGAGGATACCATCACATCTATCAAGTCAAGAAAGAGGTTGCGAACCCGATCGAGGATCCTCAGGTACCATTCTTCAATTCTTTCAATCACCTTTCCATTCCCTAACCTGGTCTGGGTTTAGATCATTTTTGTCGTTGTCTTTCAGGCAATCCGTTTCATGGACTGACGCGATGGTGGTCTCACAGTGGTGATTAGACAGGGAAATCCTAAGGCTAAAATGTTCATAGCCTATTAAGTCCCTTTTCGCGACTACTGGCAATGTAATGTCGGAGAGACAACTGCAGAGACCGTGGCAATTTATACCCCCTTTTTAAGGGAGGCAACCAACAAAGTGCTGCAAACTACCGACCCATCTCTCTGATCTCAACTGCGTGTAAAATCATGGAAGGCTTGGTCAAAGAAATATTTGATGCGTATTTGGATGAGGCGAATATTTTGTCGGATGATCAACATGGGTTTCGTAAAGGACGATCCACAACAACAAATTTGCTAGAACATGTTGAATATGTCCGTGGGTCGTTGACGCAGGAGGAACAGTGGACACCATCTATCTCGATCTTAGTAAGGCTTTTGACACTGTCCCCCATTCAATACTTATTGCACAAGTTGCAGGGGAATCGGTATTTGGTGGGTCGTTTGAGGAGGTGGATTGGCAATTGTGCTCCTGAACAGAAGGCAGAGGGTTGTCCTCAACGGTTAAGAGTCGTTCTTGGGAAGAGGTGAAGTCGGGTGTGCCACAAGGTAGCGTCTTAGGCCGCAACTCTTTTCAATTTTCATCAACGACCTTGCTGTCTTGGGAAAACCAGGATCCTGAAATTTGCCGGATGATGCGAAGAATATTCAGGCATATTAATGACAGTTTTGATACTGAGAGACTACAACAAGACCTAGATAGAATGATCGAGCTGGCAATGGAGAACGGGATGTCCTTCAACGCAAAAAAAATGTACATGGATTCGTTTCGGCCGCAGAAATTGAATTCTGTTTATTCTGTAAGAGGAAAAGTGCTGGAGCGAGTTGAGGTCATGAGGACCTTGGTGTGATGGTCGACAGTTAAACTGTCATTTGCGACTCATAGTGCTACAGTGACAACGAAAGCCAGTCGGGATGATGGGGATGATTCGAAGAAATTTTACAACCCGGGATCAAGAAGTAATGACCAAGCTTTTTTAAAACTATGTTTAGACCATCACGCTTGAGTACGCGTGCCAAGTCACCAATCCTTTATTCGTCAGGGATGCCCTAAAGATTGAGTCTATACAGCGAGTTTCACCCGTATGTGCACTTCCAAGGAGTACAGAGGACTACGAACATCGTCTCAGAACCTTGGGTTTGAAATCTCTGGCAGACCGCAGAAAGAAGCTAGACTTGATCCTAACGTACAGACTTGTGAACGATTTGATGGATGGTTGGAACACGGGCCCAACCACTCACTTTGGTTTTAATTTCGCCAAGGACATTGCCCCACCATTCGACGCAAAGGGTTGAACTAGATCTCCTCAGCCTCTTTCATGCGCCACAAATCTGGGTTTAAACTCATTTTTTGCTCGCTCCGTCAAATATTGGAACCAGCTACCCCTGACATCGTTGGTCAAGAAAATTGGCCGTGTTCAAACATCAACTAGACAACAATGTACTTTACTAATATCTCATAATCGTGTTTCATCTCTCGTTTGCTTTCTTCTTCTTTTTTTTTTTCTTTCTCTTCTTTCTTTCTCATTACTTACCAATACTCTTTAAACGTCTCACCTGATGTCTTGAGTGGTTCTTTAATAATAATAATGGTCCTCCCGCAATCCAACACTTGAAGTCAAATCTGGCCCCGGTTTGTTAGAGGTGTGCCGTTGGCTGCGCTCAACCTCAGCTGGATTCTTGGATACGGTCGTCTCCTCTACTCTCGTCTCACCCGTCTCACCACGGTGGTCAAAAAACCCTATCAAGCATTTGAGAGAGAAATGCGCATATCCATCTTAACAGTTTTTTTCCTTGCAAAACCATAAGAAGCAATTTGACGTGATTAATTCATTGAATTCTTTCTTCAAATTTGGCGCTTAAATAGCTAATAGTTAACAAGATTTACTGGGATATTTCTGTTGGAATTCAAAAAGGCTTTTGAACCACTGTGGCAGTCGTCTCACTGGTGAGACGACAGGGTTAAGCTGATCATCGAATAACCCTTGTGTGCACATAGTAAGGGTACTATTTTTCGGGCTTGCAGATAGCGGCAGTAACGTCCGTGAAGCATCTGAGTCAGGTAAAGCCTTGATTGCGAATCTTATTACCCTCTTGGTCAAATCCAATTAATTTGATTGTGTTCATTTTATACGAGGAACGAGGTGTGAACGGTGTTTATCTTGCCATTGTGGTGAACGACAGGTTTCGCGGCTGGATGGACATGCTTTGCGTTGTGTGGTTGGCCAATCCTTTGCAGTTTGCAGCTATTGTTGCTAAAATGTCGTCAGCTGGAAGGGCGTGTGAGCGCGTGTTGTTACCGTTGAATGTGTGTGTCCAACATCCTTAGCATTGCCCTCATGTTGTTGCTGCCTTTTCTGAGAAATCGTTCATTTCTGTGGGTCTTTTTAATCCTCCTAGTTGGTAAAAAAGTATTTTTTCATCATCGTACGCAGCCTGCCCATTGCCAAAATAACCATCAGTTGGGCCGCGATGATGGAGGAAAGTTCCGCCTCAAGAGGCTCTTAGCTTCATAATTCGCGCCACGAAATCTTTGTACATCATTGTGTTTTTTCTTCATACGGAACAGTGTGTGAGTCGAGCGTGTAAAGATACGGAGGCTTTAGGTCAAGGAAATGTTCTCAGTGACAATTGTAACATGCTTTGACGGATAGGCTGGGGCTTACCAATTTCGTCTGCTCTCAAATATCCGACGCAGAGATCGCTGGTGAGGAAATCTTTAAAAAGTGATTTTTGGCCTTTGAGGCGGGATATAGAGGAGGCAGAAACGGAGGCCCTCTCACATGCCATCAAACCCATTTTGAACTCGGACCGTCTTTCCCACCCACTCTACTGCCAGAACCAAGATTTTCATCACTTACCTCTACCCACCTGTTACTGTTATATCTGCAATTCGGACCAAGGTGAAGGAAGATCTGGGATTAAAGGAGTTTATCTTCAAATATCCAAAGTGCAGAGGGTTACCAATCTTCATTAGACTACAACTGGATTATTCTTTGTATGGTGCAAGGTTTTTCAATAGACCATATTCGCAAAAGTTTGAGACTCAAAATGATCATGCAACTCTTTGAGGACGGGGGAAGGATTTTGAAGGTTTCAAATTCAAAACCAAGGACCTACTGAGGACTGACAAGAGGCTGAGGGAAGTGGGGGTGCCTTTCGGCATCCTTCCTCAACCCATTGGTGAGTAGAGAATTTAATGCAAGAACCGTGAATCCCTTTACAAAAGACCAGATCAAGGGCAAAGATCTGGAGTTTAGATGTCCAAAAGTGTAAAGATTACCAATTTCCTTTCGACTAAGATTGGATCATTCATAGTTTGATGTTAAGTTTCATGTTAGTCCCTTTTAAAGGAAGTGATGTTTTTCACCGAGTCTTTGAGAATTTGTTTGGCGCCTTTTCCATGATAGCTTGGGTTTGCTTGGTAGTCCATCCATGGTTCTCTGGTAATTCTCAGAATTTGTGGTCTTGGACAAGCAGAAGAAGTTGCCACAGCTTACTTGAAACACCAAATCCAGAATAAGCTTGCGCCGTACTAGATAGTTCAATGATGCTTCTTTCTTTCTTTGAGTATTATAACTTGTTTTATTTGTCACGTCCACAAGCTGAAGGAGAGAAAAAGGAGTGTTTTATGGTAGGCAATTCACTCGTCTTGTAAAGGTTGCTTTTAGTTGTCTCAAGTCTCACCTCCCCTAATTGACTGTCTCACACGCTCGTCTCGCCCATCTCGTGCACGTGTCTCACTTTTTGTATCCAGGAATCAAAACTCAGATGGGTCAGATAAAAAGACTTGAGTGAGCTGATCATCCAAGAATCCACCTCAAGTCTCCGTCATACTACGTCGTTCTGTATCCTTCATTTATTCAGGATCATGACAACTAACAACTTGAAATAATAATCTGTATCAATTGTAACGCTCATAAACTGATAAAGAGAGACAGGTGTGTTTTACAGTGGGCATGCAAGTGTCACTTTTTTTCTGTCCAAGAATCGAGACCAAGAATGAACCACATGAGAGGAGACAAGACAAGACAAGTAAAAGAGGGAAAGCGTATAAATACTTGAAACATCTCCGACATGGCATTAGTTTGATAGGTTTTATCAGCAACATCTACACCACAACATGAAGGTAAGTAGATTTGTCAACTGCGGCTTCTGGCCATGCACCCTCTAAACAGTCCAAAATCAATATCAGTATATCTTTCAGACCTTCATCAGCCTCATTGCTCTCTTGGTTGTCGCTTTGGCCGACAACGCCCCCTATCGTCCCGCCCCCTCTTTTATAGAGGAGCCCATTGCCCACCAATACCAATATCCCACGGTTGACGATGTCAAAGACAGCTTTGCTCAAAACGAAGTTCGTAATAATTATGCCACCAACCATGTGACCCTTCTTACTGACAATACCCATATTGCAAACAACAATGCGGCTAATGCCCAATATGGATACTTGGCTGACGCCTACTCTAGATATTTGGCTGAGGTAGGATATGGGAGAGAGCCGAAGTACGAGTTCTACGCGCCCGTCCCTGTTTCTTCCAAGCGCACGCCTTCCAAACACGCTCCTTACCCGCGCACCCCTTACAGGCGTGCCCCTTACCAACGCACCCCTTACAACCGTGCTCCTCATTCCAACTAAGAAGGCTCTTTTTCATAAATTTCTTTAACTTACTTTTCATGTTACTTTTTGAGAGAAATATATTTCCATACTTTCAACAATATGACTTTATACCTTGAATGAAATAGTCCATTGAGACTAAGTGTAAACTTAGTAGGTTTCCTTTTGCCATCAAGAAAGTGCTGATAAAATAATTGCGAGTGTTCAGCCTTACTTCCTACTAGAGGGCTTTACTTCCTACCATGACAAATGATTCTAATAGATTTTTGTTTATCAAATGCCATAGTTTGCTCAATCAGTAGAATGATATTTCCACTATTATCTGCCCATGTAGTTTACGTGCATTTGTATTTTGGTTTGATATTTTACTGGCCTGATAAATGCTACTGGGAGTGTACTAGATGTAATTGGCCCTAAATCCTGGGGTTGGAACAAAGCTCATGGATATTTTTGAAAGCATACTGTACCAGATATCTATGTTGAGATGTTATTTTTGGACGAACAAGATCTAGCAAATAACCAATTGATCAAAACTCATTTCATACCATCTCCTAAGGGACATGATAAAAACAATTGGAATAACAATGATGATTATATTACTTATTATTTTGGACCTACCCAATCTCATTCTTTGTTGCCCTTGAGAGTTTGAAGGCTACGTGGAGGCAAACGTAATTTAGACATGGAGGCAATCAACCAGAGCTTTTAATCTTTTTTTTTGGTTTGGTTTTTCACGGGCTTTTCTAACCGCTACAGGGAATGTAATCCCCAGTACTACTAAAATGAAAGGTTATAATTCGTCTATTTATTACCTCTCAATTTTTATATGATATTTGGTCTACCAACGAATTTGAGTTGGTAGACCGAGGTAGTCCTTGAATGTAGGGTTGATCTGGTATACTACCTAAAAATGTGTCCAAGTCTGACTTGAAAGATGCTACCGGATCAACAAGGCCTACGTATTCCCTACAAATATCAGAGGGAAGCCACTTAAACAATGAAGGAGCCCGAGAAAGAAGAGATTTGCACTTCATTGTTCGAACTAGTGTGGATTTTCGAAGGCTTGAAGGTGCTCTCATAACGCACATTAAGCCTCTGCGGTCACTAGCATTGACCCTAAATCCTGGGTTGGGACAAAGCTCATGGATAGTTTTGAAGACGTACAATATCAGATACCTTTCGTACCTTCTCTGAACACTGTACAGTCCCAACTTTTTTAGCCTCTCCCAATATGAGAGCTCTCTTAATCCTGTGATGTTCCAAGTGAAACATCTTTGGACTTGTTTGACCTTTGGCAAACCTGCTGAACTCATTGGAGCCCAAATTGGTGAGGCATATTCAAGATGTGGCTGGACAATCGACTTGTACAGAGTTAGCATCGTGATGCTATCTCTGGACTTAAACGTGCGATATATCCAACCACACATTTGAAAAGCTTTACCCACCTTCAGTGGATATGCTCATCGAACTTTCCATTGTTTTGAAGGACTCACCTAGATCTTCCATAGATGAGATCTGCTCAATATCTTTACCTCCATTATCTATGAGTGGAGTATTTAAAGGAGTTGACCCAATGTCATTGAGCGGAATTTCATTCTGTTCCGTTCGTGAAGACAGTGCTGCGGCTTAACAGCCAATTGGATACAGACGTCCTCACTCCTATTTAGATATACAATAAAACAATCGGAACTACAACTGTCCTCTCAAGGTAGGGATTCCCACTTGTTTCTCAACAACAGATTTGGGGCCTGGGTCTGATCTTCCCATCACCATCACTGCCCACAAAACCGCCCAAATCGGCAACGCCATTCGGGTAATTCCTCACAAAATCCGGGGACTAGTGATAGGCAATGTGCCCATGGCTGTCATTGTTGAACACATTTTCACTGCGTAAGAGGGCGTGCAGATATGCACTCTCCAGGGGGCATGCGATATGCTGCGGAATATTCATTGGGAGAGGTTAGAACAGTTGGGATTGTACATTACTCAGAGAAGGTACGAAAGGTATCTGATATTGTACGTTTTCAAAAGCATTCATGAGCTTTGTCCAACCCAGGATTTAGGGTCAATTGTAGTGACTTAATGTACAGGCTTAATGTGCGTTTTGAGAGCACCTTCAAGCCCTCGAGAATCCAGGCTAGTTAAAACAATGAAGTCCAACTCTCTTCTTTCTCGGGCTCCTTCATTGTTCAATTTGCTGCCCTCAAATATTTGTAGGGTTTATATAGGGTTTGATCCAGTAGCAAGATTTCAGTCAGACTTGGACAAGTTTTTGACTAGAATTCCGGATCAAGCTTATATTCAAAGGATTAGCCCGATCAGCCAACCCCAATTCGTTGGTCGATCAAATAATATATATAAATAAAAGTCAAGTATAATAAATAATCTTCTCGTTTTGAACTGCTGGGATTCCAATCCCGGTAGCGGTAAGGAAGTCCGCACCAAAAAAAAAAGTTCCCGTGCTTGTTGATTGCCAAGAAAAATGTTGTCTTCTGCATGGCTCGCCTTTTATCTCCTTCCGGAGTTCTTTGACAATCTTCATGGTTTGATTTAGGGAGAGGTCCCCGATTTGAGCCATGTCACTAACTTTGACAAAAGAAAGAGGACTCTTTTCCTTTGGAAATGTCGATTACCTTGCCATATACCACTTTTCGTCCTTCAGTCGAAAGCGTCACCCGCCCCTCTGAATCTATTAAGTCAGCGAGGACACGCAATGCGGTCTTCTCCAACAACTTAGGTGGGATGATTGTACAAAGGTTTTTCACAGCGGCCTTCTTATCACACTTGTGCAAAGTTAACTCAAATTTCTGACCAAAGCACTCATGACAAACCGATATGGCTTGGGAGCAACGTTTGATTCTTCTTTAACATGTTGATTTTAATTTCACTTAATGTTGGTTAAGATCCGTGATTTAATTGAAGAATTTTTTTGTGTCTTTTTGTTATCACATTTATCTCTGCACTCTACTTCTCAACCTTGTTCAATCATTCCGAGCAGGAACGCCACTTTGTTAGGTGTAATGCCAAATGAAACAAAACACAAACACTGAATAGTATTAAAAAGGACAAATAAGCAAGCTGTAATAGCTTCAAGTGTTGAATTGCCATGCTAAATACATTAAAACCCAAAGGTTAGGGCTTGATAATGTAGGCTACATAGTTTCATTAACTCCTTAAACAAGAGTAGAAAAGTAAAATTGTGGGAACAATTCAAATATTACCGCCATGATAAGAGACTGGGTGGATCAATAAAATTGCAGCGAAATCACTTCTTTCAAGAAATCACCGTCACGGTATTTATTTCACATGTAGGGATTGTAATATGTGAAATTTATTGGCACTCTTTTGCAATTTGCTTGGCCACACTGAGCATAAGATTCATCCTCAAAAAAACAAAATGATTCCATCCCCGGATTGAATCCGAGGGATGGAACTGTGCCGAAGATTCAATCTTGAGGATTGAAGTAGGGCTACTTCCATCCTCAAACCGGATTCAATCCTGGTTTTCCATCTTAGTCTAAATGTACCCTTACTGTTATGAACTGCATTTCTTGTATTGACGATACAAAGTCAGATTCAGGAAGGAATGACCATGACCCCAATAGCTTTGCAAAATAACTTAGATCGAATCTACTCTTGGGTCACCGAGAGTAATATGACCTATAACAAAATGAAATTCAGGTCAATGGCCATGGGTTCGACGCCATTAAAGGCTTTATCAGTCCCGATATGAATATGGCGGTAAAGCTATTACACAGGTCTCATCCATTAAATATTTAAGTGTATAGGGGATGTCAAGTAAAGGAAATTCAAGAAAAAATGTGGTCCGGCACCCTGATTTTGGGCATTTTGGGAAGAGAGAACTAAGACAAACATCAGTCAACTCGCACGATTCGCCCATTGAATTTTCAATAATCGAGCGATTTTGAGCCTACTTGTGTTACAAAACCCTATTAAATGAGCACATTTGATGTTGATCAGTGAACGCACTATCAAATTGGCTCAATACCACAATGCTTATTGCCTAGACAAGCATGTAAAATGGAATAAGTGTCCAAATTCACTGCATGCACAGTGCGGTTTGGCTGGGCATGTTGTCTTTGATTTTACTCCATGGAATAACGTCAGTTGTCCATGAACGCGTTTACTTAACTAGCCCTCATACTTAACGCAAAATTGTAGAGCATACCCACTTGAATGTTGGTAGAGTTTTTTAAACGAGTCGTTAGATATATTGGACGTTGAATTCCAGAGCAAGTATTGCCATGCTAATTTTGCACTTCTTCTATTTTGACTACACTCTTTCTCTTGAATATGTCCCAAGACTGTCTGTAACACAATACCATATACCTTAACACAATAGCAAGACCCGTGGTTATATATCATTCAGTTACTTACCTTGATTGACAATTTCAGGATGCTTCAAAATATGAGTTTGACCTCTCAGTACGAATGAAAGGTGCTTTGCATCTTGGTGGCACTTCGATGGTGAAGTATTACTCAAATAGATTTATATTGCTTGTTAAGTTGTGCTCTTTGGCCAGAAGTAATCTGTATATAATACGGTTACGGTACTACGGTACTTTGCCTATAAACATTCCCAAACGATCTGCATTGGATGTAGATTCAGCTCAAGGTCACCTTTTGAAGAGGCACTGAAACACGTCGACTCTTTGAAAATAGGTAGTAAGACCCTGAAGAATCAAGACTCGAATATTAATGATATTAGATCTCATATTGTTTAGCAATACAATTTTACTTTCAATGTATAGTTAGACACAGCAAGAAACTTCGCTTCTCTAAAAAGGAGATTTAGCCACTATAAGACTTGGAATCCAAATTGACCTATTCCCAATTTTTGTTGTTCGAATATGTTAAAGGGGGTATCACCAGCATGTGTAATTGTATACCATTTGATGTAACCCTCGTTTGTGTGAATGACTGACTGTACGCAAGACCTGAATGAGAAGAGCACATTGATCTAAAAGTCCTTAGGTATACCTATTGGCTCTGTTCTCCTTGATGGATGTAACCTAGGAAATGTTTGTTGAAAGAGCACGTGTGTAGAAATTGGATTCAATTTAGCCCCACATGTAGCTTAAAGGAGTAGGGTCTGGACTGCTAGTACTGAGTACAAATGACCTTGCAAGCAAAGGCATTGTAATTTTCACTAAAGACGACGGGGCAACGCCATTCCACCTCCGTGAATGAAATTCCTTTGAAGAATAAGTTGCCTGAGGCTAGGTGCTATGGAAGAGGAATAATCGACTTTTGGAAAGGAGGCCAATATGGATTCCCGGCCCTGTGCTGTGTTCTAATCAGCCTTACGGATGCACTCTGTAACATTGTAGGAAGGCTTTTCGTAACTGAAAATACCAACGGACTGTTATATGCCCTTTCCTTAATTGGTACGTGAACTCATGTTGAGGCTCGGAGCCTCGGATGGAACTTGGTTGTACCGTACATGGCTATGATATTATTGACGAAACCCCATAGGATGACATAATGGCAAAATGTTCGTGATAATCACATAGAGCTACCATGAGGTCACAGAGGCTGGCAATCAAGAGCAAACCTTTTCTTCCTTCATTTCTTCATCAGTACTTGTTCAAACTCATGGACGAATCACAATTATGGTAAATGCCTGTAGAGAGGTCTTTTATCAGGAAAAATTCGAAAAAACAACGGTCGATTAAAAAGAAATGAGCATGGCTCATTTTGTGATTTTTGACCAAAAGCTATTAAAGCCATGGTATACTTTTTACATCAGTTTTCAGCATATCTGAGAGCAAACATCGAAGTAATCATTGTTTGTAGGACATCTCACAATTCTAATGCTGACTGTTCAATTATCGGAAGAATTCGGATTCGTGCAATAAACGAATTACTTGTTCATTTACATCTCATTGCCTTATTTCTAATATAATTAATAGACATCAAAAAGAAAGAAAGCAACATTTTTGATAAAAATGAATTGCATATACGCATGTTAGTTTCAGACTATTGCTCCAATATTGCATCACTAGGGGTCCAAAAAATGAATCAAAATCTCGCCAATACCATTAGTTTGTTTTTCACTTTGGTTTTCAGCCAAACTAAGAAATAATAGCAAAGAAATAAGTTTGAAAAGGTCGAAAAAAAGTCGTGAATTGACTTTTTATTTAAATATAGTGGTGGTTTTACGCGGAAATTTTTTTCACCAGTCTTGCTACTTGGACTTATAGCTCACTTAGTTAAGGAATAAGACAACATAATGGCATTGTCGTTGAATTAAGAGAGAATGATGTCTTAAAGCTGATTCAAAACTTGACCGATACAGTCGAGGTTAATGTTTTGCAGGATTCTGAAATAATGATCTAGAAGAAAAAATTGAAATTATGGGTTATAACAAGTTCCTTTGACCAAAAGTTGGTGGAATCGTTTCCCACCAAGGGTGGCTTAAAACAAGTTGTTGCCAGTTTTTTTGACTCATACTTATTAACAAATACTCCTCTCACCTCTGCCCAGTGTTAGATATTGTTTATGATTCCAGAGTCGATATTCATTACTCACTGACTTGCATGAGGGTGGAATCCTTATCTAGATTTCTGAACTCTATGAATCGAGTCTCTACTGTACAGCTCATATTCATTTTTTTTAATTTAGAATATGGCATAATCAATTATAGCTCTTAAAAAAACGTGATATGCTAATGTCAATTTCTTTGCGTTCATATCTAGAACTGATCACACATAATGGTTTTCTGTAGACACCTTAAATATGTTAAATTCCACCCCCCCCCCCATGTAATGCCTCCATCAAAAATATGTGTACGCTCCAAAACACATTATTACCACTAATGTGCATAATTGCATAATGAGACTTGTGAGTGTGTGTTTCATGACAATTGAAGTCAAACCAACGGAGTAAAAACACCTCATGGCGTTAACCATGAAGTTCCTGAAATATCTTCTTTTCATTTTGTGCTTAGGGATGTTTATTTGGCAAATATTCGACCACATGCGCAAACACTTGGAGGGAGCCACAACCGAAGCCAGCTCTTGGGAGTCCCAGACCCAAATGAAGTTCCCTATATTCCTCGTTTGTGATTCTGAAGGTTACAAAGAGTATGAACCTTTCACCAAGCAGCCTTATACGGATATGGCCTTAACGGTGGACTTGCAGATCGAGAATGTTTTGTCTCCTACAACGCCTGGCGGAGATAAGGCCACCAATTACATAGTCAGCGATGTTCCAACTTTTTATAATGGCATTTGCAAGAAGGTTGAGTTTCGGAGCTATTACTCAGTGCAAGTTTCGGTGGGGTTCAAGATGAGTAGAAACCGTACCTACCATGTGTTCTTCATGAATCCTGGGACCGAGTTCTACTTGATCAATCAAGACCATTTGAGGACCCCACCCATGATTGAGGTCACCAATTCCGTGCTGATTGAGATGTGGATCACTCGATATTTCGAAAAAGATTCTCCTTGTGAGGAGGGTATTGTGGAGAGCAACCAAACTGAATGCATGAAGGAGGTGGTCAAGCAGGAACTGGATGGGAGTGATTTACAATGCGTACCATATGCTATTCATGCTCAGTTTCCAATACGACCAATTTGCAATTCGACAGAAGCCCTCCAAACCTCGTTTATACTGGTAAGTGCTATGAAATATTGTCGGTCAAGTTCTTGAACACATTTTGTTCTCTTGTATCTCTTTGAAAGGGCCAAACTTGTTGGAGGCTCAAATATTTCACTGTACATTCACCAAATCATCTTACAATTTAACGAACATCTTCAGCTCTATTTAACAGTAACAAAAATCGAAGGTTTCATCTCTGTGTTTGAAAGCCATGATAAGTGGTTGATATAAGTTTCTACGCTTTTACAAGTTCCTTTAAAGATGATCGAAAACATCGGTTGTGAAATTAAAAGATGGTTGATATAAATATAAAAAAATCATAAGGCTGTTAACTTTAAAACCTACATAGACTTGTAGTAGTCTTAGTGCGTGTTCAACTGAAAACATTGAGATTGGCGGAACCGATGGAATCTGTCATTTCCCCGACCCATTCTCATTTTCAGAGTTCGTTCATCATGAGTAAAACTGTTTTTGCCCACAAACAATTCGGATGTTACATGCCATGTGTGGAGACAAAGTTCAACGTGAAGCCTGTATTACTGGGCAAAAAGGCGACGTTTTCCGAGGGGATGATGTTTCTGTACTCCTTGTTCCTCTACGAAGGCGTTTATGAGAAGAAAAGATATAGATTGATGGACTTTACCACCATAGTGGCATCTGTGGGAGGATCTTTGAGCTTTCTATTGGGCGTGTCATGCTTCGGAATGATGTGGTCGGTTGTTCGAAGAGGTCATAACTCCTGTCTTAAAAGCGATGTGAAAATGCAAACTCTAGAATTTTTCAGTTGATTGCTTTTGAATAAATCAAAGATCTTTTTGTGCCTAAGTTCGATCTATAATTGAAAAAGTTTCCAACCACTTCAATTTATATTACTTTTGAAGTTGCTATTGGATTTGAAGTACTTTAGCGAAATGCTTACTTTGACTTCTACTTCTGTAATCGGAAACTAACAAGTTTCACTCAACTCGTTAATTTGAAAATCATCCTTGGAGAGCATGATTGATTTGGACCTTCGAGAAGGGGGACGTTCTTGGTACTTGGTACCAAATAAAATTTAACACCTTCTATCTGCAACTTCAAAGCAAAAATGGTATGTTGTGTAAAATTGTGTTTCCGGAACACGAGAGACTTAAAATGAAAGGAGATTGATCTTCAAATGAATGGAGATTAAGTCGTACGTTCTAGATATTCTGTTTCTAGAACAGGGGATTTTTCAGAACAACTCATCGGAACAATTAATAACCTTTCAATCAAACGTAAAAGTATTTTCTGGAAATTGACGACAGAGAACTCATCAATTATTATTACTCCAAGAAAGAATTGACTGTTAACGTTCAAGATAGTTCATTTCTTTTAATTTTGGATGTACTTAAGACAATCCATACGTGAAATTGGCCGCATTAGTAAATAATGTAAGTTTCAGCGCTGATAATCACGAAACTCTCCCGATTTCTTTCCTATATCTGGGATTAATCTCTTATTACACCGGTCCAGTCTATCAAGAGCCTCCCACTGAAATGGAACTGAAATTTCTCAAGATAGTCCTCCTGGTCATTTGCTTGGCTGGTTTCGCTTGGCAGATCTTGGATCATGTCCAAAAGTTTTGGGATGCTCAGACCACGGAATCTAGCTCTTGGGAGCCTCGAGATCTCCTCCAATTTCCCATGATGGTCTTTTGTGACTCTCGAGGCTTCACCGATTATCAACCCTTCACCCAAGTTCCGTACGAATCCGTGGCATTGAAGGCCCAAGTGAACTTGGCCGAATTGGTTCATGCCACATTGACCTTTGACTTAACCGAAGATGCCTACATAACACAGAATCTTCCCACAATGAACAATGGGATCTGCCAGACCGTCACCTTTAAGGAAACGTACCCGGTGCGGGTTGCATTGCAGTTCTTCACCAATATCACTGATTCCTACCAAATGTTTCTGGCCAATCCTGGCACTGAGATGTATTTCATGGATCAGTCTAATATCCGACCCGTCCCAAAAATCGATTTATCTCGCCCCTTGACCATTGAGCTTTGGATGAATAATTTCATTAAACGGGACACGCTCTGTGAACCAGATATTGTGGAAGCCGATCAGGTCGAGTGTGTCCGAACCGAAATCATACGGCGATTGCAAGCCAGCCGAGTCCAATGTTTGCCATATCCGATGTTCCAACAATTTCCCATACTACCTATTTGTAACACTAGTCAAGCTCAAACCGACAACTACTTAGAGGTAAGTTATCAGAACAAGTGTCATTATACGGTAATTTTTAATGTAAGGAGAGTAGTAAAATTTCAATAGGTGGACAATTTCAGGCCATTCTTAAACAAATTTTAGCAATATAATTTTCTAACATTTGGTCCACTAAACTACTTTTGGTTCCTTTTCATCGGCTATGGCTTCAAAATGCCTTCATCATACCTGAAATCAAATGAGCAAATATTTATACTTTGATTAGCACGACAGGTATTATTTTTTCTTGCCTAATCTCAAAATAATTCCAAATGGTTTTTTGGAACCAAATATTTCTCAAAATCCTTTAAATATGTGTTAATTTTTGCAAATATGTTTTTAAATCTTTTTCAGACTTATCAAAAGAACACTTAATACTACAATCAATGAAGATTTTGCGAAAGTCAATGAGGCCCTTAAAATGCAGTTTACATTCAGTTTGAAGAAACTAGGCATCTTCTCTCCTTGTTGCATGTTTTTATCAGGATTAAAATGAACTCATAGCAAAGTGTATTTTCGACTTTTGCCTAACACGTTATGATAAAAGTACATACGTTTGTTTTGGATGATGCTAGACATCATTATGAGCTATTCTGACATTATTTAACGTAATAAAATGAAGTTTTTGTGATATTGAAATTTTGTTATGGATGGTCAGGGCATTTGAGTTCAGGACATTTTAGGCTCAAAGCTGATGATAGCATGAGTTTTTAATGCCACATAACTTATTTCATAATTTAAAGGTTAGAACTAACTGAATGTATTCCTAATATTATCAAAATGTTTAGAATATCTTCTTAATATCAATCAAAATTGTTTTGGAAAACTAAATTTTTTAGTGTGCTTTTAGGCATATATTTTTCATCTGAGTTAGAATTTCAGAATACAAAAACTGATTTTGTGGGTCAAAAAAGACGTTTCTGACAAAAGTTGAAAAGGGATTATGATTTTTGTGTTTTGGGGAGATGAGTTCACTGAAAGACTCCGAAAAATGACATTTTTCCATGTCGAGCAGAAATTCGAGAGTTCTGCGCTGATCAGTTTTCTTCATTATTGTTGAAGCCAGATTTTAAAGAGGTATGTAGCCCGTTTGTAAATGCCATCGCCTAACCACTTCTCATGCAGTTATATGATGATAATGTTTGACGTTTGAACATAAATCGAATTTCTAAAACATTAGTACTGGTGCTAAGTTAAGTGACTTACAAGTTTTAGGCTGGTTGACCTGCTGCATTGTACATTTACGAAGCCGTGCATGAATTGAGTGGCAAACTCAAATGCCAAAGAAATTGCCAGAGGAGACGGCACTGCAAAAACTTTTTCTTATCTATGTTCGGAAGAGGTGAAGCATTTCAGTTGAAGATGGCTATCCATGCAAATTAATAGGGCAGAGCGCCTTTTTTCAAAGGAATTGGCGCAATGGGGAGCGAAAAGTGAGCAATACGTGGTATTTTGTTTTTAATATAAGCAACATAAATGTTACTACGAGTGACGGTGGGGGAGTCCAAATCAATTTGCTTTTTTCCTTTCCAGGCTCGAAAGATTGTTCGAAATACGGTTTACAACTACAAAGAAATCGGATGCTTGATGCCTTGTGTGGAGAATCAAGTTAATATGAATGTTGTGACTTTTGGAGAAAAAGCCAATCTGATTCCTAATAAGTTTACTTTTTACGTCATATACCTTTACGACGGAGTCAATGTCAAACAACAGTACCGACTTATGGATTTTGCCACCATAGTGGCGGCAGTGGGCGGTTCCTTAAGCCTTTTCTTGGGGATCTCGTGCTTTGGAGTGACCTGGAAATTAATCGAATTCATTCACAGCAAATTTGAACGCCATAGTGGTCCCAGGTCGCTGAAATAAACGTTGATTCCCTTTAGACACAAGGCGCAATCAAAACAATTCTGACATCTCTAATGAAAATCAGATTTACTGTTAGCACTCCAAAATTCTGAATAAAAGTTCCAAATGTAGCACTCTTCTTTGAATAATGGCTCTTTTCTAGCACACCTCATTAAATTCTTAAAATGTTTAAATCTATTTTCGTACGTTCCTACATAAACCCCCATTTTCCTCTCTGCAATACTCCTTGATCGCCTTTGGTATTGGATAGAGACCATAGAGACTACTAGCCAGAAGGCGGCAAATCCACCGTCCAAAGGTGCCCCCCAGAAAAATCGCCAATGTTTTATTTCTTTATTCTATGCCATGAAACCAACGCACGTTTCCTTTGATGTAGTCTAACAGCTTCAATTCGGATTACACTTTTGTGGGAACAAGCCCTCTACTGATAAATGGCCAGGCTCTGATTGACTCTTTTCTAATGTGCAGTGTTACTTTGGGTCCATGGTCATGCTGTGAAAATTATTGAAGTTCCTCTTATTCAGTGTGACCCACCGCAAGCATCACTACTAGTGTTGTGGCTTGAGTCTGATTTTCGATCTTTCAGCTGTTGAGTCTGAAGCTGGAATCGATCTTGAACTGGAACCATTGGAAATGGAATCAATCTTCGTGTGCTGATATGGGCCTTCCAACAAGCAGTCGGAGGTGGCCACCCTTTTTTTATACTCACACACTTTCTTGAAGGAGTGGTTTAGATTGAAATTTTAGAGCCACTTGACAAAAAGAAATAAATCTGTCAGGTTAGAGTTATTAGCTTCCACCACCCAAAGTTATTCTTACAGAACCATCTTGCAAAGAAGATGATGTGACCTTTTCAAAACTTGGTTACTCTTTTTATTGACAAAGGGTTGAATGAATGACAGCGCTGCCAAATCATAATTAGAAAACTTTCCACACGTGCCAAGTCTCAACTCAATCCCCTTTGGCAGCAATTAAATGTCCAACTAGTAACCGCGTCCGTCGATCATTAATATCATATAAGGTTTGTGAAATTGGATACTTACTAATTGTGCCATTTAGAATATTGTTATTCTATCTAAGGTTGTATCCCTCTTGCTGGTATCATTCTAGAATTGGCCAAACTGGTGTAATCAACAGAGATTATTCCTGAAGATGTGGATTTGTTAAATTTGGCTCATTCAGGTGTGGAATTCTTGTCTCGGAGAACTTGAACAGAAATGTCTTTCAGTTTTATTAGTGATATTATACCTAAACTGTATAAAATATAAAGGTACATATAACCACAAGTTTTTTATGGCCAAAACAACTGCAAACAGTTTCCTAGAGTGAGTTAAGTCACAGGTACGGTTCGTTTTACCTCCCCGTCCAGTTTTCGAAAGAAACTTTAAAGCGCCAAGCCACAAATACAAAACAAAAGCAGACAGGACACATGGAAAACATTGGACGAAGCTGGCCAGGCAAGGTTCACGCCTCCGACCCTCCCACCCACCAATAAAAATAATTAACAGATGCAGAATATCAACCAAACGCTACAATTGGCCCGTGGACCTTAATTAAAAAGTATGGGAGAAAAACTTTACTTGCCAAAAAATAAAGAGAGAAAATACAAAATAGAGATGTCTTTATTTCTCATAAAGGATTTATCAATTAATCCTGGGTATTGTATAAACATGAATGAATAAATAAGTTGATAATTCACAGTGACTAAATGTGTGTTTAATTGAGTAGTGATTGGGGCTGAGAGGGATCTCGCTCAATTTTTCTTTAAGTGTCCTTAGTAGTACTGGAATTTAATGATTCATATTTGGAATTCTCGGAATATGCATGGCTAAGTCGTACTGAACAAGAGGTTTCCTTGCGTCCTTTTGTTCCTACACTTCAAGGAATTAACGTTCCAACGTGAGATTGGCACAAAAGGCAAAACACTGCATAATAACTGCAACTCAGAGCCTGACGTAGGTAAAGCAGCAAGCCCTAATGTGTTCTCTTCAATTGTTACTAAATGCTTTCATTTGGGAGGTACTCCTTCTATAACATAC
>NC_081450.1:12664558-12668961 GCF_007210705.1 Tigriopus californicus | reverse complement strand
GAACTACTCCTTAAGCCAAAACTACATGAAATAACCTAGAATTGGGATAAAATATATTGACAGACGAAAAAAGTGAAATACGACATGAGCATAAAAATAAAAGATATAAGACTAAACTACTAGAGATAGGAAGAAATGAAAGCTAAAGAACAAAAGTGTCTGACCTTAAGCAGCCACGCGACCACTTACACAACACAACACACTCAGACCGGTCGTTTGAAAAGATCAGGAACAACAAAATGTTGGGACTGCTCTCAACAAAAGACGGGACCGAACTGAATAGGGTTACTTCCGGCGCCGGGGTTTGAACCCCTAGGGAGGGGATTCTTGCCTTGTAAGCGCTGCCCCTTAGACCGCTCGGCTACACCAGGTCCTTAAAAGTGTTTCCTCCGGCGCCGGGGTTTGAACCCATGACACCTAGGGAGAGGATTCTTGCCTTGTTCATACTACCTCTTAGACCGCTCGGCTACACCAGCTCCTTTAAGTGTCAATAAAAAAGACCATGCGTTTTGACAGTTCCAAAATCATAACGATCTTTGCAAATCAATCAAACTCTTTAATTTTATGCACATTAATCTTGTTGTTAAACAATGAAGTTACAGGGTCTGCTACTCTAGATTTGTAATTGAAGTAATTCTAATTTCGAGGTAAACTTGGCAATCCTGAAATCAGCTGCACTGGAATCAATCATGATTGAGGCTTTTGGAGCCAGAACCAAATATAAAGCATCGAGATCGATGCTTGCGCGCTGATCAGCTTGTTTTACATCAGTAATCACTACCACATATTTCACAAACTTATTTTCCTGCCACTTCCATTTCGACCCATGCGACTGGATTAATTTTCATTTTTCAGAGGTATGGGCCAAACTGAACACAATTTGCACTTACATTTGAACACATTTAAGGGGTTGAGCTGTGTAATAGTGGAAAAACAGAGCTTGATCAATTTGCGAATTAGTCAAACATCACCTTGGTCAAGTGGGTTGATATTTTGATTGGATAAACGTTATTCTCCACCGATTAGTTGGCGGTGCACATTTTTAAATTTGTGAAAATGTTAAAAGGTTTAGATAGAGACTTTAAGGGTTATTAATATCGTGTTAGGTTAGATTGGGTTAGGTTAGGTAAGGTTAGATTAGGTTTGATAAGGTCAGGTTAAGATTTAAAAGGTAGCCCCGCCAACTAATCGGTGGAGAATAACGTTTACCATTTTGATTGTCCACATGGTCATACTTAGTGACTAGCCCTTCTTACCCCTCTAGTCGTACTTGATCCTTTTACCCGGGATCACAACCGAGACCAACGAGGTAATGCGCAAGTCAACTGCCTGCATTCATGAGAGTGACACTGACAAGAAAGCGTTCAAGAGTCCAGGATGGTTGGTATGGCTTATCTAAGGATTTCTTAAGAAGTCCCTGGCTTATCGCTTGATATCTACTGTTGATGTAAAAACTAAGCCACGATGCCGGGACAAGTTTAGAGTTATCATATTGCGGCATTAGCCATGTTTCACGTCCTTTTCCCTTCAGTTGAAGTTTGATGGGTGCACTTTCGGATGCCGCTCATATGCATTGATGAATCGATCTGTTATTTCGTCACACTGAATTCTTTTTTGTCAGGATGCCTCAATGTAGACACTTCAAGCCAATATTCTAAGCCAAGATTCGATGGCATGGTAGAAGAGGCTTGAAACACGAATTGAATGATTATAAAACATAAAAGGGCTTGCGTTCTATCAATATTCAGTAGATTTTACTGAAATTCGTTGGGTGTGCTCAATAATGATCTGGATTTAATTTTGATCCATTTTGGCGTCCTTGCCATATCTCGGAAAGGCTCAAGCTTGCATGATACATTTTGAATCTGGAATTGGACCGGTATTGCATTGAATGCTTGAGAATTTTGAGGCAACGTTCCCATCACTAGGTTGAAGTAAGACATATTTTTAGACTTAGTCTAACCTGGGGGAGCGCTTTTTGGGGTGAGTGAAGGAATGCTATGGAGATGTGTTTTGCACTGAATTGTCAACTTTTTTACCTAAAGTATCATAGTTAGGACTGCTATCTCAAGCAAAAAAGATACAGACTGTTATGTCCCTAAGGACACACCCCTAATCCAATATGCACGGAGGGTTGTATCCTCACGTCCATTCTGTTCAAGATCAAGATTAGGAGAGCGAAAGGCAGAGAGACAGCTGCATATGCATGCGCATGTGCATGGAATGCAAGTACAGACCACAGACATTACCATCAAAAAAGTTTCGAGTTTTGAAATGGCCACCCTGATTTGCTTAAGCTCGGAATCAGGGTTGCCTCAAAAACCAGTTTCTATTTTTTTTTTTTCACTCCAGAATCTATTTTTCGCTCGAGAACCGAACCCTCGCAAAGGTCCTTTATCAAAAAAAATATTACATTCCCGGTACAGAAACGCATCCAACAAGAAAATATCGTTTGACCCACCCAAATATTTTCCTGACTACTCGAATGGATAATAGTTATTTGTTCAATGGTAGGGCTACCTTTCGCAAAAAGTTTCAAAAAGTTAGGCTTGAAGAAAGTTGGCATGGTCAAGTTTGTTGGCCTTTTCATGCTGTGGAGTTTGAAAAGAAGAGCATGGGTTTGCCCGAGCTTCTCTTTGCTCGAGAGGGCATGAAAAGGTAAACAAGTTTAAGGTGTTGACCATGTCGACTTTTTGAAATCCAAACTTGAATTAATTAATTGCAAGGAAAGCCCCTGCTTTCGAGTTTTCTTTTGCGATAACAGGTTTTCAAGGTATATTTTAACTCTAAACCGTTCAAACCCAAATGGTGTGGAGGTGTGGAAATTGCCTTTCTCTTCATGAGTGATTGGAATCTTACTTTCCAGCCATTTGTGAACACAGAGGCATGCGAAAAACTATGAGATAACTGTGGCGTTTGGTTTCCTCAACGTGCCTGAGACCGAATATTTTACCTCTGCATAATGATTCTCATAAAGGAAAAGTCTTTCAACCACTAGCTCAAGCCCATTTATTTATTGTTTATTTAACTAATATGGATCCACTCCAACACTAGAATAGGAGAATGGCAATGTCAATAATCTTGGTGCTAAGAATCTGATTGGTTGCAGTGAAAATAAACGAAGAGAGGAGGGGAATCAGTTCCGTTAATTTAATGACTTGATACTTGAAATGCAGAGATTGGACTTGCAAGTTAGTAATTCAAAATATTTTCAATGAGATGTATGCCTTGGTGTCTCTATATTGATTCTAAATCATGATAACCATAATAGAGACCATAATATTACTGATGGGCAGTATGAAAAGAATGGAATTACTAAACCTCCAAATTCATTTCTCATCACACCTCATTTTGTCCTGATTTCAAAAGGTACCCTCGTATGTCTTGGCATTTTCTTGTTGGCATGATATGACCTGGGCTTCCCGTGTTAAATTTATAAAAGTGAGGCTTGAAAAACGCCCATATGGTCAAGACACCTTCAACGCGTTCACCAAATTCAAGGTGGCTTGACTGTATGGACTTTCTTCAAGCCTCACTTTGTTAAACTCCATCCAAAGAAAGCCCTCACTATTGAATAAATAGCTATTCTTTCATTTCTCCATATCGGTATTTACCAATTCTTCCGTCCCTTTTTCCCCAATGACCCCCCACCCCAAGATGCTGGGGTGCTCTTTCAGTCAACAAAATGCTTATTGGACGTGTCAGAATTGATTGTTCTCGGGCATAACGCCTCGGCTAGACAAGTACTGGCCACTGAGGACAAGTGTGTGCAGTGAGCACGGTGGAATTCTAGGCACAAGAAGGTATGTTCGATGCTTACAACGAAATTCATTTGGCCTGAGAAGTTTGTCTACGTATCATTTTTATGCTGACAAAATGTTAAGTTGCTCTACCTTTAAAAAAATATTATTTTTCAATCATTTGGCATTTACACCTTAGCAAATTTCAACCCTACAGGCTTGCGAGATCTAGATAAGCATTATACCAGTTATGTAGGTAATCTTGACTAATGATATTCGGCGTCAAATGTAGACGACGGCGGCGCTGTTAGACGGCAAGAGCGCACGCGAGGGATGGGGAAGAAGGATTGCGAGACAAGCGAGAAAGGGAGAACGTCAGTTGGGGGTACCTACGGTACGGAGGAAAACAGGTCTCTCAAGTGACCAGGACAAGATAGAAAATAGTATTATATAGTACTGTCTAGCGAAAATTGGGTGTTCGTTCTTATGCTCAATTCTATTTAATATCTCTTTTTTTCATTGCATGATTTCCGTGTACTCCCTCAAATGAAATTTGTAAACCAATCATGTGATTCTTTGAACAGTTTGTTGTAGTGGGTTTAGCCAATGAAATTACTCACTTTTACTCACGAACTGTTACTCTCCCTTTCATTGGGTGCATGA
>NC_081450.1:12632480-12664507 GCF_007210705.1 Tigriopus californicus | reverse complement strand
ATTTTGTCAGCATAAAGATGATACGTAGACAAACTTCTCAGGTCAAATGAATTTCGTTGTAAGCATCGTACATACCTTCTTGTGCCTAGAATTCCACCGTGTGAGGGATTGTCCATATGATTTATATTGCTTGAAATTTTTTTTAACCACCATTCAATTTGTTAAAACACAGGTACAATTGATATTGGTATTTAATCGAGACATCTTTCGTCATTTTGAATGTAGGGTTTGTCTGAATTGGTACAAAACATATTGATAACTTGGTTTGTTCGAAGGAAAAACACTGCTTCTCTTCTTGAGGCTTTTTCGGGTTCATCGTTTCACCGTCGCATTGCCTATGTCGTTAGCATCGATATGACGCATCTTCCCTTTCAGAATCTTTAGTATAAGCCACAAATTAAGCCTTGAGATAAACCGACCAATTACCAAAAATATAGCTGAAATACATGTATTTGCTTTTCCATTACTTCTTCGTAGTTAAGAATAAAGGCATTCACATCAATCGGCAAACAGCCAAAAGACGTAACCTTTATCAAATAGTTGGAAATGAATTTGAAATGCCACTTGAAATGCCACAAGAGAAAAGTAATTTCCAGTAATTTCCGACATATTTTTATCAAGTTACCGGGAATCGAACTAAGCGCTTAAAGATATCAAACTAGTATTGTCTCACAAAAAAATGATATTGAAAGGAAATTAGTTGGGAAGAACAAAAAACTTTCTCCGTTTTTGTTATCAATTCGAACGAAATTGACAAAGACAGTCATAAATGGACTAAACCTGAAGGGAACAAGACATTGTCAAGTCCTTTGATGGTAAGTTTTTTGCTTTGAAATCTGCTCTGTATTTATTAACAACTTCACTGCGAAACATACTGAAATGCTTCTTCACCCTGGTATCATTTGTTGATATGAGGATTTGATACTTTTGAACTTCGGATATAATTCATAGTGTATTTTTTTTAAACTTGCGAAGAAATTGCTTACATATATTAAGCATAGCTTTCTTGAGTGGGATAAGAACTTTGTTCTTCAATAGAAATAAAGAAGATGAGCACATTGATAAGTCCTTGAATGTAAGGTTGGTAGGACAATGTTTTGACAAAATTAGTTAAAAGAAAGGACGTGTTGCGGAGGTTGGCTGGGTTTGAAGTCTAGAACACCCAAATGTAAAAGGCTCCTACTTGCACTTGTACCCCAAGCTTATATAAATACATCGATACCTCTTATAACACTTCTTATGTGATTAAATTTTAGTTTGAATGTCGGCTGTTATTGGCTGAAGCTGTTGGTATTCAAAGCAATCCACGGACTTGAAATGGAACTTGTTCTTCGAGGATTGAAGTTCATTCTAGCGGTGGCTTGTTTGATTGGGTTTGTATGGCAGATTTTGGATCTCCTAGAAAAATGGATTGGGGCCAAAACAACGGAATCTAGTACTTGGAGCTCTTTTCAAACGATGCCTTTCCCCACGTTGTTAATTTGTGACTACGAGGGTTTTATCGAAACTCAACCATTCTACCACGAAGATTACAGGGGTATTGCTCGTAAGGTTGAAGTGCAGGTCATGCCTTTGGAGGGAACGCAAGTCATTCCAAACCATACGGTCAAAGAGTTTCCAACAATTTACAGTGGAATATGTCAGCTGGTCACATTCATCGATGAATATCCACCATTCTCGCCCATTCAACTGGCTTTGAGAGCTAAGATTTCGCACGTTGTCTATTTTCTGACCCCGGGAATGGAATTTTACTACATAATGCACGCCATTATCAGAGCCCAGCCCGAAGTTGTCGTCGAACATCCTACTCAAATTGAGATCTCCGTGCAGCAAGATATCAAGAAGGATCTGCCTTGTTTGGAGGGTATCTCGGACGAGGACCAAGCAGAATGCATGCGTGGGAAAGTCCGGCGAAACATTGACATTTTTAACACAACATGCTTTTCCTACCCGGTTTGGTATCATTTTCCTGAAGGCAAACTGTGCAATTCCACTGAGGATTTGCAAAATAACTTCTGGGTGGTAAGAATACGAATCTGGTAGCTACTTACTTCTTCAGGAAGCTAACTTATGTATTGGATCTTTGGGACGCATATTTGTTTTTTTTCTGAGTCAGTTGACCCATTTCAAACACGGCGGGACTCGCAATACTGATTAAGAGTTTGCGCAAATGCCAAGACTACTAGCAACGATTTTCGTTGTTATGAGAATAAAAGGAACATCGAGCAGGCGCTAAAATATCGTATATCTTCCAAAGGTTAGATTTGCATCAAATCCAATAGTAAATGCTCCGTTGATATGTTAAAACTTTGCCAAGAAATACAGTATACTTTTTCTATGCCTAAAACATAAATGAGCACAACTGTAAAAATACCCTTTAAAGTTTTGTTGGCAATTACCAATCACAGCTTAGCATTTTTTGCCTCAAAAAGTCATAGGGAACAACTTCGATCTTATTGCTATATGGATTTCTAGCCCACATAAAAAACTTGCATACCAAAAAACATTAAAAAAACTAAAATTTTCAAAATTCTGCTCAATGTAATTCAGGAGCACATTCGGTTAGCCCTTGAATTTAAGTTACTTTAGTAAAACGGGATTTAGTGGTCCAAATTTCATCGTTTTTTGCCCCAAAATGCCCCCGTTATAGTTAATTTAATTTCCCAAAGAATTAATATCGATTTCCATTATTACAAAAAAATGAACGAAAAAAAGGAACAATTTTTCGTTTTCTTGCATAACTTCAAAATAACTTAAAGCCTTATACATATATATAATCCTCAAAAAAAGCAAATTTTTGAAAATTATTTCAGAACCGAAAACAAGCTATCTAATCAGTTTCAACAAAGTTTTCAAGAAACGACAAAATCTATAGCATTGTCTTTTGTATGCATTGTCTTCAGAATTCAAGTGAATGAGTAACTGAGTGTGCGCATGATGATTGTAAAACTCATTTTCAAAAAATTCACTTTTAGTGTGTTTTAAGTGACATAATATAGCATTTTTAGCTGTTGTGAGACAATTTGATAGGGCGTTTTGAAAACCGTATTATCGTATTTCACTGTCCTGAAGCATGAATAGTTGCAATATCAATCAAAACTCACTTATTATCAAAACTAACAATTGTACAGGAAAAGTTGGCAATCTCAAGTTTTATCAAATTTATTCTTGATTAACGTTGAATAAAAATGTCCCTTTTACATAGATATAAGTTATTGCCAAAAGTGACAAATTTGAATGTTTGAAAACACTCTTGTTTCATTATTATATTTCAGTAGCATGATAGAAACGAGTAGCTTTTGATGGTTAAGGAATAATAATAACCATTTTTACTTCTTTTCGAAGTATTAAGTAACAATTATTACTTCTTTTAGCTCTTAACCAAATCTTAAAGAAAATGAAAAAAAATCATTTTTTTGTTATGCCATCGACAAAAGCAAATACGTATACGTCCTGGGAATAATCTCTAAAAGTGTAATGTGCAACTTACAAACCGTAGTAACTAAGCATCCAGAAAATAGCTGTTCTGTGAAATTCCTTGTCTATACATCACTTTCAAGTTCGCTCTCTCATTGCAAGTAATCTTAGTTATGTGTAGACATGAAATTTCACAGAACAAGCTTTTGCGGATGCTTAGTTATTAGGTTGTAAGTTGCCCATTACACTTTTAGAGATTATTCCCAGGACACAGATTATAAGGCCATAAAGTTTAATATTTATATGATAAAGTTCTCAGTAAAAGTTAAGAAATTGGCAAAAATGTTGAGAAAAAAGATTTCCTACTTTTGAATGTTACAACTCACCTCTGATATTTATGATTGCAAATCGAAAGGCAATATGACTAAATGAAATGCTTTTTTTGTTACTCATCAAAACCTTAAATTGGTGGCCTTGCTGCTTGGTCTGCAAGTTTGAAAAAAGGCGTACCTTTATCTCTTATTCGTCTCCAAAATTTAAAATTTTACACTAGAAATAAACTGTCTTGAATGGCTCCAACCTGTTTCACATTGCAATGTTCCCAAAAATAGCTACCCAGAACACTGAAAATACAAATGTTCACTTTTGTACATTTTGATATAATATCTATCTCGCACTAATGGATATTATGGAATTTACGCATACCAATTTATTGTCTTTTCGAAACTTGCTGATACAATGCCTAAAATTGCCAAAAAAAAAGAACTCACTCATGTAGGCGTTATACAATTTTCCTGCTGTGTGAAAAACCTATTATTCCGACATGAAACGTCATCTTGAAAGGAATATTGAACTTTGCAGAAAGTGGAAAATATCTTACTCTCAGTGTCACTTTTTACAAATGAGGCAATTTTGGTAAATAATCAGCTCAATAAAATTCCCTCAAACTCGTTGAAAAGTACTATGTAGGTAATGATCGTGTTTACGTAAAATTACTTGAAAAATTATTTCTATGTGCAAAACTTTCAAATTCACCCTCTATTCATAATACTCACTGACTACGTTTTTCACAGGAACAGGTTTTATTGCAAGCAATAGAAGAGTACATTCATGAGATTTTGAAGCACAAAACATCGTTTCCATTTTACTGTGGTTCTTCAGTGCAGTCCGATGACGGCTTTTATGTGTTACATAATCACTTTATTGTTGTGAAACTAAGTAAGATAATAAATCGTGCCCAAGGACTTCAAAGCTCAGTAGTCTTTGAGACTAAGACCTTACAAAGTAATTATTTAATCATTCAGAAAATCTCATGCGTGTAATATGATATTATGGTGGCTCTACACAGAACTACTTTTAAATAAATATTTTTACGTAAGTTGTTCCCTTTCAAATAACGAAAACGCATTTAGACATATTGGCATTTAAGCCAACATAAAACCAGAAATTAGAAGAATTATTTCAGACTACGGCTTTATGTTAAACTGCCATTGATCAAACTTAAACCGTTCAATGTTTTATCGGTTGAGAAATTAGATTAAAAGCAGGCCGATTTCACCCTGCCTCTCTTCTCTTGGGAGGTCGCCACTACCCAAAAAGGAATGCTACCCCGGTAACTGTTGCTAAAACAGCCAATCCTAAGCATTTATTGCAAAGGGTTGATGCTTCAAGAAAAGACAAAAGTAGTGTTAATAATCGATGTCAAATAATCCTAGTCAAACATGTTAAACTGTATAACCTCTATTCTTCCGTAGGCCGCCAACATTCACACGGTCCCGGCTTATGCCTATAAAGAGGAGGGTTGTTTCCTGCCTTGTCAGAGGACAACTTATGCAATACACGCCGTACCTTTTGGAGACCGTGCAACTAAAAGCGAGGATTGGTTCACCCTGGATCTTTTATTCACCACTGATTTGATCAACATTAAGAGTCGTGTCTCTTTGACTTACTTCTCAATGATAATTGCGAGTATTGGTGGAGCCATGAACTTGTTTCTAGGCCTCTCGGCATTCACAGTACTTCTGGACTTCATTAACAAGATGCATGATGCTTGGCAAAAGCGAATGACAGCCAGACAAGCATCAGTGGCAGTGAAAACGCCTGAAATTCAAATAGTGAAACCTGTAATGCTGTTTTGAATCTTGTGGCTCTTTTCTAACATTGCATCTAAAAAGTAAGCATATGTAATGTTCAAATATTTCTTCACCAAATGCAATTGGACTGCACACACAGTTTTTTTAGAGACATGGATGAAAATTTCGTGTTAATGAATAAAACACATTGAAATGAATAGCTTTGGGCATATTCCTCGACGTGGCCTTCTTTAGCGGCCACGACTGCCACCAAACTTCGACCAACTCCATCACAGTTGGAACGTGAGGACAACAAGCTACGTTATACCGCGGACTTCTAGAGATATGGACGGGGAAAGGAAGAAAAAAATCTTATCGCCTTTAAAATCCTTTATTCCAAATAACCACGTCATACGACGACAAAATCTTTTTGAGTAGATGAACTTGGCCAAATTCGAGCCTAAAATTATCCTTAGGGAACTCAGGAGTTAAGGCCAAAATTATGTAGTGAAAACAACAAAGTCTTCAAATTTTTGCCCTGCTCTTGGTCATCTAAATAGGCTTTTGACGACACAACTTCGAAAAAAAACACTTAACATGTAAATAATATAAAATAGACCAGCCTTTACTTAAAGGGATCTATGCTTCTTATTTTATTACTTTTATTCGAAAAGTGGCTAAGTGGTGCTGTGACCAAGCACTCGCCGATATATCGGGAAGCTCGTTTACAGTCCATATTTCGAGTTCATGGTTGTTTTGTTTGTTACAAAGTCAGATGGCAGCTCGCTCGCTCGCTCGGCCTGCCAACTGATTTTGGTTGTCCCAATTGAGGGATATTACCACTTCGTCGTCACAGCCAACAGTAATTATCACCTCACCCTCGGGAATGACCGCAGGTTCGCCCATTTAAGCTATTAAAGCAGCACTCATGCTGTAATTTAAATACCGCAAAGAAGCTTGGACTTGACTTCCCTGGGATCGAACCAGGATTCGCAAATTGGAAAGCGGATGCTCTACCAATACGGTATCCCACAAAGCCTGAACTTCATGGTTATTCCAATCATAACTTTTTGGTCATACTCAATCGCCATTTTTGATGGGTTTTTTCCCTTGCAGATGTGACGTATGGTGGGTGGCTTTCCAGAATTCGGACATGGTTTTTTTTTAGAGTGAAAAATGAAAGTGATTTGTAGACCTCGAAAAAAAGGTTGCCTTCTTACCTTTTTGACCGAAATCATTATTTCTTAAAGTTGAGAAAAATGGCAAAAACGTTGGAAAAACGTAAAGATTAAGCTGTCGAAAGGGTGTAAATCTGCTAAAAAACCAAGTATCGATGATGCAAAATGAAATGTTAAAATGGGGAAAAGGTTGTTTTAGCTCGCTTTTAGCCTCCTTGTTGCATTTTCATTTGTTACAAAATATACTACGTATCCCGTATTGAATGCATCAACAAAAAACAAGACCCTGGCCCAAAGGGAGTAGATCTACGTTTAATTACTTTCCAATATATCCTCCCTTAAGCTTCAAACAAGCCTTGATTCGACCTGGCATGCTATTTTCAAGGATCTAATTCAAATGGAGACTCGTCAGAAAACACCACTTTCTTCCAATCCTCATTTGTCCAATCTTTTACCATCTTACAGAACTTGATGCTCTTCTTCTTTTGTTCGTCGGTCAGTTTGGGAATAATTCGAGGTCTGTAGGGTTTGACTCCAAGAGTTTTCGATGAATGTCGATCAACAGATGATTTGGAGGTTGGATGACCATTGTTGATATTACCATATTATGAACAATGAAAGTCAGGTTTGAAATTTGTGGTTGCTCTTGACTACTTTGGGGGAGTTCTTGGTTTCAAATCTTGTAGCATTTGCTACTTTATTGTTTACATCTTCTCAATTAAAAATCACTGGACTGAAGACCTGATTCAGTCCAATTTCAAGCAAAGTAAAATCTCTCTTTGGCTTAAGTATGATGCATCAAATTTCCTAAGCTTCCAGATTTTCACAGCTTAAGTCATAGACTTCTAACAATGTGTTATATTCTCGTGCCACTATCTGTCCTCATGTGCTATGTCTATGATTACCAACAACCTCAATAAAATCAATTACGTTCCGAGCTTCATACCAGACAGACTCATGCTACTCTCAGATCACCCAGATCTAACACAATGAAGCTTTACTGGCTTGACAATGCCGAATACTGTTTTTCCATCGTGACTTGTGCGACATTGTTTCAAACCTTCAGAAATCATTACCCCATTCAGAGTCCGAATTTTAACTCCTCAAAACATTTTGATGCAATACATTTTGACCAATTATGCCAAGATTAAATGCTAATGCTCATTATGGAAAAAGTCAATAGTCTTCAAATTTTAGGCTTTAGGAGTGTTTGCAGCCAAAAACACAATTTCTTTGGAGAATTATAGTCTTGACGGGGCAAAACTCACAAAATATTGGTCATCTAAATTTTAGGAAGAGTGCCTAGTAACGGCATTACATTTTTTTGTGAGTAATGGTTGTGTAACGAATTGCAATTTTTGAACAAACTAATTGTCACCGCAATTTGTTCCTTTTTTTGAGAAACGACTAATGCCCTGCTTGTTAACTACTTTTGCAAATGTTATTGCTGGAGGTGTGATACATTTTGCCCCCTTGGCCATTCATTTCCTTTGAATGCCCAAGTTCAAAGCGTGAACCTTTATATGAGAGTGGTTTTCATATTTTTCACTTCCATTTGCAAATATTTTGCTGAATAAACCTAGCCAAGATTAGGATAAATATAATGCTGAATTAAAAACCATTGATGTAGTTCAAGTTCATTAACGAGTTCCGATCAGGATTGCAACATAGAATCGTAACCCTGAAAAGGTACGTAACAAATGACTCCGTGACGTATTAAAGTGAAAAAATTATACCAAGATGCATTACTAATGTTCATTGGTGCATAAATTTAACGTTATTTAATGTTCAATTTAGGATTATTTGAAACCAAAGCTGTAATTTTCTGGGAAATTGGGTTAGAAAACACTTGAATGTTTAAGATGTTTAAACTAAGAATTAAAAAAGTCTACTCATCACTCTTATTTCACTATCTCACATAACATCAGATCATTCATAAGAAATGCAATCTCTTTTGTTTGTGTCTGTCTTCACATAATTTCAAAAGTTTTGCATGAATCAGAAACAGTCATTATTTCTTCTTACTAGATGACTAGCCCTCTACTTCTTACTAACGCAATGTTTCATTTTTTGGCCGCTAGAGTTTGTTCAACTCTTACCTCGCAGCCCTTATTGTACATGTATCCGATCCTTGCCCTGGCTTTGACCATTGATAATTTGAGATGGTTGATGAAGGAGAGTTGAGTGGAGAATGTGAAACAGACATAAGTAAAATTATTGACGATTTCAATCGGACCATGGTGGATATGGAAGGAGGTGGGAGGCAGACGACCTTTATGGAAAACCATGGCCTTCGTCTTGATGTTTTTGACTTGAAGGCCGTTCTCTTTGCAATAATTTGCAATTCCACGGCTGAATCAGCCAAGAGAACCAGGTCGTCTGCATATTGTAGATGATGAACAGAAACATGGTTAAAAGTGGGGCCTTGGTGTGTGAGGGCTTCGGGCAGGTTGGATACATAGAGATTGAATAGAATTGGCGATAGCGGATCCCCCTGTAAAAGGCCAATGGAAGTAAAGCAGCAGGGCGATAGGTCTTCTTTGCCAGAACGAATGGAGTATCTGAGTCCTGCATAGATGTTGGACAACAGACACAGATTGAACGCGGAACCCCCCACACTTGGAGTTTGAGGAATAACCGCGTTCGGTCCACCCTGTCGAATGCTTTGGAGAAATCCACAAAGCATCCGTACACTCTCCACTTACTGCTGATGTTGGAATGCACAATTTCATATAGGAGAGTAGCTGCCGTGGTAGTTGAGCAGCTTCTCCGGAAACCGAATTGGAACTGGGGAAGGAGATCCCTATCCTCGGCCAATCTGGAGAAGCGGGCAGCTAGTAGGGTGGACATCATCCTCAAGAAGAGGTTCTCTAGGGCAATGGTCCGATAGTTGTCTGGAATATCCCTGGGTCCTTTTTTATGGATGAGGATGATAGCTGACCCCATTCACTCTGGCGGGAAGAAAGAAGAATGGAGGGCGAGGCTGAATAGGTCTTGGAGGAGGAGTGGCTGGGCTTGGGTCCGGAGAAGTGAAAGTTGGAAGGGAGAGACCCCAGATGTTGAGGGGGCTTTGCTCTTCATCTTCTTGAAGGCCACGTCCATCTCGGGATCCGTGAAGGGCTGCAAAAGGGATGGTGTTCTTTTGGGCACCCCTGGACCTCCTCCACTACTGTTTCCGATGTTGCTGCTAACAGTTCTCGACAGTGGAGGAGGAATTGTCTCACGGGAATCTCCGAGTTAGTGGGGGGCTTTTTGGCACGTTTGTACAAGCCCGCCATCCTGGACGAGGCCAATGAAGAGAGTAGGTTCTCCACTTCCAAACTTTGGTGGGCTGACTCGGCGCTGTGCAGAGACTTGTGATATGCAATTCTTGATATCGCATATTGCTCCCAAGTCTCCGGTGTTGCCTCGTTTTGGCATTTCGCAAATTTTTGGAGCATTTGACCCCTCAGCTCACGATGGTAGGGGCTGAACCACGGGGTCTTGAGTCCTCTGCTCCGCCTCTGCACTGAGGAGGACCCCTTTAAATGCTTGCAAAATGCCTTGGGCCATTGCAGCTGGATTGCTCACAATCCCGGTGTTGATGGATAGCTGCAGGGCCTCAAGTTGAGCCTCGCTCTTCTGCATATTGACCCCACACCTCCCATTTCGAGTCATGCCCAGATGATGGAAATTTCTGGGCATCTTAAAGGTGACTTAAATCAGGAGGTGATCAGAAAACGGCCAGTGGATGAACGAAACTGGCCGGAGATGGAATATTTTCTGATATGAAAATGTGGTCAAGTACAGAGGCGCCCCGGGAGTAGGTGTGTGTTGGGACTCCCGGGTAGGAGCGCAGAGTGATTCTCCATTGGCTCAAGATCTGGACGACTTCGGAGAATTCACTCGAGTCAGGACGGATGTTGAAATCACCACCAATGATCACTTTCTCCGGATTCTTCACCTTCTGAAGGATGGATGTGAGGTCCGAGACGAGATCATCATAGTCTGTGGTTGGCTGATAGTAAACGCCAATGATGGTAAAGCCTTGGGCATCCACGGCTATGTGATGAGGAGAGGACAAGAGACGGGTGGGCTCAAAGCTTTTGGTATTATAGAGCTCCAACCCACCGCTGGGCCGACCACCTTTCACCCCTGGCTGGTGGACGGAATGTACTGACCAGTCACCCAGTGATTCGACCAAAAAAAGCCACAACCAAGTGCAGGATTGTCCTGAATGCATCCTTGCCGGACATCCAGGACAAAACTCGCACTTTAAATACAATGCTATTACAAGGACCCAATATGTTGCCACAAATCATGCAGCTTATCATGCGTTCCAAAACGAAAATATTTATATTTTATTTATTTTTATTGCATCCATTGACATTCAAACATTTTTTTATTGGTTCGTTTGTCAAACGAGTCAGATAGGGACATGCTCCAATATGTTTGGGTTCCCCCAGGCCAAACAGAGCCAAACCTTTATCGATTCATTTGATTGCCTTTTGGATGTATATGTAGCCCGTTTGTTGCTATGTGGAGCTTGAAACAAACGGCAAAGAAATGGGAAAACCTATGTCCTCAAGCGGTTAAAATCATCTTGGAGAAAACATATATGGACGACATCCTAGTAACCTCGAACACAATATAAGAAATGAGTCGTTTAATTCGAGAGATCTTGAACATTCTAGAGAGTGGGGGATTTTATGGCCATAAGATATCAGCCAACGAGCCTACCATTCTAGATAGCATAGACGATCAGAGAGTTGACCGATCGCAAATAATAACAATTTTAGGTTTGAAGTTGGACTATGCGAGGGACCACTTCTATTTCAATTTGGATGAAAAGTTCAAACAATTTGACGAAAATGCGTTAAAAATAACTCGTCGACAAGCTGTTTCTCTGGCTAGCCAAGTTTTTGACACCCAAGGCTATGTGTCCTCGTTCATTATGAAATACAAACGTATCTTGCCAATGCTGTGGCTGCACAAAGCAAGTTGGGACGAAAATCTATTGACAAAATTGGCCAAAAACGCTTATGATAATGTAACACCAGATCTTTTAGCACGCAAGACCGTCAATCTGTTCTAAGAATGGATACGTCAGATCCCCTTGCTTAAAAAGTTATCTTTATAGATGGCTGGGGAGACCAATCCAATATATAGCCATCTTTAGTGATACCAGCAGTTTGGGGATGGGGGTGGCCGCCTATCTTGTCTCTGACAACGGCAAGGGGGAAAGGAGCTCTCAACTTACCTTTGCGAAGAGTTCGCTCATGCCCAAGAATCTTTGAGATGGTGCGAAGAACGAAGACGCCCTCACCATTGCCAAGGTAGAACTGGTGCCTCATGGCTGCTAATATGGGCCAATATTTGTTAAAAACGTACGAGCCTAATTCTAAACAAGACAACCTTCTATATTTTATTATTATTATATATATTTGCGGCTCTCGGCCATGACAACAAATGTATAAAAAGACTGATCAGTTTGGCGATATCACAGGTGGTATTAGGGAAGAATGACTAGATGTACCTCAGTGCACATGGTAGAACTGAAGAGGGTTGGAGCAGACATTGCAGATGCAGGAGGGTAGAGGGAGGTGATAAAAAACTTGGTTATTGCAGTAGAGAGGATGGGCTAGGTTGAACAACTCCTTTGTCAGCTCCCGTCGATGATGGAATTTGGCGGGGAGCCGGGCAAAGGTACGTGACCTCCAATATTCCGAGGGGATGTAGGGCCACGGACAGTAGGTTTCCGTCCTGTCCGTGGCGGCACACGCGAGCTGATGCCCGGACATCATCCTCGGAAAGGTCAGTTTCCCAAGACTATTGAATACCGACCTTGCCAGCCCGATTGTGAGGGGCTCAGTCTCGCAGATGAAGTGCATCCTTGAGTTATTGGCATATTGGGGCACGCAGAGATATTGCTTCAGATATTTGGAGAAGCAGGCATATTTTACGGACTCTTTATTGAATTTCTTAAAGCAAAAGTGTGAAATGCACTAAGACAAAAAGCATACGTACAGTCCACCACTTTTTAACAAACACGATAGAACTATGCAAGGGGATTTCAAAGCCTTACAACCTTTGAGATTATCGCTCCAGGAGCCTTACAACATCTTAATGATAACCCGGGAAATGTTCTCTGTGACCAGGGGATATAACCTTCTGCACTTTGGTTCCAATGAGAATTAGTATGGATTCTTGGCTAAAACGGGTAGTGGACAAATCATACACCCATCCAAAGACTCTAGTTCGACCATTGGTCAAAGGACAAAGTGGAACTCTCCATCCACTTCCACCTGTTTGAATGAAATGTAGAAATGTGACAATGGCGCTGACAGTCTCCCACCTGTCGGGTTGTTATTTTGGATAGGGCATGAGGACCACCAAGACATTACGTTTAGGAGTAAGAGACCGTGTTCCAAGGTCTCTTGGGAGAAGTGTCGCAATCTGCGTGTCGGTGGAGCTATCTTTGGAAATCCTGATCAGCTGGTGCACCCTGTGCCGCCCGGTCAGCCCTATTCATCTTAACCATACTTAACCTGAAAAAAACCTTATCCTTTTCCGAAGTCAGTCAAACAAGGAATACCAAAGAGCATACACCGTTGTAAGTTGTCTCTTATTTCTTAGACTAAGAATTATTGTTGTCGTGTTTATCAAGTTCAAATCAGAACGTCCCATAGCTACGGTAGGTCTACCCCATATTTCGACGCGGCCCAGTGCCATCAACGTTTTGAGCTGACAAAAGATCTGTTCAATCTGACCCACCCACTCTATTGCAATAACCAAGATTTTCATCATTTACCTCTCCCCACCTGTTTACGCTCCTTCTTCAATTTCCCTCTTCACTTTTTTCATGTGCACTGAACCAATCCTTTCATTAGCACTTCCTTGATGGCAAAAGGAAACCTGCTACGTTTAGACTTAATCTATCAATGGACTATTTCATTTAAGGTATAAAGTCATATTGTTGAAGGTATGCAAATATATTTCATTCAAAAACTAACATGAAAAATAAGTTAAAGAAATGTAAGAAGGAGGGCCTTTTCAGTTGGAATGAGGGGCACGGTTGTAAGGGGTACGTTTGTAAGGGGCACTCCTGTAAGGGGTGCGCGGGTAAGGAGCGTGTTTGGAAGGCGTGCGCTTGGCAGGAACAGGGTAGAACTCGTACTTCAGTGCTCCTCCATATTGTACCTCACCCAAATATCTAGAGTAGGCGTCAGCCAAGTATCCATATTGGGCATTAGCCGCATTGTTGTTTGCAATATGGGTATTGCCAGTAGGAAGGGCCACACGGTTGGTGGCATAGTTATTACGAACTTCGTTTTGAGCAAAGCTGTCTTTGACATCGTCAACCGTGGGATATTGGTATTGGTGGGCAATGGGCTCCTCTATATAAGAGGGGGCGGGACGATAGGGGGCATTGTCGGCCAGAGCAACAACCAAGAGAGCAATGAGGCTGATGAAGGTCTGAAAAATATACTGATATTGATTTTGGTTTGTTTAGAGGATGCATGGCCAGAAGCCGCAGTTGACAAATCTACTTACCTTCATGTTGTGGTGTAGATGTTGCTGATATAACCTATCAAACTAATGTCATGTTGGAGATGTTTCAAGTATTTATGCGCTTTCCCTCCCTTACTTGTCTTGTCTCGTCTCCTCTCATCTCACGCGGTTTTTTCTTGGTCTCAATTCTCGCACACAAAAAACTGAGACACTTGCATGCCCACTGTAAAACACACCTTTCTCACTTTTTCAGTTTATGAGCGTGACAATTGATACGGATAATCATATTAAGTTGTTAGTTGTCATGATTCTGAATGAAAGAAGGATACTGAACAACGTTGTATGGAGGAGACTTCAGCTGGAGTCTTGAATGATCAGCTCACTCAACTCCTTTCATCTGATCCATCTTTGATTCTTGGACACAAAAAGTGAGACACTTGCATGAGATGGGCGAGACGATTGTGCAAGACAGTCAATAAGGGGAGGAGAGACTTGTGAGACAACTAAAAGCAACCGTTACAAAACGAGTGAATTGCTTACCGTAAAACACTCCTTTTTCTCTCCTTCAGCTTGTGGACGTGACAAATAAAACAAGTAATTATCTTATTAAGTTATAATACTAAAAGAAAGAAAGAAGAATTATTGAAGTATCAAGTACAGCGCAGGCTTATTCTGGATTTGGTGTCAAACCTTCTCCTGCTTGTCCAAGACCACAAAATCTGAGAATTACCCGGGAACCACGGAAGGACTAGCAAGCAAACCCAAGCTATCATGGAAAAGGCGCCAAACAAATTCTCTGGTGAGTCTATCAAACTTTGCATCGGTGCTCAAATTCGAACCAAATAGGGGAATATGGCTTATCATCCTCCTAGCATGCATGGTTTCCGCAATTACCCAACTGATTGAACATATAGAACAGATTATTGAGATTACTAGAGAGACATGAGTCAGTTGATTTAGTCTAGCTTGACTTTGCCAAGGCCTTTGACACTGTAAATCATAGCCTTTTAGTTAAAAGACTCCATGAGATTGGGATTCAGGGCTAGGTGCTCCATTGGTTAAGAAGTTCCAATTGTGGTACGAGGTATTAAGTTGAGGTCTAGGGATTCCTGAATGACATACATGATTTTAAGTGGGATGTTCCTCATTGCTCTACTTCAAAAGCTTATTAGTAGTAACGTCAGTAGGTCTTCCTGTGTTGATGATATAAAAATAGGTTATGGTAGGAATGGTCAAAATAATTGTTCTTAATGGATAAAAATCAGCCAAAATAATTTCCGAAAACGCAAAAATAAATGAAAGAAGTGAAAGAAAGTTTTTTGTTCAGTTATTCAAGTTTAATAGTGTTTTTAAGGTTAACTTTGCTTGATTATTGTTTTTCAAGATATTCTTGCTCTTTATATTGACTCCTGGCTTTTCATCAGCAAAAAATTAAGCTTTTGTGATGACTCAGTGAAAAGTATTATTTCTCTTAAAAAGACCAATAAAAAACTGGAAATTAAACTATGAATGATCCAATTGTAGTCGAAGGGAAATTGGTAACCCTCTCACTTTTGGACGTGTAAACTTCAAATTTCTGCCCTTTGTCTGGTCTGTTGTAAAAGGAAGCACTGTCATTGTATAAAGTTATCTACTCACCAATGGTTTGAGGAAAGATACCGAAAGGCTCACCCATTTCCCTCAGCCTCTTGTCAGTCATCAGTAGGTCCTTGGTTTTGAATTTGAAACCTTCAAAATCCTTCCTTCCCCCGCCCTCAAAGAATGAACCTTGAGAAGAAACAGCTGCAGGACCATGTTCTGGAAAATGACTACTGGATGGCAGTACCCCAAAGGTCAACGACCAAATTCGAATAGGCATTGTTAAGTAGCTTGCAGGACCACATAATCTTCTGTTTTATAAAAAAAATGCGATTGCAAAACTAGTTTCTGTTTGTGCTCTGGGACTCGTACTACGGTACATTTTCTACTCATTTTGAGATAACTGCATTGATTGTGGCAAAAAGTAATGACCATTTAAATTGCTTACATGGTTGAGTGATTCAAAAAATTCTTGACAATCCGTCGAGGGTTGACATGTGTGGTTTTTATATTCAGGGGCCTGCGCCTAAATTATAATAAAAATCATTATTATTTATAAACTGTACACAGACAGAAGTCTCGAATGGAATGATTCAAGTCATAAAAATGTGATTACACAATGACTTGAAAGTAAATCTGATCAGAAATTGAGTTTGATTTTCCTGATTGATGATATTCAGTTATTGAGGGTTGATGTGGAGTAAGAAGTAAGTTATCTAGGTTCTCCTTGAATTTGGGAAATTATTTTTTTTTCATTTTATATAAATTAATGTGTTGTATTAGCTTGACTGGAAATGAAAGGCAAAACAATTCTTTAAGTTGCAATGGAAAACTCAAAACGCCAAGGATTGCAATTTCCTTTGCCATACCAGCCTAAATGAATTCTCATTCAAGGTCTTTTGGCGCCAACAGTAATATTGTTAAGGAAACCAAAATCAAGAAATAGGTTAGGTGTGTAGAAATCTAGCAAAGGAGACTTATGAACCCAAAAGGGCTTTACTTCTTACTTGCCAGCTTGTACATTATTTGTTAATAAACTTTGATGAGTTGTTCAAATTTATCAGATATGTTACATTCAAGTCTTTCTACGAGCTTCAGATCAGTAAACCTATGCTTTCAGGTCTATTTTGCTCAAGAGTATGAAGAAGAGAGCTAAAAATATGTCCATTCATATGTCCTTTATGTCTTAGGCAAAGAGTTGTGAAGAAAACTACACTTGGCTAATTAAAATAAATCCATGAAGACATGTAGAGATATTTGGATTTATTTGCCAATGAATTTGCAATTTTGGCTTCTTTCTTACCATCTTTGCGCAGGACCCGGGATATTATAACCTCACATTACCGCCTTTGACGGACTGTCAAGAAAACTGTTGGATCGCTCAACCTTGTAAGCAAACTAAAAGTTCATTATCTTTTTGCTAGAACTAATCCAGTCGTCTCATAATTGAGTGGAAAATGTAGTACGAGTCCCATAGCACAAATAAAAACTAGTTTTGCAATCACACTTTAATAAAACCGAAGATTATGTGGTCCCATAAGCTACTTAATGATATTCCTGTCTGAATTTAGCCGTTGACCTTTGGGGTACCGTCATCTAGTGGCTATTCTTCAGGACTTAACCCTGCAGCTGTTTCTTCTCAAGGTTCATTGCTTGATCATTTGGAGTCTCAAATATTAGTGAAAAGGGTCTATTGAAAAACCTTACACACAACAATGAATGATTGAGTTTTAGTCCAATAAAGATTGGCAACCCTCTGCATTGTGGACATTTGAAGACTAACTCCTGTAGTCCCGGATGTTTCTTCGCCTTGGTCCGGTCTGCCGTTATGGGGTTCGCCGTTTTTGCATGAAGTACGTACTCCACTTAGTAATGCTTCAAGCATGAACACCAAAAGGCTCGAACACTTCCCTCAACCTCTTGTCAGTCTTCAACAGGCCTTTTGCTTTGGTTCTGACCTCAAGATTTTGCTTATTTACATTTTTGAACATTATTTGGGCGACAAACGATGAGAGGGTTAGCAATCGCCACTAGGCAATGGAAGTTAGAAATACGTAGAGGACTAGCCCTCAAGTAAGATCCCTTGTAATACGGTGTGCCCCAATGTGCTTGACAGTGTTATATTCTAGTCACCGATATCAATTTACATTTACCACTACTCATTTTCCTTTCTTATAAATACCTCCATAAACGATTAATGAATATCTAGTCAACAGCCACCATCCGGTATTAATACACGGCACAGCCTGTAGTACCTTCCCCCAGACGACTGAGGACGCGAATGCGGAACTTGGGCCCAGAAGAGGCATGATGCGTGGGGGATGGCCATTGTTGCAGCGGTGATTGGGCCAGGTCAACCGTGGGGTGTCTGAGGCGCTGGGGGCGACATCAATGCCTGGATGGTTGGGAGGACCGGTGGATTTGGTGACCCGGATAGAGGATGGATCTAAGTCGAACCCTGCAACATCTAGTCGGCAAATCAATCAACTCTAGTCATATATACGTTTATTTTTCCCCTACTGCCAACCCTGCCTCCCTACCCCGGATTAAAGATTTAAAAAAACAAGCCCAGGATTCAAATAAGGATGGAAATCAACTTCAAAGATGCTTTGTATTGTTATGGCATACCGAGGTATCATCGACAATTTGTTAAGTTGGACACAAATATTCTACTAATAGTATGCTCTGATTCCAATGGATGAGCATCTGAGCAGTAATCAAAGACTAAACTTTCATAACAGCCTCAGGTATTGTCAATGCAACAACTCTAACTTATATATTCTGCTTTCCCATCTCTTCTCTTTGTTCGTGGAATAATGCAATATCGCCCTGGAGGTAATCTCAATCGCTCATTCCGCTCTGTCAATTTGTTGAAGCCTTCTGTGTTTGCCACCTGATTTAAAGGCATCCATATTTGAGTTGGGCATGGTGATATGAATCGAAAGTGTTAGAAAATGTGTACTAAATGTCTCTGTTTGGCTGAACGAGACAATCATGGTGCATTGGTTATCATTTCCGCTACTAGAACTGGGTTCTTTCAAATTGATGTAGAATTGATGGTTCATCTCAAATGACTCTGGCAAAATACATGATAAGTTGAAGTAATTTTTCTTAGCGAAAAAGGTCTTACTCATTCCCTGTTCTCGGCGGGTTTGGTTACATTTTCTTGCCAGTCTCCTGAATAATGGAAAACGTCATACTGACGATCTCTATCTTCATCATTCATGTAGTTGGGGAAGAAATCTTTAACTTCAAATATGTCGAAATATGTAAGGAACATCTCCATCGTGATGTCCCAGGTACCCTTTTCTGCCGAGTGGTACGCGGTGTCGACGGGATTTTTTTGGTCATCCACAGTTGTATAACCAATTTCATTGCTAAAAAAAATCCAGAAAATCTTAGTCATCTAGATACGACAGCGTCGCTTCCCATTCTACATACTTATTAGAGCGCTCTCATTGGAGAGCATTTGTTGTGAAAAATTCGGGAAGATGTTACTTTTGGAATAAACGAGACAAAGGTTGAATATGAATGTTGCGCAAATTTATTCTGGATTGTGGATGTCAAGGAATCAATCAAGTCAAACGGTTCTCATGTCATGGTCAAACACCAATTGCTACCACTTGATTTCTGTCTTGTTCTGGAATATTTTGCAGCCTTGTGCACCGACTTCGGCTGCCAGTCTTCTTATAACAATAGATGGTTGGATCAGTTTGGCAACAACTTCCTCTGTACCAGCCACACCTTTCGCCTTCCCTGCATATTGGAAGAAAAGCTTGCTCGATAGGGTTCCAATTTTGAAACTATTTAAAGAAATCTTACACTGAGCATTGGGCTGGTTGGCAAAGTTTCGATCCGTTCCTCCAATTGTTGCACACCAGGTTGGGTCGACATTGCGAGGTTTCGCTACAAGCTTGTCCCTGTTTGATTTTGGTATCATTTTGAGCCGACACCATGGCGATGGCCAATGCTAGGAAAATGGCTTGCATCTGCATCTGGAAAGTGCTCGTACATGTTCAGTGGCTAGGCTAATTCTAAAAAACTGGTATCAGTTCACACAGATTGATCAAGGGGTTTATTTATGTGTATTAGTATATTCTTTGGAGGCATGGGCACCTTGGTATTATGTTACACCATTTTGAAATCCTGTAACTACACCGGTGACATTTTGTGGCTGGGCTAATTCTAAAAAGCTTGGTGTTATGTTACACCATTTGAAATCATGTAACTTTACTTGTGACATTTTGAGATTTTGAGATCGAGATCGATACATAGTTCAGTAACTGAGTGGGGTTTAGATTTGAACATAATATACCCGGGTAACAAAATGTGCGTATAAGTGCTTGAAAACAGAGAAATTAATCATTGAAGCAAAAACATTCTGTCAACTTATAAAATAACCAGAAAAAAGCACTTGTTGAAAAATATTTTCTTTTGTTGAAAATCGCACCTTGCAATCAAATTATTTTGATGAAAACGGGAAGTTCTTTTTCCGATCGTTACAAATGCCAACTTGATTTTGTTCAGGTGGTTGTGTTACCTTCTTGCTTGTGTTGAAAATGAGTTATGCCTGCTTCTAATTAGCAGAAATAAAGCTTTTATACCAAATTGAAACTGGAGGGGGGGAGGATTTTCTGAGATAAACAGTTGTTCAGGAATGAGCTTCAAAGAAATGTTATCAATTTTTCATGAAAGGCTGCCTTTGGTTCTTCCAATTGCAATGGAGGATCATTGATTAGCATCTGGCGAATGCAGAAATTACAGCCATATTTTGTACATGTCATCTGTCCTTGTACAACATTGCGTGCAGAGCTCTTGCGTCGAAGGAAAAGTTTTAAATTCTAATTATTGGGCCAAATGTTTGCAATACATCCTAATTTGTAGTGAGTTAAGTTAACTTGAGCAAATTTTTCATCCTTATGCACAATTTGTGCTCGCTCGCAATACAAAACTGCTTGGACATTCCTATTGATGAATGTATCTCAACATTGTTTTTTTTCTTCATATGTTTCAAGGACTTCTTCGTAAAACACGATGGTACCCCCTAGACTGGCCAAGCGCACTATACGCTGTTGATGGGACCATCATTTGGATATCCTGAGCAATCAGCAGTGGTCATTTGCATTGAGAACTCAAAAAAGTAACAAAAATCAATATTCCTACAAAAATGAAAGTGACAACGCCTGAAGACAATGCAATATTTTCTTGCTGAACCTTAATGCTTTATAGGGATCAGTTCAGGCACTCCCTAGGGTTAATAATGAGTAAATGACAAATTGAACGACTTGCCTTACAAATTGAGTGATTGTGATTAAAGATTTTGGCGATGAATTTGATATTAGACGACACAAGAAATTACTTTCAAAAATCTGTTTCTAAATTATGTAGCAAACACCTTTTTTTAGAACGTTTTATTTTCTTGTATTAGTGGACTCGTGTTGTAATTATTATTACCGTTGGATCGCATCTACAATCTTCATGTTCACAACATGTAGTACTTTTTGCATCGCTTTGGAACCTTCAAAACTTTTCGGACGGTCTGAAACGGAAATGTAATATATTACCTGTATTCTTGGATACGGCCTTCTCTTCTCGACTCATCTTGTGTTTGTCATCTGGGGGTAGAAGGGAATTGATTTTTTTTTGTTATATTTGACGTTAAGACACTGTTTTGATAGTTTAATTAGAAATCGCCACTCCAAAAGAATGAATTGGTACACGCAAGCAAACACGCAAAAAGATAATATAATGAGCACACCAAAAATGAAAAGGAGCACACAAACAACGAAAAAGAGCACGCCAAAAATGAAAAAGCGCACACCAAAAATGAATAGGAAAACACCATACGTGGAAAGTGGCACATGAAAAGTGTTTAAAGCACACTAAAAGTATGAATTGGCTTACTGAATTTAAAACTAGACTCACAAATTGCAAAAGAGGTCACTTTACTGTACCAAAGTAATACACTCGAACAGAGCACACAGAAAAGGGTTTGAAGCACACCAAACATTTTAGTGGCGCACCTAACAGTAAAAAGGCACACTTAACAATAAAAAGGCACATCAAAAGGCAAAGAGGCGCTCCAAAAAATGAAGAAACATAATGAAAAATAAAGCTAAACATGGATAATTTACAGCTGCTTGGGCCACAGGTGTTCGCCTTCCCAACCATAATTGCCAGTCATCACATTGGTCTTATCAAGTTCCTCAAAGCCCCTTCTATCAATCATCTATGAAACAGCAACTAGTAACACCAGGTGGCGCCAATTTCTTTAATAAATGCTACATTTCTATTGTATTTGGTCATTTTCTGTCTGTTACCAGACGGCCCTGAAGACTCCCAGAACCCTACCATATTTGGGCAGGTCGAACATGTCATTCCACTCTTGACTGGGTCTACCCCAAGAGCTGGATTGGGTCTAGGGACCCTGAGCTAGCCATGGACACACTTAGACGACAAGTTTGTGCCTCATCTAGCCAAAGCACTGAGCTGCTAGGTCCTTCCATAAACCACTTAAAATTATGGATTATCATTATGAAGAAACGAGCCCCAATGATGAGTAAAACAGTTTCAGTTGCATTTTTCACGTTCGAGAATAAAGAGTTCGTGAAAGATACCTAAGTCTTCTTAACTTATGAAGTTGTTTTTGGTGTATAAATTGATTAGAGTGTACATTGGGACTCGATCATCTTGGGTTTAGTTGATTAAGCTCACACCCTTCGATTTGTATTCATACGTCAGGAGAATTCAATCAATCCGGATCTTGGACCATACTACTGGAGGGCCGAATCCAAAACAACCTACCATCGTCAAATAAAGGTCCGATCAATCCAACACATTTTGCTCTCAAAGAATTATTTAGAATCGATCCTCTCACCTGCTTAGTTCTAGATCTTAGAGTAAGGGGTTCGGAAACATTTTGGCGCAGTCGAGCAAAGTGTGTCATTTCGCATTCGGAAGGCTCGAAATCAAAGATTAAAGACGCAGAACCAAGAAATTTCTCAACCAAGAGGAGATTCGAGAGCATTCTCAAGGAGAGGTTACTTTGGAAGTCCAAACGAAAGAGAGAATGTCCACGGGCGTTTTTAATTTGAACAAGTCCCAAATCTATTACAACCATCTGATTTGAGAAAGAAATTACCAGTACCAACATTCACGGGAGCTGAAGATTTTGACATGTGGCTCTCTAGGTTTGATAATTTGGTACATAATGATACGAGGCTAAGTTCGTCTGCCAAGTTACTTGAGTTGACTGCAGCCCTAGACCGAGAGCCTAAATCCCAGGTGGAACATGTAACAGCAGGACGTATTTCAGATTCGTGTTACATGGTACCAGAAAACTTCTTGAGGACTATCATGGTGGGGAAGATAGAAGACGACGACGATTTTGTGCTAGATTCGAAGAAATAAGGCCGTTGCGCTCTCTGAATGCCTCAGATATTCGAGCTTTGCATGCCAAATTAGCAGGGATTTGTGAAATGCTGGAAGAAACTCGTGAAAAAAAAAGCGCTAACAAATACTCATTCACAAAATTTTAATCTAGCTATCTCAAAATTGGGACCGTTTGTGAACGATTTTTCAATTTGGTGCGTAGACAAAGGTCACCACAATTGCCTTTCCTCCCTAAATGAATGGCTTTCAAGACTATTACAATCGACTTCTAGGGTCGAGATGTTTACTGCCGGAAATCAGAGGAATAGCTCAGCAACGAAGAATTTCACGTCGCATCACATGAGCAAAAGCAAGAGTTATACTACTCGAAATCAAAAAGCAAGATACGATTATTCGAGCTCTAGTTCATGCAGTGAAGCATCTTTGGTTGGGTGTACAGGTTTGGGAAAGCCCTGGAAATGCAGAGTGTGCAAAGGCATAGAATTTCATATATTGGAAACTTCCAGACTTCCTTAAATTGACTCAGGTGGAGAGATTTCGAATTTTGAAGGACAATTACGGTTGCCTACCTTTTCTTAAACCAACACAATTAAGTATTGTCGCTCGAAATCAATATGTGAGCATTGCAAGATGACCAGTCTTCACACTTTATTGCATTCCGATCAATTAAAGAAGCAAAAGTCTTCATTCAAAAAGAAGAAGAATTTTGTTGCCATTTCTGCTGAGAGCTTAATAAAAAAAACATTTGACACTGACATTTCAAAATCTTCACCAAATCTACTCCTGGGTTGCTGCGAGTAACATGGCTCTGAATGGAATGAAATTCCGCTCAATGACATTTGGGTCGACGCCATTAGACACTCCACTATTAGAAAGGTAAGGACATTGAGCAGGTCTCATCCATGAAGGATTTAGGTGTAGTCCTCCAAAATAATGGAAAGTTCGATGAGCATATCCAGTTGAAAGTTGGTAAGGCTTTTCAAACATGTGGTTGGATATATCGTACGTTTAAGTCCAGAGATAGTGTTACGATGCTAACTCTCGATTGTTCAGCCACATCTTGAATATGCCTCTCCCATTTGGGCTCCAATTAGTTCAAAAGGTTTGCAAAAGCTCGAGCAGGTCCAAAGATGTTTTTCTGGGAACATTGAGGATGTGAGAGAGCTCTCGTATTGGGAAAGGTTAGAAAGGTTGGGATTGTACAGTATTCAGAGAAGGTACGAAAGGTATCTGATATTGTACGTTTTCAAAAGCATTCATGAGCTTTGTCCCAACCCAGGATTTAGGGTCAATTGTAGTGACCGTAGAGGCTTAACCTGCGTTTTGAGAGCACCTTCAAGGTCTCAAGAATCCAGGCTAGTTAAAACAATGAAGTTCAACTCTTTTCTTTCTCGGGCTCCTTCATTGTTCAATTTGCTGCCCCCAAATACTCGTAGGGCTTATGTACTGTAGGCGTTGATCCAATAGCAGGATTTAAGTCAGACTTGGATACGTGAATTGCTTAGATTCCAATCCCGGTAGCGGTAAGGAAGTCCGCAAAAAAAAAAAATTAAAAAAAATAAAGACGCAAATAAACTTCAAAGATGCTTTGTATTGTTATGGCATACTGAGGTATCTTCGGCAATTTGTTAATTTGTTAAGCTGGACATAAATATTCTACTAACAGTATGCTCTGATTACAATGGATGAGCATCTGAGCAGTAATCAAAGACTGAACTTTCATAACAACCTCAGGTATTGTCAATGCAACAACTCTAACTTGACCCCCCCCCCTCCCCCAAGTGCAGACATAAGTCAGGGGCGCCAATGACTCATTAAAATAATGAAAACACAATTTTTCGGCCCCAAACAAAATCAGCCAAAAGAAGCCTAAAATGCATAGAAGATGTGAAAACGGACTAAAGATGCCAATGATGCAAATAGAGGTTCAGGATGCAAAAAGATGCCCTTAAGGGCCCAGGATGCAAATAAATGTTATTTGCATAAGTTTGAGAACAATAGTCATGACTCAAGATATTACTCTTTCTTAATACACTTCATCAATGCAAAATGCAAAACGTCTGCGTCTCTGTATTTTGGGTCTTTAGATTCTCGTAACTGTTGTCTTGTATTAGGTAGTTTCAAGTCGTATTTTGTATTAGAATTGTAAGTATCAGTAAGCATGGACCTCTGAAGATATGGACTGGGATCGAGAGGGAGAATTTCATGTCTCCTAAATCATTCACTTTATTCAAAATTAAAACGACAATCTTGTCGAATAGATGAACTTGGCCAAATTTGAGCCCAAAATCATGCTTGGGATGCTCAGGGGATGTAATCAAATTTTCTGCCTGTTATTGTTGTCAACTCAAAAGAGAACCATGGTTTCCATGCCCAATCCCTCAGGAAGCTTCCGATTGGCACCCATATCCGCATCAAGGATCGTCAGACAAAGAGATAAGATCTTTTCTGGAACCGTCGTTTCATCAAGCCCGTCCCTGCCTCATGATCAGATTGCCGTGATCTGCGGGAAGGTGTAAAGGAAAGGCAAAGAATTTTCTTTTTTGTATTTGGGTCCTATGGTCGGAGGGGTGAGCCTCGCCCGGCCAGCGAAGCCAGCCATCACATCTCCTTATAATTTTTCCGATAGGTAGTGTCGTGTCCGTATCAGTTTGGTTCTCCGTATGTGAGTAGGGTTAGCGTCTAAAAGTTTCCTTGAGAAAGGTCGAGGAGGAGATTCGTACCGGGGACCTCTCTCGTATTAGGGAACTGCGCTAACCACTACAACACATCTTCTCCTCATTTACCTATCATTCAATCTTTCTCAATCAGTTTTTTTGCTATTCATATCTTCATTCATGTTCACTTTGTTATCCCTTCCAAATTAAAGAATCATGTAGTATCACACGGAGGATATTTCTATTAATCTCTTCAAACCTGGACTAATTTCATTGTTTCAAAGCTCACAGGTCCCCCAACCAAATTCGACGAAAACACGCAGAAAATATTCTCCTTTCTCATCTCTTTTCTTTGTACGTGGAATAATGCAATATCGCCCTGGAGGTAATCTCAATCGCTCATTCCGCTCTGTCAATTTGTTGAAGCCTTCTGTGAGTTGGGCACGGTGATATGAATCAAAAGTGTTAGAAAAATGCCTACTTACAGGCTTGTGTTTTCTCAGGTATCGAGTGCCTAGAGATTTGACGTCCTCTTTACACTGATACACCTTGAACCCAAGAAACACCTTTGTTTTGACCGTTTTTCTTTGTTTGGCGTAAGGAGACAATCATGATGCATTGGTTATCATTTCCACTACTAAAACTGGTTTTTTCAAATTGATGTAGAATTGATGGTCCATCTCAAATGACTAATGAATATTAGTTAAAATATTACATTTTTTTTACCGAAAAGGGTCTTACTCATTCTTTGTTCTCGGCAAATTTGGTCACATTTTTCTTGCCAGTCTCCTGAATAATGGAAAACGTCAAACTGACGATCTCTATCTTCATCATTCATGTAGTTGGGGAAACAATCTTCAAATTCAAATACTTCGAAATATTCTAAGAACATATCCATCGTCATCTTGAAGGAAGAATCTTCTGCCGAGTAGTACACGGTGTCGACGGGATGTTTTTGGTCATCCACAGTTGTATCATCAATTTCATTGCTAAAAAGATATCCAGGAAATGTTAGGCATCTAGATACGACAGTACCACCTCCCATTCTAAATACTTATCAGAACGCTTTCTATGAGGATCTCTCATTGGAAAAAATTGTAATTGTTGTGAAAATTTCGGGTAGATGATATTTTCGATTCCACATTTTGAGGGTTTTCCCATTTCATCCGCTTTGGTGTCTTGCTCCTTTATCTTTTTGTCTAAAATTGCGAGAAATCGAAAAAAACAAATAACCAAATTTGCAAAGTTTACATTTACAAAACGCAATAAACAGGTCACTCTCTTTGTGCTAAGTTTACTTTAATGAGTAGGCTGAGACAAAATACGAGAAGGTGGTACAGAACAAATCGGGACAACCGTTATGAAGATCTTGCATTTGAAATTACCACCACGTACTGGACTCATATGAAAGATCCAACTCTCACGATTCTGATGATATAGTGTTTGCTTTGCTATGTTGTTTGGTTCTGGAGAAATTTGTATGCAAAGTAAAGTAGTCTGAGCCACCCCAACAGAATTAGTGTAAATTGACATTACCCAGCACAAGGCAAAGCCTCACATCTCCCAGAAAACCAGGAGTTTCTTGGCCAAAAGGAGGATCAGATTGTTGCTCCATGCACCTTTACAGCCCAGATTTGGCATCCTGAAACTTCTGACTTTTTCCACAGCTAAAGTTCAAGCTTGCTAGACACAGACATGCCATGAATTTTGAGCTTATTGTTGCTGTGAAGGGGGTTGTTCGGCAGCTCTGCCAAGGAGGCTTCCAACATGTTTTTGACAGGTGGATGAAGAGGATGGATAAAGGGATTGTTGCCCACGGTGATGTCGAAAAATGTTGCTAATTGAGTTTTTTATATCTCCTTTAATTTTAGAGAAAATTCAACATTCCTGTTTTGTTTGGTACCACCCTCGTATGTTGCTTTAGTGCCGAGCTCATATCGCAGAAGTTTGACGGTTCGGATGTGGGAAAGAGCTGAACCAAGGTATTGGGAAGAATATCGGAAAGTGCGGTCCTCTGGAATTTCTGCTTGACATGGGAAGAACATGCTCTCTTTTATGAGGACCGGTTTTCAGAGGTATAATGTTCCCTCTCATCCACGCAAAAGAAACCAAACGTCACGGTTAGAAACTTCATTTTCTTTTACAAAGACCGGTTTTCAGCAGTATAAAGTTTCCCTCTCCGGCACGCAAAGGAAACCAAGCACTACCATTAGCAATCTTATTTCATGGCACTGTGTTTCATGAGTGGCCGGAATCTAAGTTTCCACCCACTCATGAAGAAAATGGACATTCTTTAACGTTAAATTTGGCTTCAAGTGGATTCGAGTGAAAATTGTATCAATTATTTGTTGAAATTTAATTATAATCATTTTATATAACTATTTATTATAAATTGAAAAGTATAAACGTCCACGCAAAGAATGCCCACTCAATTGAATAAATAGCTATTATGTTACTGATGGGACCAATCAGGGAAAACCAAATTTCAAAGATTTGCAATCAAATAGAAACGAACAAATGATTTCAAATAACAAATAAAAAACAAACAAATCGGAAATGGAAGTCAGTGAAAGAGTTCAAACTCTAGTGGGTTTGTTTGACTGACAAACTGAGTAATCTTAATATTTTTGGGCTAGAAAACAAGTTATCCTAAAGGATCATAGCTTAAAAACAGATTCAAATAAATTTCATGCTCAATTTCATCTCCTAGGCACTCTAAGCTTGTTAAGGGGTTGTGCACTCTCTAATGTAAATACCTTTTTGAATAATGTGATGAAGTTCTAGGATCTTATCATCAAAACGAAAAGGAGTAGAGTATCGAAAGAAGAAACTAAGAAACTGCATGACAACTAATCTATTTCTTCCGTCAATTTTCTTCCTGTTTCCTGTACAAAACTTGGGGCTCAATTTGTGCCAAAGGTGGCCACAATATAATCAATGAAACTGTGTCAGTACAAAATTGACAGAAACTGCATTTTCGATTCCACACTTATCTAAATTGTTCCTTCAGGATACCTTTATAATTTAATAAATGGATACCTTTAACAAGAGGATTGGACATGGCAATTGGCGAAGCTAGGCCACGTTGTGAAAACAACATTTCAGCTCCCCAAAAGTCACAAGGGATACTACCATGCATTAAGAAAAAGTCATTTAAAAGAAAAAATAGAGCTTTTCCGACAAAATTTTGAGTTATATTCCTTGTAATGAAAATATAGAAAGTGTCTGGGTTGTGTAGTAGACTTCTAGACTTCTAGTCTAGAAGTCTAAAAGTCTAGAGTCTGAAGAATAGTTAATTAAAAATATAATAAAAGATGTGTAGTTTGGTCGCAAATGCCAGTACCTTACTGCCTGTTTCCGTTTATGACTTAGTCAAAGAGCAGTGACAAAAAGAAAAACCGGCCTAGCTCCGCTGATGCCCACTCCTACAGTTAAAGGTCTCTCTGGCCAAGCACAAATGGAAGCTTACCTGGATTAGGCATTTTTCCACATAAACTTGTGGCAAAATGTGATGCTGTTTGTTGTAAATGTTTGGGCACATCTCCCACTCGCCTTAAGCTATTTGAATTTGTAAATAAGCCTCCTTGTGAACTCCCTCCTCTAAGCACCATGAGTCCATGACGCGTGTCCATGACTTTGTTGTCGACATCACCCACGCCGACCAGGATGTCAAGACCATCCTCAAACTTTCGAAGGAGGCAAATGGGGATCAGGCTCTCCAAAGGACTCAAGTTTACCAGATTGTGGCCAATGTCAAGGCCGGGAAAGATGTCCACGACAAGCCCCATCTGAATGCCAAGAGGACAAAGAGGACTGAGGACATTGTTGAAGCTGTGAGAGCTTCAGTGAAGACGGATGGTTGGGTCGCCATCAAAGAGATCAGCAGAGAGGTTGATGCATCTAATACGACTGTCTACAGGATCCTGCATGAAGATCTTGGTCTTGTCAAGAAGTCTGCAAGATGGGTCCTCAAGCAGCTCACTGATGTCAACAAGAAGAGGATTATGGAGTGTGCGAAGGCCTTCTTAAAGGCAAATTTCCTTAAGGGCAAGGCCTTCCTTGACTCCATAGTCACCATGGACAAGATCAACCAAGGACACTAAAGCAAGGAAATGCCACCTTTTTGTGATCACCAAACCTTTCCCGCCAAGTAAGGCCTAAACTTTTGCCGCTAAAATTTTTGAATGTCAGTAATCGGCATAATTATTGAACAAAATATGTGACAAATATCATTTTCGTAACCATTGATGGTATGTGCTTAAAGCCAGGCATTCAGATAAACTTAAAATGACTTTAAACATGTCTTAAAGTACAACAACTGAAAAGTGCTAATTAGGTTTTCTTGATGAAACAAGAATTTGCTCAAAACACAATCAATAAATTCTCTTTTGCCAAAAATATTATTTGTAGAAAATTCTTTCAGACACATCTTGATGAAATTTCAAGTAATTTGACGCATTTGTTATCAAACTATGGTTCTTACTCTAGGAATGGCCCTCAATCCACAAGTAGACATACTGTAGCTCAGAGCTACATATTGTTCTTTAAACTCATTTGGATGCTTCATAATCATGAAAAAATAATTTTAAGAGATATGGCACCTGTTTTATTTGACCATTTTAGTATTTTGGATGCTTTTGCAAGAAAAACAGTTTATTGGAGTCCAAAGTGCAAATTGAGATCTAGTCTACTGTACTTTGATATTTCTCTGTGCCCCTTAAATAATGCCTGCCGTTTATGCAAACTTCCTGATAAGTAGAAATTTAAACTCTACAAAAAGATAACTCATTCATTTCTCACCAATGCCGCGTGATGGTTTTGTCAAATGTGTGGGTTTAGACAAAACTATCAATTGTCCATCCAAGATATTCAAATATGTTAACATTTATGTACATGCACTTTTATTGCTTATTCCATACATTTTTTTAAAATATTTTGTCAGTGTACATTACCCATCAATTAATAAAATGACGCTTGATGATTTTCTATCTATGTGTGTTTTTTGAGCCAATTTTACGCAATATTTCACCAATTTCAATCGAAAAACAATTTGATTGTTTTTGATTAATTTGATGTTCATTTATTCTTCTGACTTTCAAGATTAATTCAGAAATATTTAGTGTATGGACGGAGTTGTATATCAAGGAGATCATTATTTAATTTAAAACACCTTAATGTACTATGCAGTACGGATAATCTTGTTTTATTCATACTGGAGTTAATGTCTTGATTCAACGCTATGGCCTAAGTTGGCGGTGAGGGGAAATCCGTGTCGTTTCCTCTCTATAGAGTCCCTGGATCAACGTATGGTTCTACACGCCAGAAACCAGACAGGGAAGCAAACAATGGGTTCAAAAGGGTTCCAGGGCGTTGATTAAGTTCAAGTTACAGGACAGCCGGAGGAAGCAAATGGTCATCACTTGGTTTGACAACGCCGGCCTGATCTGTCAACATGATGTCCCAGTTGGAAGTAAAGCCAGTGCCAGTTACTTCTGCAATGTCCTCGCCATATTTCCAAAGAATTTCAAGATCAAGAGACCAGCCATGGGCGAGGGGAAATGGTCCCTCCACATGGACAATTGCAGCAGTCCACGGTCAGGATCATGAAGGAGTTCATTGCTGCCAGGTCCATCGGAATGATAGATCATCCCACCTATTCACCAAACCCGGCAAACTTCTTCTTGTTCCCCAAGGCCAGAAATGCGTTGGCAGGGACATCCATTGGTGACCGAACCGTCAAGAAGGAGGGGGAGGGGGCCTGTCACATCATCTCCAAAGAAGACTTTGTGGAGGCCTTTGACAAGTGGGTGGACAGCTAGCAGAGATGTATTGATAGAGAGGGAGACTAAGTGGAAAATTATGTTAAATACAAGTCTAGCTAGTCCCAACCGTTTGATCCCTGCAGTACCAATCCGGTTTGATTTGAAAGACGCCTGATACAAGATTCCCAAAATAATTTATGTGAACTGACCTATCAAATGGAGCAAAACAGATCTAAACAGAGAGTCAGCTGACGCCTCGAATGGCGGACGTGCGGTTGTTACTCCTCGGACAAGAATCTTGTTCTTGGTTTTAAGTCGATAGAATAGTACTAACTGTGATACCAGTGAGCGGGGCTCATATTCCCCGGCTCACGTCTTTTTCAAGACGTGAACTTCTAGCCCTCCAACCCTCTTCCTCTTCCCAATCATCCCTTCCTTCCTTTCCCCCCCTCAATGGCCATAGTGATCTCTCTTTTCTAG
>NC_081450.1:12593519-12632183 GCF_007210705.1 Tigriopus californicus | reverse complement strand
GATCTAAACAGGAGTCAGCTGACGCCTCGAATGGCGGACTTGCGGTTGTTACTCCTCGGACAAGAATCTTGTTCTTGGTTTTTAAGTCGATAGAATAGTACTAACTTGTGATACCAGTGAGCGGGGCTCATATTCCCCGGCTCACGTCTTTTTCAAGACGTGAACTTCTAGCCCTCCAACCCTCTTCTCTTTCCCAATCATCCCTTCCTTCCTTTCCCCCCCTCAATGGCCATAGTGATCTCTCTTTTCTAGGTCGGATTGAACAACTCGGTATCGCGAGGAACCAGCATCGCCGGCAACAGCGGATCAGCAAGCGGAGAGGAGGGAATCAACCGGTGTCGGCCTGCTTTCTCAACTGTCATGGACGGGCGAACATGCTGCGAGTGGCTGGTGCGGGACGTGTCTCAACAAGATCCGAGACACGCCTTCACCTTCTTATCTGAGACGTGGGTCACCGAGGATAAACATGAGAGTTGCTTTCCTGGCAAACAGAGCTTCGTAGTTCATGTCAGGAAGCCCGCTGGGCGTGGTCGGCCCAGCGGTGGGTTGGAGCTCTATATTACCAAACGCCTTTAGCCCATCCTTCTCTCATCCTCTCCTCATCACATAGCCGTGGATGCCCAAGGCTTTACATCATTGGTGTTTACTATCAGCCAACCACAGACTATGATGATCTCGTCTCGGACCTCACATCCATCTTTCAGAAGGTGAAGGATCCGGAGAAAGTCATCATTGGTGGTGACTTCAACATCCGTCTGACTCGAGTGAATTTCTCGAGCTCGCCCAGATCCTGAGCCAATGGAGAATTACTCTGCGCTCCGACCCGGGAGTCCCAACACACACCTACTCCCGGGGCGCCTCTGTACTTGACCACATTTTCATATCAGAAAATATTCCATCTCCGGCCAGTTTCGTCCATCCGCTGGCCGTGTCTGATCACCTCCCGATTTCAGTCACCTTCAAGATGCCCAGAAATTTCCATCATTTGGGCGTGACTCGAAATGGGAGGTGCTGGTCAATGTGCAGAAGTGCGCGGCTCAACTTGAGGCCCTGCAGCTATCCATCAACACCGGAGCTGTGAGCAATCCAGCTGCAGTGGCCCAAGGCATTTCGCAAGCATTTAAAGAGTCCTCCTCCGTGCAGAGGAGGAGAGGAGGACTCAAGACCCCGTGGTTCAGCTCCTACCATCGAGAGCTGAGGGGTCAAATGCTCCAAAAACTGCGTAGTGCCAAACGAGCCAAACACCGGAGACTTGGGAGCAATATGCAATATCAAGAATGCATATCACAAGTCTCTGAGGAGCGCCGAGTCAGCCCACCAAAGGTTGGAAGTGGAGAACCTGCTCTCTTCATCGGCCTCGTCCAGGATGGCGGCTTGTACAAATGTGCCAAAAAGCCCGCCACCAACTCGGAAATTCCCGTGAGCAAATTCCTCCTCCACTGTCAAGGACTATTTGCATCAAACATCGGAAACACTAGTGGAGGAGGTCCAGGGCTGCCCAGGAAGAACACCATCCCCTTTTGCAGCCCTTCACGGAACCCGAGAGGGACGTGGCCTTCAATATATATTCAATATATTCAATATGCAGACGACCTGATTCCTTTGGCTAATTCAGCCGTGGAATTGCAAAATGCCATCAATGCACTCCACGGTTATTGCCAAGAGAACGGCCTTCAAGTCAACACCATCAAGACAAAGGCCATGGTTTTCCATAAAAGTCGTCTGCCTCCCACCTCCTTCCATATTAACAATAGTCCGATTGAAATCGTCAATAGTTTTAACTACGTCGGTTTCACCTTCTCCACCCAACTCTCATTCACAATCACCTCAAAGCCACAATAACTAAGGCCAGGGCCAGGATCGGATACATATGCAATAGACTTCCCATGAAGAATCTTCCCCTCCCAATAGTCCTTCAAACTCTTCCGGATTTACGTCACCCCAATTTTTCTCTACGGCCTACACCTTTGGCTTCCCAACTCCGCCCAATCCCTCAAATCCGCCGATGCCACCTACACCAAGTTCCTCAACGATACCTCTGCGTGCCCCAATATGCCAACAATGCATGGACACATTTTCTATGTGAAATCGAGAGCCCTCACCATCGGGCTGGCAAGGTTAGTGTCCAACAGTGTTGGGAACCTGACCTTTCCGAGGTGATGTCCGGACACGAGTTGTCCTTCCCGGTCAAGACTTGCTAACACCTTATTGTCCTTGGCCCGACATCCCTTCGGAGTATGGCGGTCACGTACCTTTGTCCGTCTCCCAGCATGCCATCAGCGACGGGAGTTGACAAAGGATCTGTTCAATCTGGCCCATCCACTCTACTGCAATAAACAAGATTTTCATCACTTACCTCTACCTACCTGTCTTTGTACTATCTGCAACTCACCTCTTACCTTTTTTCATGTGCATTGAACCAATTCTAGTCATACTCATTGTGATATCACTTTCTAGTCAACTATTTTATTGGCCTCTACCTTTTTGTTTTTGACATTCTTCTTGTTTTACCATTTTGTATAATGTATATACATCAGATTTTATTTTATAGTTACTTTTACGCCATGACATGACCAAGAGTCGCAATAAAGATTATTATTATTAATAATAGTTTAGCGTTGTAAAGTTCTTTGTCACCCTAAAAGCTAGGCTTGTCATAAGAGTAAGTCCTTTTTTGCTGGTAATAGCGCTTAAAGAGCATTAAGACTTATTTCTTTTTGAGCAGAGTCCCTGCTCTGTACAGAACAACCTTTTGCCGTTTCCTCTCTGACGATTCTATGTCCTAAATGAACACTTGCTTTGTTTTAAACGAGACCTTGATCGCTTTTTGCAAACCGTACCTGACCAGTCCTACTTTTAGGGGTGCCTTACAGCGGAAGGAGCAAATTCATTATTATGCCAAATCTTTAATTAAACATCGTGTGATTTGTTGTGAAATCATTGCCCGGCATCGGTTAAAAACCTCTAAACCTCACGAAAGGAAGAATTATCGTTCCGTAGTCGTTAGTGGCTTCCAGGTCCAACAAAATATTTTCTCGTGTCAGTGTTCCAACACGTTGGCTCAGACGAATCTGGTGGAAAAACTCTTCAAATAGATCAAAAGACCTACGAGTAGTGCAGAAGTTTTTTCATTATCTCTGCATCTATGAACGCCAAGGCCTCATTAAAACAACGCTGGATGCATATTTTTGGATAATAAAGTTGGTCAAAACACCAAGCTCAGAGTGTAAGACCTTCCTTTTATAAGAGAGCAAACTGTTAAAACTTAAAATATATTCCGTTGTTTATGTTAAAATTTGAAAATGGTAAAAAAAGGGAAAATACATATGTGAGGGAATGGTGTTTGGCCTCTACTCAATACTTTTGTGGTTAGAAATACTTACTTTGTCCACCAAAACTCGAAGATTGATTGATATTTCCAGAAGGACAAAATAGACTGATTGACTGTCTTCTTTTATATGACACATTCCGTTCAGTCGTCAGTTATGCAGGATTTATAGTGAAGTGCACTTGGATAACAACTTCAAGATATCAAATAATTGACTAGATAACATCGGTCAGAATTTCAAGTAGATAGAAGAACACATATCTCGTTTAAGATTATCAAAATGTGAGCCCAATTGGAATGACCTGAAAGACGAAGCCACTGAATCCGCGTTTATCAGAAACTACATGTAGGCCTGTGCGCTTAAAAACGCAACACTTGTTGATTTTGATTTGAATGTGTATAATGCGAAAAGTGTGGTTTTACAAGGGCATGGAATTGAATTCAGTCAATAATAACTAGGACCGAGAGCAATGCATGCTACTCGATGTTGCCCCCATCAACAGTGATCATCCAGTCCAGAGTGGAACTTATGTAGAGCATATGCTCGTGATGAAGCTCGACTTGAGGCTGGCTCAGGGATCCTTAGTGGGGGTCATAAGCTGGTCATTTGTCTTAAAACGGACCCCGATAACTTGCCCTTGCCCTTCACATGCCCACAGTTTTTACGTCTAGTAGAAATTACAGAAGTTTGATAGTTCGGATGTGCAACAGAGGTGAAGCGAGCGATTTGGAAGCAACCCGCTTCAAAAAACATCTCGAATTTCTGCTCGACATACGAACAACACTTTTTTTACGAGTCTAGACTGATCAGCCTGGGGTTTGAGATGGCCTAGAATGTTTGTCAAAAAAGTTTGGGGTTTGCAACGTCAGAACATTTTGCTCTTATTTGCATTGTGGCACCTTGCACCATCTTGTTCCCACAACCATGCTTCTCCACAAGTGGTTTAACCTGTGGAGAAGGATCCGATAACTGTTGGTCAATCCGATCCGAATCCGATCTGATCCGATGTACAGCTTTTGTTCAGAAGTCCTAGTCAACGCTGGAGACAGGCTTCTTTGATTGTTGGTGTCATCATGGGCCTCTCCATCCTCACCAAGGACTTCCCTCTCATTTTCTGGACTGTCTTTGAGGTTGTGGAAGGAGCCACACCCATTTCATTTGCATGACTTCTTATGGACCTAAACAATCAAGTGAGACATATTTAGATATGTTTTTCTTTCTCAAAGAATCAAAAGGAACAACTTTTGTGAAATAAACATTCTTAAAAGTAGCTCAGATAAGTGTGTAAATGACTTAAAGTCCATTAAAATGCATCAATAATAAAAACGTAGTCAATCAGTATTAAATGTGCTCTTGGTTATGGTTTGACGTAAAATTTCATAAACCTCTATTGAACAGATGCTTAGTTATTGCAACTTGAAAGTTGCCTTTCACACCTTAAAAGCTCGAAAAGTGGCCTAATAATGTTTCCAGTTATTTCCAAGGCATGTTATTTTCACCAAAACGACAAGAAATACAGTAGATAGCATTTGAGCATTTTCTTTCAGATTCAAGCATTCATGAGCTTTCCCAACCCAGGATTTAGGGTCAATTGTAGTGACCGTAGAGGCCTAACATGCGGTTTGAGAACACCTTCAAGCCCTAGAGAATTCAAGTAGCGGTAAGGAAGTCTGCAAAAAAAAAAATCCTTAAAAGTTAAAAGTAGCAAAACGAGTCGCTTAAAAATTACAAAACGAGTAAAATTACCTTTCATTTTTGTTAAGTGTCAAAAGCTACACTATTTTATTATGATCCTAAAGTATTTGAACGATACATCTGACAGTTTAATTTTCAAATTTGCCACTTTTCGCAATAATTAATTTCTACGTACTAACGCTGCTTTTATTCAACGTTAATACAATTTTGTCAAAACTCAAGATCAAGCTTGATTAAAGTTGCTATTGACAAATATCGCGTCTCAATTGTAAAATATTGACATGAAGTAAGTTTTAGCTTACATTACAAACTATTTTCGGCTTTTTCTACCTGTTTCAAAAAAGTGAAATATTTCATTCGTAGTTTAGGTATAGAAAAACAACATTTTATTTCTTGGCAATTGCTTTGAGATATAACCGGAGTAATTTGTAGTCAAATTTAATGTAAAACCAATCTTTGAAAGCGTGATATCTTATCGTTTACCCAATTGATTTTGCTAAAATTGTAGTTGGAAACGCAAGTAAGGTTACTCCCAACATCCATTGATTACGTTTTCAAAAATATTATCTGTTTGTAGGTGTTAAGTGAATTAATATACTAATCTGAGCTAAAATACGAGATGATGTTTTACAAAAGTTGTTCCTTTTGTTTCAAGAATAACTAAAATCGTTACAAGAAGTCTTGGCATTTGCACAAAACCTTTCAGTTTTATGGGTACCACCGTGTGGCGTTACAACGGGCTTTATCACTTGTTTTTTTCACGAGCTTTTCTAACCCCTACAGGGTGTGTAATTCTCATTACTATTAAAATGAAAGGTTATAATTCGAGTTGAAAGATGCAACCGGATCAACAATGCCTACGTATTCCCTATGAATATTAGAGGGAAGCAAATTAAACAATGAAGGAGCCCGAGAAAGAAGAGAAGTGGACTTCATTGTTTTAACTAGCATGGATTTTCTAGGACTTGAAGGTACTCTCAAAACGCACGTTAAGCCTCTACGGTCACTACAATTGACCCTAAATCCTGGGTTGGGACAAAGCTCATGGATACTCTTGAAGACGTTCAGTATCAGATACTTTTCGTACCTTCTCTGAACACTGTACAGTCCCAACTTTTTTAGCCTCTCCCAATATGAGAGCTCTCTCAATCCTATGATGTTCATAGTGAAACATCTTTGGACTTGCTCGACCTTTTGCAAACCTGCTGAACTCAATGGAGCCCAAATGGGTGAGGCATATTCAAGATGATATCCAACCACACATTTGAAAAGCTTTACCCACCTTCAACTGGATATGCTCATAGAACTTTCCATTTTTTTGGAGGACTACAACTAAATCTTTCATAAATGAGACAAGCTCAATAGCTTTACCTCCCTTAACAACGAGTGGAGTGTTCAAAAGAATTGACCCAAATGTCATTGAGCGGAATTTCATTCCGTTCAGGGCCATATTAGTCTTAGTAACCCAAGAATAGATTATTTCTAGGTCCTTTGCAAGGTTAGTGGAATCTTGCCCATTCCTACCAGAAACTAACTTTGTATCGCCAGCATAAGAAGAGAGACTGGCATTAATACTAAGCTTTTGAAGCTTGTGTTTTCAAAAACGAAATGTTCTATCAAATTGGCAAATAGCAGAAAATTACAAAGGGCGAAACAAGAGTGATTTTTCTTACCATAGCAATAGGTATTCACTTGAAAGGTGGTATACAAAATCTCCAATCCCGCAAGAAATATAACGCAAAGAAAAAAAGCTTTGTTGAAGGTTGCGTGATCATATTCCATATTATACCGTTAATATGAGCATGGAACTGATCTGCTAATTATCTTTCGAAGAAATACATCAAATCAAAAGAAAGGGGTCGAGGATTGACATATCATTAAGTCACATTTGATGCATGCTTCTTTGTCATTGACTTATAATGTTACGAAAAAAAATGTGATGACGATTAAGCCGCAAAAAGTTTTCCAATTTCGCTCAGAGAGACCAAGGAGCCTCTCCTCGAAGGCTTGGTATAAATCCAACAATTTCAATTGGAATCTCATAATTCTGCTCAAAATACATTGTCTCTTTCGCGCGACTCCTAGGAGCCTTTTGATGGCGAATGCTGAGTCTACTGAGAGGGTGGACTGTGCTAAATTGCTCCTCTTTTGTTCCAACACTTTTTAAGAGCCCTGAGAAAAGTTTTATCCATTCTGGTTGATCATAAATGGTCACAGACGAAGAAATCAAAATTCAAAGCGATACCAAGATTGAATGCCAAACGGTGACAAACTATAACTGGTAGCAAAGACACTAATTCACTTTCAACTGGGGGCTTGCAAATATTTTCTCCATTTTTCCGATAGTGCTTCCAAAATGGTTTGTATGACGGATAATGTTATGCTTTTGGCTTGGGTGTCTCTTAAAGTTTGTGGAACGAGGATTGAATTCCTAATCACTAATTAAGATTTGTGTTTCTCCACGATAAAGTGAAGATCTTATGTGTGGGTATTTGGATAGTGTTCTGTTTCATGTGGGTTCATTAGGGCGCTTCGTGGAACTCGGATCAAATTTCGGAGATAATATACAATCATTTATTCATCCTCATGGCGTCTGAAGGCCGACGTCTCAATTTACAATTACCTGACCTCTCTGCAGATGATCAATGCTCCTTGAAGGTCGAATAATTTATTGGAATGGTGCCCTTTGTTATGAAAATGCATGTAAGTATCAACAGTTTACAAAAAGGCCGGTTCTTAGTTTTTTTAGTCAAAAAGTGGACTTCAATATCAAAGTAAGCAGTGAATCATAGTTAGGTAATCAAACTTTTTAGCAAGAGCTTTGTATGCAAAAGATAACTCAATATATGCATTACAAAGGGGCGAAAATGAAATTCATTTCATCTAGACAAAACTGTTGGTAATATTGATTGTGTCAATGCAATTTTTTTCTCAAGTTTTCAGTCACGATAACATAAAACCTAGGGTTTTCTGAACAAACATGAGTGTTTAGGTCACTTTATTTGGTTCAAATGCATTTACAATTGATAATCACGCTTAAATGTTTCCATAGTTCATACATGTATTTTGGCCATGCTCATACATCTAGGAATGTCTTCGCAAAAAGTCAAAGTGTGCTTAAGCAGCCTTTGCGCCCTATAAGAGCACCAAAATATTAAAACTACCATGACCAATAACAACTTTTCCTTTTTACAGTATCCTTAATATATTTTAGTTTCTTCATTTTCGTTTTTATTTTGAAACAAAACTACAAATTATCTTAACAAAAGCAGTACCTTATTTTTCCGCTCCTAAGCCGTTATGTTCCACACTGGAGCATTACGAAAGTGCATAATGATATCAATACGTAAACATGACTCCCTAATTTTCCCAATGATCTCAAGGTCCATAATCATCCAAAAACTGTTCAGGAACCTCATCGGATCAAGGTTTTCGTAACATCAAACCCACACCGAAAGACGCCACGTTATATGTTAAACTTGTCCAAATAAATAAGTAAATGTGTCAGTCGATCCGCTTTGTAGCCCTGTTCCATTGAGGATAGTGGCGGTTGCAAATGAGAATTTTCATGTTCCACTGCTTATGAATGTGACGCCGCGGGAGGGATCCAGACTGAAGATTAACTCATTACTCGTCATACTCTTGGTACAATTGTAGAGAAATGTGGTGGTGGGAAGGGGGGGGGAACACTGGTTGTCCCTTGATCTACTGAGTTAGGGACCAAAATGTGCCAACACTTGTGTATTACTTCGGTAGGGTTTTATAACATTGCCAAGCGTCTTGGAACATTGGCGTAAGATAAAAGGGCACGGAGCATATGCGGAAATGATTCATCGCTCACCAGACAGATCGCTGTTTGGCTCAACGATAATCGTACTAGAAAACATGAATTGACATGAAGAACCTTTCTTAAGCGAGTAAGTAGTAAGACAAGCGTTGAAGTGATTCGGTTTTGTTGGGGATGTCAAAAGCTTTGAAAGAAGATCTAAACATTGTGGAAAGTTATTTGATGATACATGCAAAACAATCTTTCAAGTGTCTAACTTATTCACACAATTTGAGTAGAAGCTGTTCCTTGTATGGTTGAGTGGCTCCATGGGACGTCATATGTTTGTTCCAAATCATTTGAGTCCCGTCTATTGCTCTTCTTGAATCCATCAAGGGGTGGCTCCAAGATGAATGAAACCATTCCGTCTTGAAGGAAACTCCTCACCCGAACTCTTCAGAAGACCCTAAAAAAGGTAAAGAAAATACAACCTCCTTGATTAGACGAGAAGGAAAGGGTATCAAATGTGTCAACGAAAAGATCAATGTTCCCGAACTAGGAATTGGCTAATGCTCCATTCATTTCCTTAATTGCACGGAGAACATTTTGCCAAGTACCCGAAAGTTCCACTCCCCCTTACAGTGTGCTCCATTCAATTGTTGACATAGACCAGGATAAAGCACCCTGGGAAGGATATGGAGCACACGAAGGCGGGGGATGACTGGAACAAAAAGAAGCTCAAGCAAGATTTATGCCTTAAAGTGGCTATTTATCCCCTAATACATGGCCCACACACCATATCGCATACTCTCATTTTTGGAACACCCTACGCAAAGTTTTTCGATCAGACAAATTCATTATGTTTCATTTTGTAGAACACCCTCGCATGGTAAGGATTGCTTTTCATTTTCAATCTCCAACCCTTGATCTTCAGGGCTTGGAAATTTCGAATGGAGCACATAAGAACCGACTCAAAGGATGTTCCATGCTCCAAGTGAGATAAGATCATCAAGATATTATTTCTGAAATGCTGCAAATTGGTGTTCTCATTCTCTCCGTTTTAAGCCAATATGATTTGAGACGAGGGTTCCATTCAGAAACAGAGACGTTCCCACCCTGTTTGCTTCTTATTTCTCCCCTTGGTCCCTTGGTAAGGGCTCTTTCTTTCTTATCTGGATCGCATTCAATTCTCCCTCTTTTATAATCCCTGTCATAAAATTAAATTCAATGCCAGACAGAAGAAAACCATAACAAAAAGAAGATATTCTTGAATGGCAAGGAGCATTCAAATTGAATCAACGTCTTCTTCCAATCTCGAAATGGTAATCCTCATCAAAAATGTAGGAGTTGGTTTTGCGAGGATCATTGGAACTAGCTCTAACCACTCACTTCCTTGTGTATAATACAGTACAACCAACAGACACTAAAGGCCCAAGAATATCCCGAGATGATATCAAAATGACGCGTGTTTATCTGAATCTAACAATGTTCTGCAACTTGGTTTCAGCTCTGCGTTCCAAAAGTTTTCTCCTCAGTTCCCATTCTTTGCTCTTTATGCGATGCCCAAAGAGAGCAAAAAGATCTCTAGGAGAGCGAGATTTGGAGAGCTCTGGAAAGAAGAACCATGAAGAAGCCATGGACCGAACCCACCAAGAGGGGGTTCGAGACCATTTAGAAGGAGGAACTGTCTTTAAAAGTTAAGACAGTAAACAATTTGGCACAGCGATAGGGCGTTCCAGTGAATGCCAACCAGCAAAGAAGACTGGGATCCGAATCCGGACAAATTTTCAACTTCCGAGCACTTGAAGAAAAAAGAGAGAGTGAGCAAACGCATTCTCTGAAAATACCCAAGAGACTCATTGAAATCGTCCGGGATCTAGTTGGACAGCGAAGTAACATAATGATGATCCCAGACAAGTAGTTGTCTTATTGGCTAATTGAAAAATGGAGAAACGTTCCATAAGAATGAGTTGTCGAGTTTTGAGCAGTGATGCTAATCTTTGAAACGGAACAAAGTGAGAAAGAGAGAAAGAGAGAGGCAAAGCCAGATTTGGGTGAAAAGGAGAGGAAACCAATCGACAACTTTCAAGCAGGGCTTAAGGGGTGCGTTTAGTCAACAAAGAAACTTGGTACACTGTGCCCAAGAGGTTCCAACATTTTTGTGGAAGTAAAGTGATTTGTCTTTTTTTTCGGCCTGAGATCTTTAAACAACATGTATTTCTTTGACCAGCAAGTCTGATTTGACCCGTTTTCGGCAGTGGAGGTGGATTTACAACCAGACGCAAAGGGTTATTGGTTATTCCATAAACCGGCTGGTAATGGGTCCATTGTTTGCTTGCGGTTTCGCGAAGGATGTTCAGCAGACCCATCAAAATGTTGTAACACATTTCCTTGCTCTTCAGGCCTTCAATTCAAATCCCAGCGTGGTTCCAAATTTCCGTGCCAAACGCGCACTTCCAGTTTCAGAGAGCACAGAGACGTTCAACTCATCAATTCCAAACAGGAACCCTTTTCGTTTTTACGAAGAAGGGTTTGGATCATACTCATGGACAAACCTGCAAGGCGCTATATCAATGGGAAGTTCTGAACTTTTCATCTTTAACAGTACACCTGTTTTCAGGGAGCAGAGAACGTTAAGAAAAGATGCCGCTGAAATGGCTTTTGGTCGTTACTTTGGTACCAAGTCGCTTTAAAGTCCATTCTAGCAGCTGCTTTGCTCTTCACTCCTGATGCTTCCGGTCCGTTCAAGCATGACGCTTTACTCATGAAGGCAGAGATTTCCATGGGATGGTTCCAACTCACTAATGCCTGGTTTTGGTCGGCTTGGTTCTCATTCACAGATTTCAATAACTCGAACATTCTCACTGACCCCGGTTCACTCCCCGCATTAACCATTGAACCCAAACAGGTCAGGATGCACAATCCAGGGTTGGTCGAAGCCTGCGAGCAACTTCATATACAGTAATTGGTGGATCCAACTTGATATCTATGGTTGAAGATCGGTTTTGGTTGCGAATCTTCTCTTCCTCCCCACCGTATTTGCATAGAAATGGTATCGTTATGTCTGAGGCTAAGCCGCGATGAATAAAGAACGACTTCACTAACGATGGGGGCGGGTTTCGAGGAGCGGGAATAGAACCAAAGGAAAGACCTATTTTTCCGTCCCAATTTCAGTTTAGAGATGAAACGTGCACAATAATGCCAAAAAACAAGCGGTCTCCGCGAGTCCAAATTCTTCCGTCGTTATCCATTCCACAATGAGTGTTCCATACTTTAATTGCAAATCTACGACTACAATATTTGGCAAACATCGAGAAGAACCATCACTTTTCTTGTTGAACGAATTTTTCAAGACATCTAGTACATTCCACAAGTTGCGAGATGGGACCGAATAATCATGTCAGTGAGGGCGGAAAAGAGGAACCTCATGGAGGATGTCTCAATTGCACACGAGAAATGGGCATAGATCAGTTTGGCAGGGGTTTGATTCCTGTCCATAAACTGCTTCAAGGCAAATAATGCCATGGCCTTGGCATCCCCTTCCACGCCGTCATAATTGGAAAAGGCCGTCATGACCCGAGCACCGGCCTGGATCTTCTTCAGGAACAAATCCATCTTATTCAAGAACAAAATCATTGAGATATCTTTGAATGTGGGAGCATTACAAATTGATTCAAATAAGTTCAAGGATTCCTCAATCCCTCCGCTTGGAACCTGGCCAAAGTCACTTATGGCGGCTAAAAAGATAACCGAACTAACGTCATCAAAGTAGCTGATCCATTTCCCCCGTTCACAGCCAAATCCACCGATCTCAGTCACCATGAATTGGATTCCCTTGACATGAAAGGTGATCTCACTAACGCTCTTGGTTGGAACTCGGACTCGGATGATATCCTCATCGTTGGGGATGTAATTGGGATCGGCCAAACGGGTCAAGGAATCAAGGAAAAAGGCCGTGGAATCATCCGCTTTGGAATTTAAGGACAGTTGATAGGATAGCTTGACACCTGGATCTAACCAGAGTTCCATCATCAACAACCCCAATCGGGTATTCATGGAGCCTTGCATGATTTGGTTCGAAATCTTGAGGAACACGTCGGCTACTTCAGTATTGAGTGGATCTTGGAACTCCACTTGATTGTCGGACATGTCTTGGAGAATCGCGGATAAATCTTGGATCACTTGCTGGAATATCTTGGACTTGAATCCTCTTCGTTCATCCTCCGAGTATCCAGATCCGTGGATCAATTGCAATTGCCTTGAAAAAGTGGTTTTACCCGAATTGGATGCCCCCAAGAGCAGGAGCTTCACCATATTTTTGATGATCCAGGCTTCTTTGCGGATGATCTGGTCTATGGATTTGGACTGGATTAACGCGAGTTGCTCTTCACTCAAATTGGATTGGTCCGAACTCCACAGAGATCCCATTTGGGTTGATGGACGCCTATATTGGCTATTGTGCCTTTTGTGATTGACAACCAATCACTATTATACAGCGATAGAGTAGAAAACGGAGAGAGGGTCTTGTTACAATAGAGAACGGTTGCTTAGAAACCCACATCGTTATTTTAGAATCAAACCTTTGGGTTGTATCCCTCTAAACATTGAACTTTGGCAATCATGACAACGAAAGAGAACATGGAATATGATTTGAGGTACAAATTATGTTTCAATATGATAACAATATCCCACCTCTGGATGGACCTAGGAATTCATAATCTCTCATGTTCCCAGGGTTAGTAAGGATGGGATAGATATTGATCCTTTTTTACGGCTAATTGAACCAATGATGAATTGGACGCCAAGTGTCGGTTTTCGGCTTTTTTTTCTCCAGAATCAGCCACAGAAAAACTGTCAGATACACGACACTGTTGTTTTTCACGTAGGAGTATTATGATTGCAGTTGCCGCAACATCTCCTTTCTTCTCTGTTTTCATGACAAATGAATGAATGAATGTTTGCAACTGGGCATAGCTCGTCTGGAGAGCGAGCTTGAATTTATGTCAATGTTTTAGAGTACTCACTGTATGGATAGACTTGTGAAAAATACAGGAAAGCTGCAGGATCAACCGGCCATTGATAGCAATGTGTTGAATGAGAGATAGGAGTCAATGACCGACCTCCTAGTGATCGACGGACTACTCCTTCCTTAGATGGGATCTGATGGGAGCGTGTGTGCTCAATCGGTTGGATAATTTCTGATTGACTCATGCAGATAATATCCACGAATGTTGCCACACAATCCAACAGAGAAAATTTGGTCCTTCCCACGATAAATAGCTCATCCCTCTCTGTTTAGGAATTCCAGCTCTGCTTTCGGTGTTCTTTTTCCCTTTTCAAGGTTGAAGGCAGCAGAACTTTGGAACTGGGAGCCAGGTTCGAATGAGTTGAGCTCGTTCCACATTGAACCTGATTTTACACCTCATGAGCCTTTGGGGACCTCTTAGGCATCCCAAATGAGCCACTTCCAACCGCGTTAAGCTCCTCTGAGGCCGTGCTAAATAGTCGAGGTATTATTATGGGCTCACACAAGGAGCAAATGACTTGTTCCTCGTTCCACACTCCTGTCAAATGAGACCTAGGTCCATATTTTCTGGTTAAGCTCACAAGCAGCTTGAAGCATGGTTGTATTAGTAGAAGGGAATAACGTTCAGAGTCGCACTTGTGGCAGGTTTGCCACATCAAACGGAATCGAGAAGAATGGCCAAGGAAATCAGATCCCAGGATCCATTCACAATTGGATGTCCCTTGGCGCAGCTCTGAAGAAGGCTGGCTGATGGCTTGTCTTGTGGTAGATTGTATTAGGAGAGAAAATTGAAAAATTGAATTTTTATAAGGTGATCAATTTTCTCCGGGATGATGAAAAGGAAGTTGGGGGAGAAATCACAGCTCTCCTCATCCCCCACCCCCTGTTGTGTTCCACGCTCCCATCTGTCGTGAATTGAAAAAGTTCATCCCCAACGACAAGTTTGCCGGCGGCCAAGATCAGTTCCAGATCTTGCTTTTCTCCTTCCTCCTCAGTCAAAACAATTCCGATTCCAAGCGTCAAGCTCAACGTTGCTTTTGAATGGACGTTCAATGGGGGAAGAGGATGACGGTAAAAACCGATCTCTCACCGACCAAATAAATAGAATGTCTATGATTCTCAATTTCATACGTTTCTTCCACCAGATCATTGACTTTAATTAGACATGAAAACAGATCTAGAGGACGGATAAATCAGACATAAGCAATCTGTGGTAAAAACAATACTTAACCGTTGGTAAATCCCAGCACTCGATTTTTTTTTCTGGAGCACAGAGATGATCAAATAGAAATTATGATCCAGGCACATTTAGAATTTATGACTTGGCGATTTAGGCTGCATCAAGTACAGCAGGTTGAAATAAGATCGAAATGATGCTACGACGTTTTGTGAGATGTTTCTCCGCTGCCAATCATATGAACTATTGAGAAAGGCTTCAACCCTTGACATGGACAACATCCAACATAGATATGAACGATGGCTAATTGTGCATGTTTTACATTTGTCAATGGCCCCTGCCCGCACCCCGGTATTTAGTGCGCATTAACGAATAATTCCAATTCAATTGATAACATATAACGAAAAAACTAAAGACGACATACGTATCTCCTCCCCGTCTTTATACGATGATCATATGAAATAGTAGAGCCTTTGATCAGTTTTAGGCGTAACATAGACTGTCTCTTGCAAATCATATCTGACTAGGCTTGTTATGCGGTCGTATTCCGGTGGATGACTTATTGTTTTGCCTAAAAGGCAAGGTAAAAAAGAAATGTGTGAACTATGGAGAGTAGAGATGAAGGTGGAGAGTAGGCATATAGAATTATTGATGACTAGAGCTATAAAAAAGGTCGATTGAACCTGGCAAAAAAGCAGTTAAAAAAGCTATGAAAAAAGCGAAATAGGTGGAAAAATAGTCAATAAAATATGCGGAAAACAAGCACGTAGTGGTCTATTTCAAGAGTTTGAGGAACAAGAAGCTAAATTACCAATTTCGAACCTTTGGACATTAACCAAACTACAACGGGCCTAAAAGGTAGCTAATTTTTTTTTTCAATATAGACTTTGCTTTTCTAAAACTTCCGAAAACGAAGGGTCTTCCTCTCAATCTGGTCAACCTGGAGAAACTGTAGCAAATTATCTTAAGTTATTAATGGTGAGGCTTCAATACATCAAAAAAGGAGAGCAAGACATGGCTAAGTACCTTTGCAAGGCGTTTTGTTCTACCCGTAACTTCAGTTCTACGCCATGCAACTTTGAGTTTTGCTGGGACATCTCCTCGCTAGCTCTCTTTGGTTTCGTGTTTGCTGTTGTTGCGTTCAGGGCAGCTAACTCGTATGTCTTAGCAGAACAAATGTTTTAATCCAATGACAATTTTATAACATGAAAAATATTCTCTTGTATCGGATACAGATCCTTAAACTATGGATAGAAATTTTAATTGCTTTGAGCCATGTTATTAAAAATAATCTTTTGAAAACTAAATGGTCATTCTGATCTACTGTAAATCGTTTAGACGTAGATCAATAAGGTCTTATGCAAAACAACTGAAAATAAAAGATACTCGTTTCTAGCTCTTTTATTTCAGAAATTAATGGTTTGTCACTCATCTCCTATCTTCCACGTCATTTAAGCTTGTACATACATTGCAAGATGTATCAAATCATAAGTCCTATGTTTAACAACTAACGCAAGTACGTTCACAAATGTTCTTCTCCCACCTCTAGGGGCAAAAAATGACGATCTCGTCACCAATTATGCATTTATCTCCTGCATATTCTGTGTAATGCGATCAGTCAGTTGGAGATGTCCATAATTGAAAGTCGTTGTCCAGCTGCTACACACACACATACACACACACACGCCATAACCCAACCTACCAAAGTGGGTGGGTGAGTGAATGAGTGAGCGAGAGAAAGAGAGAAAGAATGGAGAGACTGCAACCCACCCTTGGATTTGAAGCTTTCACCCTTTCTCCCGAATTGCATTCTTTTATGGCCAACAATCCTCAGGGGCTTGTCTCCAAACTCTCCATTACCCTCAAAACAGGACCCAAATCCCCACCAGACACTCAACAACCAAACTTATTTTTTTCCAAATTTTCGACGAAAGAACAATACAATGCGGTTTCAATGCCCTCAGATTGGTGTGTGAAATGGTCAAGTACGACAATATAGCAATTATTTTAACATTGCTCTACTTCGGTCTCAGGTCTTTGTTTCTGGTCGGGGCTCACGTTCGATGTATTCCAAGTGTTCTTCGTTTCAATTTGGAGTGCGTGAAACCTCACTCCCGTTGTTTGAGAAGGGTTTGAAGCGATCTGAGCGTACGTACGTACATGCAGTGTACAAAGCGACATCCATTTGGACGGAAGAGTTGTAAAAAAGCACGACAAATGTAGAAATAACATTACTCCAAAACTACTCTGAACTGTACTGAATAGGGGATCACTGAGCGAGAGGGAAACAGACAGCCGCCAGGAATAATAACGCACCCTTTAGAGTCCTTCAATGGAATAGTAATGGCCTCGTTTACATCGGAAGTAATTGATGGAATCGCAATCGATCCTAACCTCCAAGAATAGGTTTGAAAGGTGACAAAAGATAAGTTAGGAAGATATCATGTTCACTTGAGCTTTCTAGATGGTTAGTTACTCATTATAGAACTCTGTTGGAAACGCAAGTCAAGAGGGATGAAGTAATCCATCTGTTCCAATGACACTTGAATGGAAATAGACCGGGTGAGTTGTCACCGGTTTACAAGGATTTAATTAAGCCTCTCTGATTTTCCATGCGCCCAATTTTATTCCCTTTCAATTCGAGATCTAAAAAAACGAGGAAACGAGAGAAGGAAGCCTCTTATCTCGGGTTAATGACGCTTTTGTATGAAAGAGACGACCTGCTCTCGTTCCAAAATTGTTTAGGACACCCACTGAGAAAATGGCCGTGACAATTGATGACACTTCATCTCACACAACGGATATTTATCCCTACACCTCTTGCATGATGATGAAAAAAACTATCCCTCCCTCACCTCACTCAGGGTTACCTCGATGACACTCAAATACCATCGAATATAAGCCGTATGATTTTTATTCATGATTGTTATGTATTTTTTGATACTTTAACTCGGATGAAGTGGATACTCTTAAATGCTCTCATGCCGTAAGACGTGCATGGCACCCCTGAGCAAAACTGGCAGTCCTCTTGTCGGTTTTCATACATGTCCTGCAGAGAATGATATGATGGCAAATGACCTCCAACTTTAGGGATGCCAAAGCTATATTTGCTTTTTAAGTAGGATGAAACAATCTTTCCTCTAAAGCAAGCCAAGGAAAGGTTCATGATCTGCATCTCAGACGTCATAGTTGCGTTTCGAAAAGTAAGGTAATTATGATTCCATGTTATCAATTGCAGAATCAATGCGACGACTTTTATACAACAGAACCCAAGGAACCATCTCGTCTATTCCTGGAATCTCATCCACCCATCTGAACCACTTTTTGGGCAACCCTGGCGCCCCATTTTATAACTTGACAGTGATGCAACTGCAAGGGACAGTAAGGCGTGACTGCGCCCATAGCACCCATCCCAGTTCTATTGGCTCACAATGAGCACATAGAATCCATAACACCAATTTCAGGTGGGGCTCATTAGGACTCTTTAGACAAGAGCGATAATGGAATCACAACAGGACATCGAACACCCTCTTTCATCAATCTAGGACACGTAGTTACTTACCCAACTTGCTCCAAAGAAAAACTTTCTGCCCCATTCCATTGACTCAGGATATATGTGCTATAATACACACTAAAGCGGATCGATAAGCCTGGAGGCAAGATTGACCCTCGGAAACAGATGTTGTGGTTCCCTATTTGTGGCGAATTGGGCAATCCACTCGACGCGTCACTCATCATCGATCCCTTCGTGTTTGGCAAAGGGTTAATTATTGATACCACAGACAGTAGTACGCTTATGGTACGTCTAACCACCTCTTCATGGGCTGTCACTTTGCATTTCGAGATTCTCACTTGGACACGTTCATATCGGCCAAGTTTGGAAAAGAGGGTTATTTTGATCTATCTTTTTATGCCCAACTGAAGTGAATATTTGAATGTCAGAAATGGACGAGGGGATGCAAGATCTGGTATCTTGTATCTGGTATCGTTTGGAAAGCAATGCTTTGATTGATCCAACATCGATTTGCGGGGTGATTGACCATATATCAAGGAATGATATTGTTCCTCCTCATGACCAAGATGAATCACCCAGTCAATGATGCGTGAATCGTGTAGCCCAACAACCATTATCTCACTTCTATCAGTCGTTATTGTGAGGCATTTTAGCATATTCTTCGACCAAGAGCGCCCATTGTTCTTTTGTGGCAAAAATCCGGGCCATATTTTGAACCTGTCTTTACATCGTGACTTTTATCGGCGTCAAAAAGGGTTGCCAATGCACTTTCTGAGCGTCTGGAATTCACATCAAGCACTGAGGCTGAATTAACCATTAAACACCTGGGGAAATTGGATTTAGTGTTTACAGTAAAATATCTCGCACATGGAGAATGGACATTCCTCGGGAGCCAAATCGTGTCACGTCACAACGAATCAATAAAAATCTCATTTACAGATTGACCACGATTGAACTGAGTGTCAAAATATTGGCGAAAACAGGTTTGTCCATCATTCAACATGACCTTTGGCCCTGCAGACAAAATATTGACTCCAACTCCACTGGCACCTTTTTTAGAATTTCTCTTAAACATACTTTGATGCAAAAGGGGAAACAATGATAATCTAGAACGAGTAAAGGTAAATCAGAAAATATAAACAAATTTGAAATGATCTAAAAATCACTTTAACATCCTCCAAAATTGGGGTCAGGGGACAACGGCCACAAGAGAACTGGAATCCGTTTTCCTTTACTTCGGAACTCTGGGTCAAAAATCTTGAGGCAGATTGCTAGTGCGGTTAAGTTTGAGAGTCAATTTTTCAAATCCGTTAAGAAATTGGTTCTGCTCCGTGGATTTTGGTGGTTATCGTGTGTTTGCTAGAAATTGGCTAGAGCCTTCATGGCAAACGTGAAAATTGCCAATTTTCCTGGAAACATGATTGACCAGGATGAGAGAGAGGAGAGGTCCAATGGGAGTGTTCTCAATCGACTTGAGGTCGGTCCATCTGAGAGGGGCGAGCAAATCAGATTTCATGGTCCAAAGGGTACACATGCGAATTGCCTTTTAGACTCTATTGTCTAATGGGTACTTATCTTTAGCCAAGAATGTCACTAACTTGTCCTTGTTCATTGATTGGCCTCGTAGTTTATGTAACCGACTTGGTGTTGTTCGGAACACCTCATTTGACTAAATGAAAGGTCAGACGGAAGTGATTGCAGGCATTATATTGTAAATGCCAACAAATGAAGATAATCTGACATTTCCGCATTCATCGATGTTCACACATCGGGGGGTGAAAATTGGTGGTCGCACATTCTTCCTTTGAAGGTTCAACTCTTTTATTAGTTCCAAGTTTGTATAATACATGATGGTCTCTGCGTTGATCGATCAACCTCGACCATCAAGGTTGAGGTTTTGAATTGAATTTAGTTATCCATGGTATCCACCTCCCCCGCCACCGCCACCACCTCCATGTCCATGACCTTGAGGATGATGCCCATATCCACTGTATTGCACATCAGCCACATAGCCCTTATATCCATCCACATTGTAATGAACTGTTTGAAGACGACCATCCGGGAGCTTCACGTGGTATTTCCCAGTGGTGTGGCCACCGTTCCGCTTTTCACTGTGCCCAAAATCGGTTCCATGATAGCCATCATGGACTTTGTATCCATATTGGTAATAGCCCCCACCGCCCCCTCCTCCACCACCACCGCCACCTCCGCCATGGCCTCCATGCCCTCCATGACCATAGCTAGGCTCTGGCTCCGCCCAAACGAAAACGGATATGGCAAAAACCACGATTAGAGCCCGGATTGCGCACTAAAAAGAAGAATTTGAAGATGATTTGAGGGCGATTATTGTAAATAAAATAAGGCGATGAAGTAGTACTTTCATGACTGAGGAAAAGGATGTGTTGGATGCACTGAGTTGGGAAACGATCGAATGGTGACTGATGACCAATTCGAGGATGATCTGGCTTTAAATAGTCTTGTGGTTTCATCGAATTAGTTGACATTCCTTTGCAGATTCTGCGGTGGGAAATGTGAAGTTGCCGGAAGTGATAGGGTACATTGTATCTGTACGGGGTGATGGAACGAAAAATGAATTGAATAAAAGTTAGCCCCGACTGAAGATGAACCCCTTTCATGTTTTCAAAGGTCTCGTAGGGAATGTTCTGCCTCAAACATTAATGAGCTCTTTTTTCGTATTTACTCAAGTTATTGCTCTCCCGTCTCATTGTCTGTCTGAGTTTGTCGAAGGCATGATGGCACACAAAGGAAGGTGGTCGTCGTGGTGGAAGCAGACCATTGAACCATAAATTGATCTCATTTTCTCCACCCTCGCTTAATTCAAGACAAAAGGGAGCAAATCCAATTCCGATCCTCCGAACCTCATCCCAAAAAAAAGTGGTGCCATAAAGTGAGCCAATTTACTCACTTCTCTTTTCTTTATCGTGCTTCCGACCTCATCATAAATGTAATATTAAACGTTTATTAGGTCTCAAGGAGAGAGTCCCCCTACTTGAGCTACTCAAGGCAGAAAGTTTAATAAAATCAAAAGATCCTTGAAGGCAGGCCCCCCGACATGACTAGGTTTCAGTAGTTTCTTCTTTGCAAAACCTCGAACCAAACTTACTCAAAAAAGAATTCCAAAATATCACCAAACTCACACATAAATGCGACTCACAAAAAATGATAAAATGTCGAGTCTCAAAACGTGAAATCAAGAGATGTTGGATCCGTTGATGCGACTTCCTCCCATCTGACGAGAGCAAGATGGATTGGGTTCCCTTCTCTTCTCTAGTTCCTTGACGATGTGGGTCCCTTGAACACGGTTGCCGGTCCAGGGACGCCGTGAGCCAGGGACACGAGGCACTTCTTCCGGACTCTGAATGAGATGAAGGAACCCTGCTGAGTCTTGACTATTCTAAGCTAACGAACTGAAATGAAACTCTGAAAACGACAGTGTGCGCTGTATTGTGAGCGTATTTGATGCCATGAAGCCTCATCAAGTGGAACATTATCAAATAAAAATTGGGACAAGCACTGCCAATCCCGAAATCTGGTGGCTCTTGGAATGAATGGAGGAGCAAATCAAATGCGCGGGTCTGTATGGAAATTCCATTAAAGGATTCCACCCCGTTCCAAAGAAATTGACTTTTATCTCTGTCGGATTTTCTTTTGAACCCTCTTTTTGGGGGCGGAATAAGAGTTGAAAGTTCAAATTGATTAAATGAACCACCACCATCGCCATCGTCTCTAGAAGCAGCAGGACTACATGCTAAAAAGAGGGAAATTAAAATGGATCCGAGTTGGAACACTTTGGTCCGAGGAGAAGTTGAAATAATGTTAATAAAACGAGATTTGGCATCTGAGCTTGGTTTATGGGTTTTTGTTCAAAGACTGGAACTGGATCTCTTTTCATGAGAAGCGGAAATAAATCTCATCTTTCCACACAAAACAAAAGAAAACTCAGAACAATAACGAAGAATGAGGGGACAAGAAGGTATTGTAGTTTCGGATACGTTTTGTGTTTTCTCCCAGAAGAAATAGAGGTCTGTATAAGTATACGTACCCATTAGCATATCATCCTTTTGTGACTGTTCTCTCTCATATATATCTCTCGAAGCATTCTTGTAACCGACGTATTCAAATTGCATAGTTCACTCATGATTGAGTGACAAAAAGTCGGAGCCTGGTTTCAAATGTCTTGGGAAATCGCGGATTTGCTCGAGATGAATCGGGTCCGTGAGGTTGGAATGTGTCTCATCTTGGTGTGGAAAACCGGAAATGACCTGGGAGAAAGCCGTAGAAAATAAATTTGCCTCTCAACGACCCTAGTTAGTCACCGAGTCACATTCAGGACGTTCATGGTATCTTGCTTGTATCCTGAGCTTCACCGAGTTCGTATCCATTGAATGAAAGATCATTGGACAGTTGCAAAGCTTGTATGCCGTAAACGGGGTTTATTTGGAATACAAAGAACGGCTTCTCGTCGTCGTTCGAGTAACACAGTCCGAGAATCCATTTGCAGTCGCCCATTTCTTATTTTGTCCCCTCTCCTTTGTAAGCGATTTCGGGTCTATTGAGTCACTGTGAATAGGTGGACGTTGAGTCAAGGGTTGAGCAAAGTCCAGTTGTTAAACTCGAATGCGTATGAACGACAAGAAGCACTCACATTCTATCCGTTTTCGAGTGGTAACCCCCTTAGTTTTTGAACAGGGTCACACTATCCACTCAAAAAGGGTACGGAAAGACCCATCAATTGAGTTGTGTTCAGCCTATATAGTTATTCTATTGCCGAAAACCGAGAATGGGTCAAGCGAAGTGCGGTTGTGGTGAAGTAAAGGACAAGGTTTGGAGGCTTTTTTTTGAAAACGTTCCCACCTTTTTTCGAAGCAACCTCTTTGCTATTGGTCAGGTAAATAAAAACTACTCCTTCCACTTCTTTTAAAAGGCTCTTTCAAAGTGTTTAAATTGTGAAAATGTATCCAGCATGAGTGTAAATAAAAAAATAGCGATGCAAAACAAAACTATGGCCAATGCTATCGTCCCTGATGACTTATTGTTGAGTGCATTAGATGAACGAAAGACATCAGAAAATATTCCATGTGAGCCCTAAGTAGCAGAGGGAACCCTGTTCAAGGGTTGAAATTCCATACGTAAACTGGACTAAATGTTCACTTTTGGTGATCAATGATGTTGGAACACCACTTCCATTTATCACTTCAAATGCTGTCTTTTACCCATATCTTGTTGGCTCACACATTGACATTATTGAACTCTTGTAAGCACCAGGGAAGTCCCCTCTCCAAAGACTAAAGCAATCTCGTGGTTGGGATCCAGGTGCTCCAAAACCCGGAAATTATTCAATTACCTTCTCCTCAAGTCACCGTGGAATGCTAAAACCCGCAACTGCATTATTGATAAAGAATCATAACCACAGAGGTAAATGAGGCCAACCTATTATAATGCCTTTTTAATGGCTAGTTATACCCCAGAATGGCAATCCTTCGGCTTATGCTGAATAATCCAATTTCGGACAACTCTCCAAGAAGCCGAGGGCTGTTCGCAGACTACTTGGCTTTCAAAATTTGTCAGTCATAATGAGACATGTGTACGTAACGTGGTCCCCGATGACTACACCAGACCGCTGTCACAACAGTTTTCCCAATTGCCGATATTGACAGAGTAACATGATCTAAGGAAAAAACCTTTAACTGGCACCCGATCCGGAATATATCATACAGAATATAACTTTTTGCAACTATCTATCTTTTTAAGTTATTGCCACGCCCATAGCGAAGCTTACATTACAACTGGCAAGTGACTTTATCCATTACATCTAAGAACTTGACCTTGCCCAGTTGATTTCCTCAGGGATGCCATTTCGTCATCAATCCAGGGTTTCCTTTATGTTCCTTTAGCGAGGAAAAGAAGGGGCATCCCTGCAGCAATTTTTGTTCTGCTTGCGCTGTCAAAGTCTGTTTTCTTTCACAAAGTGATTTGATTGCCAGGTTGTGACACTGAGTGTTGTTCTGAAACCTAGTGGACGAGTGCTTCCTCATCTCGTTCGTGAATATTCACATTTGGGAGAGAGAGAGAGACGAAATTCGCCACTTCTTTCTCTTTCCCTTGGCGCTCATTTCTCATTCATTTGGAAAGGGTGGTGGTGCATGTTTGTCTGGCATTGTTCCCCCTTGGGTTTCTCTCGTCTTGATGTCCTCTCATTTATCCCCCATTACATCGCATTACTTCATTGTATTTGCAAACATTTTGATAAATGTGGCTAATTTTCTTCACCCAACCAGCATAACACTGTTAAAAATGTGCTCATCTACAAATCCAACCTCAACCCAAGGGACAAGTCTCACAACGAATAAAAAGCAAAAGAGCTTGCCTAGTACATAAGGGTACTGTTTCCTTTCTAGATGCTATCAGATGCTATCAATAACCATCTGAAGGGCCACGGCATCTTTCAGTGGTCTTCATGAGAGTGGATTTTGATTCCATCTTGTCTTGATGGCATCATTTGCTTCGTTCTCCGACCGAAAACCTTTCTTCTTGGGCTTTGGGATGAATATCCCTCCATTGAGTGAATCAAACTGGAACCACGTACGTTGGTTGGGAACATGGTAGCTCGGATCGGATCCGGATGGTGGTGTCGCCAAGAAACGTTCTCTTGGATCTTCAAATGCAAAAAGGGTTCCACACACACTTTGAAATATGGCACGCAGTCTGGTTGGGATTAGGGGGGTGGAACACATAGAGGAAGAGTGGCGAGGGGACATTCGAGCAATGTCTGGTTGGTATGGAACACTTTTTACCTGACGTGAAGTTTTGGCAGGATCCGTCTTTCTTACTTCCACTAAATTAGCGACGTTGGAGACAATTCTTGTGGGTAAAGTGAGCAAAAAGATCATTCATCGGGATTATTTGTACAAGCCGAGGGTAGATCAAATTAGGTTCATGGTCCAACTCGGATATTTCTTTCTCTCGAGTCTATTTTGGAGAATGTAAATTTCAAGACAAAAGCCATGTGTGACAATCGTGAAGCCGGTTAGTGTTGCTGCTGCTTTTACTACTAAAGTTGGGAGTTTTCTCGGCCGGTCTTGAGAGTGAGAGTAAAAGTGACTCGCTTCGTGGCAGGAACAAATGTCCTGATTAAATCAAGCACAATGAGATGTGGGAGCTTGGTGGAGACTTACATGCTGTGGGTAGGGGATAGGATAAGGGGTTTGTCTATTCGAAATGAGCTGGATGAGCTGGATGGGCTGGCAAAATGGCTATCCCCTGGGAATCTCAGACTTTATGGCTTTTATGCAAGCGTCATTGAACATGAAAGCATCACTGACGGAGATGTCATTAGCGCGTCAACATTGGCGACCCATACGTCTCTATCTCGTTGACTTCCCTTCAAAGGAGGACCCTGTAATATCCTGCCAGAAATCGAACACAAAAATAAACCAAAAAATCACAACTAAAATTGGCCACCCTGAATACAAAAAACCAACCGAATGGATATTAGCTTTTGATCCAAGAGTTTCTGACAACCTGATGTATTCAGAAAAACGAAGTAAGAGAGAGGGGAGCTTTTGAAATTTCTCCGTGCTAAAAAACTGACCCTCCCTGAAAGACTCATGGTTCCTGTGGGCATGCATGACAGCGAATTCTTTCAATTCATTTCTTTTCAAATCTTGTACCATCATCCTAACCTCTTTAATCAAAGAGACACAGTAGTGTGATTCAGTCTCCACGACCGTCATCCGTATTGTAGAAAAGAAGAGCTTGGACGATCCCCAACCCATCCTCCCAGGTATCTCTCGTGTAGTTCACCTATTACTGGCCCACGAAGAGAGCTCAAAGTGACTTCTGAACAAAGCCACACTTAACTACTCAAGTCTGGGTCAGGAAACACAGTCAGCGTGACTTCCCAAAAGCGTTGACTCCCAAGCCCTCAGTTGTATTTCTACTCATTTGTCCACTAACCACATCAGTTCCGACATCCGATCCATCCATTGCTGACTTCCAACCCCCAATGCTTGGGGTACAAAGAAGCTCTCTCTCAAGACGATTCTGGGCTGAGAGTCGTTGTTTGGTGTACAAATATAGCCAAGGAGATCAGCCCTCAATTTTGAGGATTGTTCAAGGTTTTGGGGATGAATAGAAATAGTTTTCATTCACAGTGAGGTGGCTTTGGAATCAAACCATGAGTATTTCCTCTCCATATACAGCCCACAGCTTGGCAATTGAGAAATTAAGACCACACAACTCTAACCATTAGAGGTTTCATTACCACTAGGATCACGAAGGAGGCCATTGAGAGGAGGTCAGATAATTGAAAATTCAAATTTCGAAAACAAGTCCTAAATGAAAAATGCCCAATATCCCGGTGGGATGCAAACGACGAGCAATCGTATTGTCTTGACCACCCAAGTGAGTTTCGGAACTTGCCCAGTCATGCAGTCATTCAGTATTGAAAACTCTTTCACCACATTCAACGAGACATTGACTCTTTTTTAGGGTTGAGATGGGATGAGAAGATCTCATCTCATTTCCCTTCATTTGGTGTCATCAAGGGATTTATCCGAGAGATTGACGAGGTCCAAGACCTCGCCCGAGAAAACCGTCCTTCATTCAAACTAGCTTGATTTGTCTTTCAGTTGGCAGGTCGGTTAAAAAAGAAAACCCACAATATTCTTGCCCCAGCTGATTGTTCAAAATTTTTGGTGAAGATTCACTTGGATGGACATGATAGAGGTGACATCCACTTTGAAAACTTTCAGCCCAATCGCAGTAAGTTCATTGAGTTCATGAAACCTTTCACCCCTCTAAGCCTTCTTATTTCCAGTCTAGAGAGCATAAAACGTTGTTCTTCAGGCACCGTAGACATCCAAACCCAAAGTGAGGAGGCAAAATGCGAAATGACATCCATCCACCGTCTCATCCGTCTACTACGCAAGTTCAAGAGCGCTTTGTCACTCATGAGAGCGTCATCTCCTCACCCTTTATCCTCGACAAATGGACCCTTTCCAAGTTTCCAGGGTGACGAACCCCCATGAAGAATACAAGTAGAAATCGTCACACTGGTTCAAATCCAGATGAAATGGATGCACGGGTAGCACCAAACTTCTTGATGTTTTTTGCAGCAAAGAAGGAGTCGCCCATAGCTTAAAAAGTATGAGACGTGTCCACTAAGTGAAAGGGAGGGTGAATAATTGAAACATGGGTCCAACAAGCACTCCCACTCTCTACTTTGTCCATCATCTCGGGACTAAGCTGAAAGAATGTCTACTCACGTTCTGTAGGTACGTCCAAGCCAAGAGGGTTCTTGGTTATGGCCAAGAGGGTTTGCCGGGATCAAATGCTACTTATTGTACCCTGCACCCTTTGAATGCCTGGTTCAAATTGGGGGAGGGAAGGTTCGGATATATTCATGGATCAAAATGAAAGGGTGAGTGAAACGTGACCCTTGATGAGGGGGCAATAACCATCATCATCAAAGTAATATTATTACTGTCGTCACCTTTGGAAATAATATATGAAGATTTAAGGTTTGAGCCTCGCCCATTAATTAAACATCCACCAATGAATTGTTGGCGCAATGAAATCGGTTTTTTTTTCGTGAGTCTGATGGATTTCTTTGAATCATTAATCAAGAGAAAAATCGACAATTTTCACTTAATTGAAAGACGTCCTCACGGATCCTCATAACATCCTTGATTCCAGGAAGCTCTAATGATCTCCAAATCTGTGGCCAAGCCAGATCTATCATCTAGCAGAACCCCCCTACTCTCCACTTTGGTGTCTTAGCGGTAGTGATGGTGATGATGGTGGTGGTGGTTCTTCTCAGTCCGTGAAGACTTGAAAGTATGGCTTTAGTTGGCTGAGGAAGAAGAAGCATAGTCGCTCAACAGCCAAAGGCTCAAACTGAGATCATTTTTTCACAGTTCATAATTCTTAATGAGTCTGTCACGACGTTTTGAATAACTCCGGCCACTTAATCAACCACTGTGAGATATTGTGCTATTCTGATGTAGCAATTATTTTCTGTTGATATTGAATTGATGATACAGATATTCAAGTTCAGCTTTTGGTAATTAACTGAGCGAAGCCCTGACATTTCTTAATCCTACCGTGAAAGTGTTGCCATTTCGAGATGTCGCGTTTTTCTCAGGCATGGCCTTGTGCACAGAGATGTGGTGCTTAGAAGAAATACCCTCAATAATGAATGGCGCTGAGCTTTCGGTTCTAGAAAAGTCGAATTATAACTTTTCACAGGCGTATTTTGAACAGTGTTGGGGACTGGCATGGGTTTAGTGAATTCATTTTTAATGGACAACAATGCCGAATGAGAGCTGGAAAGAATTTCCGAGCAGCATTTATGGGAGTTCCTCACAGTTGGGTTCTTGACAAGGCAACACTCCATGACCAGTGGAGGGCCAATAATTCAGAGAAAGATGCCGAGAAATGAGTGCCCATTGAGCATTTCAACTGTCTCACGCCCATATTATTCAGCTATAAAATCGCTTTTAAAATGTATCGAGGGATTTGGGGCAACGCGAAACTTTAGGGCCATGACTCAGCCAATTCTTTATCATGAGCCAAAATCCGTGAAAGACTTTCTTCTAATATATTGAGCCTCAGTTTGTCAAGACCTCAGGGTGGGAGATCTTCATCGAGGGTTCGGATGAGTCACTTTTTACATGTGATATTCCGTCGATTTGTCTGCTTGGAAGGTTCTTTTGCCACGGCGTGAACGAACTTTAGATAGCTAATGATGCATAAAGAGATATTGAATTTTATTGCCATTCGCAAAGGGTCCGACCGATGTGAGATGATGGAACCAGATAGCCACACTGTCGAAAAAGATGTGTTATAGAGAGTAATTTATCCGACTTGATACAATATGTAAGAAAAACGAGACCCTTGAAGACTTTGAATGTAATGCCGAGCAATGCAGAAAACTATGCTCTTGTGTTAACCTGAACCACTTTCCTCAGTGTTGCCGCCCTTGGACCCTTTTATCGGTCTCACTGATTCGGAGGGCCACACAGATGTGGAATGTTTTAAAGTTCAACACCTCAATTGAAAGTACTTACACCTTGGTGGCACGAAATTGAAACGCGGTCTAATCTAACTTATATAGGGCACAAGGAATTAGCCAGAACAATGGTGGTGTTGGAGGATGATCTTATCTGGATAAGAAGACAACGAAGATTTGGAGACGTTTTCTACCCCCTAACCTAACAGCCAGGACAACAACGCACCGCAAACTGAATTCACAAATAGACCACCTAGATACCATCTGGGTCAGGATTGCCATTTGAGAAGAGATCAAAGGTTTAGTACGACTCTAAATCAATTTCAACCACGTAGCCTAACAATTCGAGTCGGTGAGCGATTTTGAATTCAGATCTAGTATTACGATGAAGTGGTTGTTGGCAACCCTGAGAGGTTGAAGGTTGTTTTATCCAGTCAGAAGGGGAACCTAATTATGTGATAAGACAAATCTGTGTCTTTAATCAGGAAAATGCTTTGAACTCGCAATTTAAGAGCACAGATTTCAGGTAATTTAAACAACATTAGCGTTGGCGAGGAAACAGGAACTGACAGAATTTCTTTGAAGAAAGACGCATTTTCCTCACATTCCCCCCCTAAAAGTAAATTCCCTTCAAAACATCTTTGTAGATCAAGGCTTATCGTCCTTTTCCCATTCAAGCGATGGTTGGTTATCTCGCCGTTGGAACAAACGCATGTGCATAAAAATCTATACTCTCCTTCGAACACCATTATACATATCCGGTCCGTCGTCCAGGGCTGCCATTGCTTGCAATCAATGAGGAATGACCCGTCTGTTTGAGCCAAAATAACTTTCCTTTCGACCGAATTTCTCTCGGAGCCCTGAACTAGACTAGACAAGAACCATTGGAGTGGATAGGGAACAGGAGGTGACAAGCAGTATTGATCAGGGAGGATTTACTGCCATCGATACTCAGCTTTCTTTCCCCCCTTGACTTTGGACATGGGAATGGGGGTGATTATCATATTTGCACCTACTCACTTCACTTCCATTGGATACATTTTGGTTTTACAATACGTTAGAGAGAAGGAAAGGTTTTAGCTTGGCTCGTCAACTTCGGGCATTTCTTCCCGACCCAAAAAGCAATGACAAGTGCTCCTCTAGACGTGGGTAACCAGGTCATGCTTGATATTCAAGACACCAATCATGAGCGCTCTTTTATTTACGCCTGGCACATGGTTTTGGATTCCAAAACTCCGCACGAGCTCTGGATTGTTTTGGCCTTAGTCGGCCCAACTTGGAGACTCATGAAGTCTGAGGATGGATGGAGGGCAAAAAGAATCCGCTCTTTTTTCTTCCATTAGCCAGGCAAACAAATCAGCAGGACATCCACATCTACCTCTTAAAGATTCAGAACGCTAACAAGCTCCCTTCGAGCTCTCGGCGAGTAGTGTGCAACGCCAGAGTAAGTCAACCATATATTCAAGGTGCACAAGATTCACAGATGATTCTTGGAAACCATGACTCTCCTCGCTTTCAAAAGAATAATCTGGCAACCTAAAAAACCTCTGCTGGGCCAATGGAGATTGGTATTATTTCACCAAAACCGTGAAAAGAGGTCCTTATTCCGGAAAAGATTGTACCGTCATATCGAGGGATGTGGACTGAAACGCCCCATTCATTGGGCAACTGATGAGGATGGCAATTTACCTAAAGTTGTTTTTGCTTGATTAAACGAATATGCCCTATAAAACATTCAATTAATGTGGCTAAGTGATGGTAGTGGGCGAACAAATCGCATTTCGTTTCATCATCACCCGTGGTGAGAAGAACCCTTAAAGGACAATTTCCTCCTCAACCAAAAGTGATTCTTTTTATTTCCGAGCTGGAAAAGCCAATAAAATGTTGCCATTTCCGAACTCCCTCAATAAACTCCATTTCCTCCATTTCTTCCTCTACGTTCTCCCCAATTGTCGGGATGACAGTCTTGAAATCCGAGCCAGCTTTATCATTTAAATGAATTTCGCAAATATTTGTCAAATTCTTCCTGTCTCGTAGATTGTCTACGACAACAAGTAAACCGAGTCTTGTTCCATCCATCCAACAACTTCCTCCCCTCTCTCCGCCCTTCCCATGACAGAATCTGGGCTTTCCCTCGCACTTTCAAAACTAACCGGGGATTCAAGAGGCAAAGCACCGTTCAACGAAACCGCCCCCCGAAGAAGCTCGCCCGGCAACTCCGAATACTGATGACCCGACTGATTCTGTCTGACTTCTGTCAAGTCAGTAGCACCAGGAAAGCTAGCAAGGAAGGGTGAGGAACGATGTTCATCAGTTCAAACAGAAATAAGTGTTCGTGATTATTACTCATTTGTTCAGGAAAGTGACATAAAAAAGGTAAGTTTCGGGAATTCGAGGCGCACACGTCTCCCATTATTGCTCCAAGCAATAAAAAACTCCGCCGTGACAATTCTCAAAACTCTTTATGACCTCATTCAACCATGCAAATATAAAAGGTAGCCGTTGTTTCCTCTTTTCTGGTCCCGTTTCCCTTACATTTCCATTCTGTACGAGGATCATCTTTTTTTGGAGGGGGCTTATTAGCTTGAAGGGGAATGCTTAATTGGCTGATCCCACTGTTTGCTTTTTGTTATGAGTTCGAGGAGTTCGGCGTTCCACATGTATTTCTAAAAATGGGGCTGTCCAATGTATGACTGCATGCATTCACTACAGACAATGGTCATAAAAGTTACTTATGACAAGGTTATTAGAGATATTTGATGACGATTAGGACTTTACGAACAAATTGAGGGCTCCTTGGAGGGTCTTTTACCTAATTATTTAGTCCAGACATTTCAATGTAAAAAATGCTTTACTTATCCGGAGCAATAATCAGTTCTTAGGGTGCATTTAAGATAAGTTATCAGTTAGTTACGTCGAGATCACTTGTCGCGTACATTCTCTGATAAATATGATATTATCGTTACGCCTAGTAATTTTTGGCCCTAAATTTGCTTCATCTTCGAAATCTAACGAATGGATCGCCGTTTTATGGCTTTATTTCATCATTCCCGTCTCGCACCTCTCCGAATAGTGTCGAGACCAAGACCGCTTGTTTTATAACTCAATTTTCCATTTTGCAGGTGAACAAGCAAGTCCTGCTTTTCTCGCACTAAAAGTCGTAAATATCTATATACGTACGCCGAGGATTGACCACAACTAAAGCGTTCGCCGGACAGCCGAAAATATCTCAATCAGAGATAAATCTTTCTTGATCTCCCCGAAGGAAGAGCGTCCAATCACGAGACTGACTTATAGCGTGAGAAGTGCTATTAAAGACGGATTGAGACAGACTCGAGCTCTCTACCACCACTTTTACACAGGCACCTTATCGGCTTCCATCTTGGAATTTCATACCCAATATATCTATCCAGCTGTCAGAGGAGATTATTTTCATCTGCTCCGGAAAGAAAGGACAGCCTAGGACTCGGTCGGGTCTCTGCCGCCTAATAGCGCCTAATACCTACTCCTTACTGTTCCACAGTAATATCGTAAACTTTTTTGGTGCTCCCTGTCTTTTACGAGGTGGATCAAAACAAGACGACGACCCAGTCAACTGTCGTACGTGTTGTTGTTCCTATAAAAGACCTTTTATTTACTTCCGAGTGTCCCGAGTCAAAGCCAGCCACCGAGCCTCCGAGTATCTCACCCACGTGTGTGTGTGTGCGGGTTTGTAGTACGTCAAAACGTCGTATGTGTTTGTGCCTATGGACCGAGTGATCTTGGGGGAGCAGTAGCCTCGTGTTTAAAGTGTGTTGTTAACAACTTTATTGGACAACATTGGCCTTGATGAGGACAGCAGAGCGGACAAATAATCGTGATCACACCATGAGTCGCTCCAAAAGTGCCACACATCTACTCACAACATGCCTATTCGTCGTATTGGGCCTCATCAAATCAGGTAAGTCCAATCTGGTTCAAAGGTTCGAGCTCAACAACATGATCCATTTCGAGGTGGACCAGAAGGAGGAGATGCCATTGAATTAAGGGAGGGCGAGACTGGTATTGGAGAAAAATCGATGGCAGTTGCAACTTGACCACTTGGAGGTGTTCCATGTTCCATGTTCCCTCTTCTCCTTCCCCCCGTTCGTTCGCGTTCTCCCTTTGTGTGTGACACATAGACCATTGATAATTGGATCAAGACAAAGCAAGACGTATAATTAACAGAGCGAACAACCATGGACACGCATGATCCATTCAGAAAATCACATTGACCAAATGAAATTGCACTACGTTCCCCGATTTTCATCAATACTCGTCTAGACCCGCCCTCACTCTTAGTTCCTATGATGAAGTAATTGAATGTAGAATACAAATGGGTCCTCACTAGTTGTTTTGACATGGCTCAAAGCGAGTAAAAAACTTCAGTAACTAGTCGTCGAGTAATTGAAACAAATGATGGCCTTGGCAGCCTTCGGAATATGATGACCCAATCAACTATTGAGTGGCGGACAGACAGGCCCTCTGGGAAGTCAATACTTTTTGTTGATTGCCAATACATACTGGAATCCAATCTTTAGGTAGCGATTGACCACATGGCATGGCCCCTATAATTTGAGCTAATGGAGAATGGATTCAATCCTACGTGGAGAAGGGTCGTCGGGGTTTTGAACTGGAATGCACTCTATTCACTTACACCATTCAATACTTGCCATCCGAGTTGATCCATGCACATCTACGTGGTCTGAAACCAATCATTTGGGGTAGAGGAGGTCAGAAAAACTATGCTCCCTTCTCTCCCAAACTATTTTGCAGGGTTCGCCTCTCACTCTCAACTTGAAGAGCCTTCAGTAGGAGTTGCTGCATTTGCGAGAATTGAGCCGGACTTGGGGTAAAAAGGTCAAACAAGCACATCTTCCCTTTGAAGAAATGTTGACATTCTTAGGGTGCTGAGGAGGGCTGGCTTTGTTCTTCTACCTTTACGTGCAGTGCTGCCATGTTTTTGCCGCTCTCAGGGTTGGCTGAAGTAATTTCAATCGAGGCCTAATGCAGACTAAAGTTGCAGAGGCAACCCTGAATTGTTGAAGGAGGAGGCAACCTCCAAATTACAGTGTTGATGTCAAGTGGATGCTATGCATATTGGACAATGTGTTCTGTGCACAACATGTAATCAATCAAAGCTTTTTATGAATTCATTCAAGGACCCCAAAGTTCCCTAGTTGTTGACAAGTTCGGGGCTTCAGGGCTCCAGAGCTTTACACAAGACGGAAAATGTTCATCCACGCATAATTTTTTTGGACAAAAAGTGAACGGACCGATTACCTGCATAGTACAAAAAAACGTCAAACAAGCACTTCTCTATTGAACATTTAGCTTTGAAAGTTTCGCTTTTAGGCACAAACTTTGTGTTGTAACCGATGATCAATTCTGGTGAAAGAAAAAAATCGGAGGAGAAAAATCGAAGAGGGCCAACGGAAACACATTGAAAAGACTTCTTTGAATGAAAGCGAACACATTCCATTCATTTTGGCACGTCTTCTACTGTCGCCCTCATTTCTTGCTAACCATACAAAAAGTATGAAATTCACAAGAATATGATGAACAATTCACTCTCCATGAACTGAGCTTGACTATTCAGAGGGAACTTGGCGCCTGAACTTGGACGAAAAAAACGAAAATATCCCCCTCAAAATGTGCGATCTTAAGGTTGTGCGGTGCTTCTTTCTTGAAATATACCTGGCTTCTAATGGCCAAATACCAGTACTGAAGCTAACGAGTTAATGACTTATGCCTCCTCTTGGCAGTCCTTAATCAAATCTTATTCAAATTCAAAATTAATTATACCTCGCCCCAGTCTCTCCATTGATGCATCAGACCACCAGCGTTTCAGTCCAGAACACATTACTGGTCTGCCAGGAATTCGGGGATTCCTATTCTATTGCAGAAAGCCTGAGGGGCACTGGCAGCTTTCAAATCATTATTTTTTTTCTTTTCTCAAAAGTCACCTCCCGCTTGTTTATTTTGGACCTGACTCAGTCTCGCTGGTTTGCTTGGCACTTTTTGGTCAATCAAAAATACCATCTGACAGCTGTGCTTCATTATCAGGATTGTGAGCTCTATTGAAAATTCCTGACAGGTTAAGTAGGCAAGAAAAGGAGGTATGATTGATTTTGTGACGCTATTGGCCCCGGTCAGTGCGCACAGATAGGATCGTCATGGTGAAACCCCTCAAATGACGTTTTCAGTTATTTCTTTCGAAAGTAAGTTGTGAGAGTGTTTCTGACACAGATTTATTTACATTATGCTTTTGTTCTGATGTGAAATGATCTTTTCCAATTCTGCAATCAGTTAATCTGAACATACCATGATGATATCCTCGGGTTATAATGCTTTGATTTTTCCGAATGGAACCAACTAATCATGGTGTTCAATGCGAGGTTGAGAGCTCTGTCGAAATTGGGCCTTGAATCGATGTTTGAACTTTATTTACGCTGCCTTTCTCCTCCTTCGTCAGGTTTTGAGTCTTCAAACTTCAAACATTCTTCAAGCTTGAGAGAAGACCTTTGTAGAAGGAGCCAGCATTCTCATCAAAATGGAATCTTCCTCCCCTTTTTTTAGTGTGTCTCCCGAAAAAATGAGAGTACTTAATGATAGGGCGGTCAGGATGGTAGCGTCTTTTTGAATAAAAACCGTAATGGTACATGTCTCTTTGGAGCGAGTATTGAGACACAATTGAGGTTTCTGATTCCTGATCCGCTCGTCATATGAATATGAAAACAACCGCCATTGGGTCTTCTGAGTTTGGTGGCTGCTCGGATATCGATTTCCTTCAAAGTTTCTGGCCGGTTTCTGAAAATCGCCTCTTGCGTGACGTGAGGACCACTCGAAAACCCCTCCCAGGAAAACGAGAAATAAGCAAAATGATTATCCTATCAACGGGTCCACACTGAGAAAATGACATTGTTCATCAAGGTTGATTACTGACCTGAATCATTGATGTCCTTATCCGAATGCAATGGCGTCTTCAGACGCTCTTGACCGTAAAACGGCGACCCTGATTGGTTTTTTTGACAGTGTGACTGGACAACGGGTCGTGAAGCTGCTGTTCATTAAAGAAGAATACGAGTGGAGTGGCCGTTGTTGGACGATTGTCACTTAAGAAGGAAGAAGGCTTACACATTGACATAGCAATTATTTTTGATAGACTTGACACGTCCTAATGACAAGGAAACAATCTTGCTGTGTGCACATATTAGAACACAAAAGAAGACATCGTCTACCTTCATGAGTCGTCACACACACACACTGTATCGCACTGTATATAGTATCATTCCGAATCAGTCTTGTTGAACAAATTAGCATTTTTCCTTTCCATTGTCGCTGGAGTGACTCAAAGTCCAATGACAATCCAGGGTTGTGAATGTGGATGAAATTATAGTCTTCAATTTGGTAAAGGCGGCTCCGAAAATGGAGAAAAAGCCCCACAAACTTAACTACAGACGGCGAGAGATGACACCCAACATTTTCCATAGATTCTTGTCCAAGCGAGCGACAATTTGTCTGTCGCCAAGAAGAACGAATGGGACAATGACACAGACTTGAGGGATGGGTAGATAAAAAGAGAAATGAGTACCTCCCCAAGTCAAAGAAGTTCCCCAAAGAGTGTCATTTGCTGACCTGTCTGTCGGGTATCTTTGGAAGTGACCTTAAAAGCATAAAGCGATAAGCCAAATGATTACCTCCCAACGGAGGAATTTGAATATGTTTCTGGGTACTCTTGAGTTATCAAAATCACTTAGGCACATTCCCCCACCAATCCAGAAAATATCTCCCAAAGCGACAATCTATATCGACGAGAGCAATCTGCGACCATCTCTGAACGGAATGATGGCAACTGCTGACTTTTCTTGTTTCTGCCACACGGATTTTGAACATGGTAATAAATAGGCTCTTGACACATCTCCAATAGGGTTTGAAGTTTCGGGGCACCTCAATGATCACGAAGGCCGACGACCCCCAAAATAGACACTGGCTGGCAAGATAACCATTTTGTGAGCGTGCATACTTTATTTGACATTCAGACAGTTGGGCCTGAAACGAAATGAAAAGATGTCGTTTTAAATTTGGAGAACTTCAAATTTGCCTTTACGACTTAATGAGCTACGCCCGAGCAACAGGATAGATTGTGCCATCAGAAAGTGGGCAATTAAATTGTAGTTAATTATTACGGCCAGTAAATTTAAAACAGAGTGACGGGATATTCCTATTTTTTACTCCCCAACTTCGGGCGTCTAGCTAATCTCAATTTGGAGGTCAACTGAGGAACTGCACTTCCAAGGAGAGGCCTCTTTCATTGGTGATTCGTGAACAGCTGTCATTCCACCTTGATTTATTTCCATTCGTCGAAAAAGGCACTATAGCTCTTTGAAAATTGAACACTATTCTTCTTCTTCTTTGACGGTGATAGAAACGCTTTGCATGTAAATACCTGCAGCCGAAAAAGGAACAGCACGTGGTCAATGCCTTGTCCCAGGTATTTCTTTCCCTCCGAAAACTCAAAGAAACTATGACCATTAGCATCCTCTTAACTGAACTGTCAACTCAATGTGGTCGTGTTTCCTATGTATCTTCAATGATCAAGGGCTTCCAACCTCAACAACATGCCGATTCTTAGAAATACATTGCCTTTACCTAAGTGGTCATTTTCTCACTTTCGAAGGAATCTGTGAGTCAGGTCTTTGCGCTTGGCAATTGAAATACAAAATAAGATCACCATCTTTTCTTTCTTCATCAGCTTGCCAATTGAATTGAAATGTTGCTTCATGAGTATTGAACAGCATGTCTTTGTCAAAGCAATCATGTTATGAAGGAAAGTCGGAATTCATGAATGCTTCACTTCAACTTCAGGTATGCTTCTTCCATTCACGGAAATTGGGTCAACATTTGAAGGTTGGGAAATAATGGCACCCATCTCTCACACTTGTCCGGTACAATTCAAGTGGACAACAAACCAGCTTTACTAGCTTGGGTGGGTGAGACTTGAATGGTTGGTTGGTTGGCTGGTCGGTTGGTTCAGGAGCGTTTTCCCCGCAATTTAATCGTTAATCGCTCGGATCCACCTCTTTTGGGGTCCTCTCAACGCCTTT
>NC_081450.1:12494878-12593484 GCF_007210705.1 Tigriopus californicus | reverse complement strand
GGTTCAGGAGCGTTTTCCCCGCAATTTAATCGTTAATCGCTCGGATCCACCTCTTTTGGGGTCCTCTCAACGCCTTTTTATCCCTCTGAAACGCTTTGAAGCCTCTCGAGTCTCCTGAAGTGGCCAGTCATTGAATCTGCTTAATGGTTTGCCCATTGTTCACCCCAAAATTCGAGCTTTGCCTTCAATTTTTCTAAGCTCTTTCTCTCTTCAGCCAAGGCTTCAAGCTATTGTTGACTTTTTTGAGAATCTAAACGGGTCATAGATTTGGCTTGGGCTAGATCATACCATCTCGTCTCTCGTCAAACTTGAGATAAGTGCCATTCCTTTGGCGGATTCACTCAACCATCTCACCCAGGAATAGATCCGTGGGCAACTTATGGTCTGTTGAAAGAGAGTTAATTCTAGGGTCAACCTCCCGATTGAGGATGTGTATTTAAGTCCGCGGGTAATTCTAGGTTTGAGGGCACTTTTCCAAATGACTTCTGTTTGACGAAAGATTTGTCTCAAAGCTAAATGGCCCGCCCGCCAAAAATAGACAACAGGAGTGGACAACGAAAAACGAAAAGTCAAGGGTATGAGTCATCCCCATAAAAAACAAACTTAAACGTAATCGAATACTCTTTCCCATCAAACCATTGAGACCCAAAAAAACCAATACCCTTTCTTGACAACACCGAAAATGTTGCCCAGAGGTTGCGTGGGATTACAATGATAGTAGCTTCAGATCCACCCTTGGCTTTGTTTATGACTTTGACGAAACCCTGTCCCATTAACCATATCTCCGAAACAATGGCTTACCTGTTAATACTAGACCCTAAAACCAGAAAACCCCAGGGAAGAACGACAAAATGACAGCTCTGAGAGAATGACCCTCGGAGTTTTTTTTTAAAGAAGCACTTATGGTTCTTTTTGTGGCTCACTAATCCTGGAAAATATTTCCAGGGCTTGAACCATATCACCCAGTGTAGCTTGGGGGCAGGCTGGAAAAAAAAATCCCCGAAATTAGATCTCAAGACCGTTTTTTCCCTCTCGTCTTGAGGCATTGGATTTAGATATTGAACCTAAGAGGCTGGAACTGAACATTCATGTGTAAACCCTTTCAAAGGAGATTACGTGTTTTTGTGGTTTGACAAATTAAGTTGCAGCACACAAACACTAATGCGATCCCGCTCGCAAGAAAAATAACAACTACGTCTCGAATTCTTGAGCATCTGGTGGGAAATTATAATTTTTGAGCTTATGGTGGGAAATTAATTAGTTCTGTGATGTCGATCTTCTAAAGTGTTTTTCATTTCGTCAGAAGGACAAGTTCTCCTTGAGGCTTTCAAAGGGATGCTACTTTAGAAGAAAAGCTTTTTTTTTCTCGGTCAGAGCGTGTCATTTCTATTTAGCCATGGTCCTTAGATCTCCAAAGCTGAACAACCAGACCCGAAAAAAGCAGCGAGCGGACATCTCAACAATGACAACAGATTTTTCATGGACCTCTGAATCGGGGAGCGTTTTTACTCATGTCTCTCCCATGATCCAGAAGCTGTGGAACGAACGGATTCCCCAAATGCAGACATTTCGTGTGACACCAACTGCATATTGGCCTGCACCAACGTTCATCCAGAGCTCATCTTGCATATCTAGAGGAGACTTAATACATGCCTGTACAAACTCCGTAATCCGGTTGTCATTGCCATTTAGAATCGGATTTACGTTCTCAAGATCTTATCTGCGAGGCCATGACAAATAGAGATACTCGATCTCTCCTGATTACAACAAACTCCGCACACATACAGTAGGAGCAGTAGTAGTTGTTCAATCGAGCTTGTGTGTACTTAACGTTGTGCCAGTGTTTGGTTGGCCAATGGTTCAAGAGCGTCCTCTATTCATGGGCTCACAATGGGCGAAGAATTGGCAGGACATCCATTGGATCCTGAATGCTACCAAAGGAAGTCCCCCGAAACTCGAACATTTGGTCATACCTTCCTTCCTCCATCGGTTCATTTTCCATAGGTTAAGAATTTCCAGCATGTCCAAGTCCTCCTGCCACTCCCATTCATAGTTGGGTGCATTCCCATGCAAAATAGAGCGGCTCTCTCGAGCATTGGAGACCAGATGCGGCCAGTACTATTCTGTATTCGAACAAGACAGATACATACCACGATATGTACACCGTGTAGGTATAGGGCAAATGAAGCTAAAAGCCATTGATTTGGTGCTGCACTTTCCGCTTGATTGAATCTTTCCTCCTCAGTAAAATATCTGCCCTCTTCGGCCTCTGTTTGTCTACTCAAAACCAGCCGCCGAGTTGGACTCCTCGAAACTTGAACAAAAGCCGTGATCGGGTTTTTATCAAAGTGGGGATTAAAGGATGAGGAGATTGTTTTCACCAGGAGCCACTAAATACCGTGTTCTCTTTTAGAGTTCAATTGAAACGATTTGGACATGCTTTCTATCGAAGGGCATTAAGGAACGTCATAATCAGACTGAGTTGCTTAAGCCACACAACTAACGATCATTATAAGTCATTAATCCTCCAAAACGTAGGGAAGCTTACAACGCATATTATAGTAAAGATCCAGAAAAAAAAATCGAGCTGCGAGTTAAAATAGGAGGTGCTCGATTCACATGTACTCATTGACTTGCGAGGTCGAACCTTTAGCCGTGTCTGTTGCATCAACTACGATTCAATGCAATGGACATTCCATTGATGCATCAATGGCTGGATGGAGCCTTTCACCATTTTGGGGTCTATTTAGGAGCCAGCTTTGTAGCCGGCAAGTTGGCTGGTGGATACCATGGTTGCTCCTTGGTCGTTGTTCTTCTACCCTCATATTAGCGACGACTCTCTACCTAGTACATAAAGCCTGAAGTGGAAAGTGAATGGTCACTGTGAGAAATGGTTGTCGCGTTTTCAAGTGTTTGTTATCATTCATAATCCAACCTGACAAAGCGGATTAGATCTCTTTCGTTCTCTCTCAAGGGAGCTCGCGCATTTTTCTCACATTTCGTGATACACTAAAAGTAATGTCTCTTTCACATGAGTGCCACAATTGTACTCTCGCTGTATCAAGATTAATCGTTGAACCCGCACTAGCATTGCTATTCTTGCCATTTCAAAGCATTAAAGAATATCGTCGTGCATGACTTTCCCTTCACGCCCTGAACTACTTGACAACCTCCCCCAAAAGATCATCTAGTACACTCATAGCAAGCTCATCCCAGTCAAGTAGTCCATAGGACATTCCCCTCTCTCACATCTGGGGAGGGTGCCTTCCTTCCTTACCCATCCTGGATCGTTCATGTAATACCGTTGACATCAATATTTTGATGTAATGGAATTGGATACGTTAAATTGGATTGCTTGAAAAAAGAGAATCAGAGTCACACACTCACTCGCCCAAGTCGGATGGGTCCGTGCCATAAAAAACATTGCCATTTGGAGCCGACCGAGCGGGAGATGCTGGAGATGCTGGAGATGCTCCAATGATCGAGCAGCCAGCGTTGGAGATACACACACAGAGAAAGAGGGCGAGAGAGAGAGCTGAAAGTATTTGGTATGGAGTGGATGAGAGTGAAAAAGGGGGGAGAACCCCAATTTTCTTCAATTGATTCTGGAATCCGACACGCTCATATCTCGGGTTTTACATAAATTATTATGATTTATCGGGGCGGTTGAGGTTTTTAAAAGATGTTTTTGGCGAGAGCTCTCTTGTGTGGAGATGGAGAGGATATGTCTTGGGTCTTTGAGGAACAATAGAGCAACCAGTAAAAACTAGGCAATTACAAACCATGAATAAACCGGGCACAATGGAATTGAAACGAATTCTTTATGGCTTGAACGAGGCGTGCACACTGTGCGACATTCACGGATAAAAAAGAAAGTGTCGAGATTTTTTAGTAGAGAACTTTATGCAATATACTCTTGCCTCTAAATATAAGATATGCCCTTTCAAAGTAACATGATTACATAAACCCATTAGTATTGAGCTTGGATTAATGTCAGGCCATGTTGAAAACGTCTTAGCAAGTCTTGTCAACAAGGTTTAAATGCCTCTGCTAAAGATTAGTGTTAGCCAACCCATATTTTCGGCTCTTATAAAACTGAGCATTATTTTGAGAACACTTCTACCAAAATAGCTGTCTCCCATATAGACCAGGGCATAGTTTGGTTCCTCGGGTCTGTCTACACAACATGTAGAGCTTTAATCTGCTGCAATCGCTCATTGAACCGCGAGAGGAGCGAAAAGTTAATTTGGAAGTTGGCTCATGGCAGCTAGCGACTCCGGATCTCCACCCTTCTCTTGATTGATGCCTTCTCTAATGGAGTTCAAATACAGGGAGAGCGAGCACAGATTAAGTGAAATTGAGTCTAAAGTTACGAGCAATTAACGTCACATTCACAATTGACATAACTGCATCATTTGAATGGAGACGGTGGATAATGGAGCTATCATGGTAATCCCTATTCACTAAGGTAATTGTACTGGCGAAAGCAAAAATAACCTTCGTCGTTGTTGCGAAGTCAGAGTTGGCTAGACCAAAACCGTTGGTTCAATTGGTATTCGCTCTTTTTCGATCCTGAAATGGCAAACAGTGCCTTTTTAGGACATGTTGAATAGCCCCGAGATCGCTCGCCAAGTTGGAATCGGGTCCATAAACATGTCGGAAAAGAGGGCTTATAATTGGAATAACTGGCATTTCTGTTCAAACGGAATCCCGATTTCGAAATGACCATCCACTCGGTTGATTTATATTTCAGTTGGGGAGAGAGCCAATTACATTTTCAAATCAATAACCCTTCTCAAGAAACAATTGGAGGATCCTCAGAGCTCCTCTGAAAAGTATCTCATCATTCACAGTCCATGATACAAAGCAAAGAACCAACAGTTCACTTTTATATACCCACAAGTGCATCAGAGATCTACCGAGATGACAGAGTATGATTCAACTTTGTTAACATGAAGAGGATTTTAGAATGGTGGACGAAACGCAAGTTCATTTCGGGAGCTCGTGTCAATTTTCGATGATCACGCTAATCAGAGTCCGTTTAAGACCATAATCTACAGAAATCTGTGGCATGACCTGAATGGAAATCGAATAAGAGAGAGGGAATCAGAGGAGGGGTATTGAACCTTCGATTTTGGCTTCGTTATCCATCGTTACGCAGCATATATTTCAAAATATTCCCCACTGAGATAAGTGTGCTCTCCCATCGAAATGAGAAAAACGCCATAATCCCATTCCTTACAGGAGTCATCCTCGCATTAATACCATTCACAACCTATTGATTTATGGTTGTTAAGTTCGTGGTAATCTAGGTGAATCTGTGGCTTTTTTTTGGGTGCCCTCTCGATGAAGCTGGCTACCACTCAATGGGAAAGGATCCTCAATGATTATTATTCGTATGGTAATCAGGGGGCAGGATGGTTACTCTGGACCAACACATCGCAAAAGCCAGCAGGCCAGGAAAATTGAAAAAGTGAACTTTTTTCTCACGTGAGATTTTTCGACTCGATTAAAATTGACCGCCACACCCTCATAGGCAAGCAACACTCACGAATTTGCATAATCCAAGCCTTCTTTTGTACTCGTATGCCGTTAATAGAGCGATGAGTCTGAGACTTATTAAGGAGTTCATTAACCCGAGTAGACTTCTTTTGGGCACAAACTTGCCCTTTGGCACTTGGTCGTCGATGAACAATGGAGTCGATTTATTCAAAGATTCAACAATCATAGTCAGCCACTCACCAAAGAAACCCATCCCGAGTTTCATGTTGAACTGTGTGATAGTACAGTAATTCACTACGTAAAATTACAAAAACCATCCTATAAATTTGTTCATCTTCTCTGCCTTTTCTCTTTGTTCACCACTGGAAAGATCAGCTGATGATCAGCTGACGCGAAAGAAATTCGAGTCGGAAAAAAGGGAAAGAGTCAAGATTATCCCGTGGTTCCTGGTCATGTCGTGATATAGCTGATTTTTCAACACATCACCATGACAATCAGAGACACTTGCCAGGCCAGGAGGGTAGTAGGGCTGGTGGTGAGCAGAATCATGTTCATTTTGTCACTTAGGTGCCCTGCTGATTGTTGGAATGATATTGATAATTCTCAGGTGCTGGAATTTCTCGTCACATTTCACATGACAGCTCTTGGATTGGTTCATGACGCTCAAGACACTTTCTCCCCTGATCCAATCACCCGTTTCACTCTGGTTGGACATGATTGTTTTGAGATCTCTTGAATTCCTCATGAACACGAAGGTGGAGAGAAACCATGTGGATTTTTTCTTGTTCTGATCCTCAGCTGAAGGCTCGCCTGTTCCAATGTGAATATTGGGAAACTTGGAATAATGGAAAAAGTTTTCTTTCCTGGATTCGCGGAATGCAAATAAGCACGTTGATGTGGACTCCCTTAACCCTGATCAGAATTTGGCTCTCAAGTATTTGCCGAAGCTTATTTAAAGGAAGTCGCGAGTTGATTGCAACGGAGGAGAGGAAGTTCACTTTTTGTTTGACTTGATTGATGGCTACTAACAACCACACTCACTCACATATTTGTAGATATGCAAATGCACAGATCGAATGGGGCCTATCGCCCGTCCCGATTCCGAGGATGGATCTTTCGAGTACCAAAGAAATCGCCACCATTGCCTATGTCTCAATTAGAAAACTTGCTCAAGTCAATCAAACTTGGGGAAGTGCAATTGATTTCACGTCGAATGTAGTAGCCCACTCTGTAATTACCCTTCAACTTTCTCGACAAATCATACCCCTGGCCTAAACATTAAAAGCTGGCAAGAAATAGGGCACACGCCTTATTTTCCACTAACACATTGATAAACAGAGATCTAGTGCCACTAAAAACCAGGATGAAGTGACCACAGCCTTTTGCGTCTTTTATGGACCCCTCTGAACAGACCAGCACTGAATGTACTTGAAGAGTGGTCCCAATTTGAATTTGATGAACGATGCACTTTCCTGTACGAGATTGATCGTGTTTAGAGCCTTCCATCCAAGTTTGCGATCTGACCCTTTGAAGTTATAGTGGTGTGGTTTGCCTTCCACAACTAAACCACCCTCATTCAACCCCTGCTTTTCTTTGGACTTGTCAAAATATCAATTTCCCTCTGTTCAATCACTCCCCTGAGGGTGGTCGTCAACCCTTTTCCTTTTTGGAAGGGGCGTTGTAACATTTTATTAAAAAGAGACGTTTCCTCTTGGTTCGGCGTTCCAAAGATGTACCACTAATACTACATAAACTACATGTGAATTTCAATTCTGAACAAGACCTCAACACGATTTTGAGACTCCCAAGTCCAGTGTGAAAAATTCTTCAAAGATGTGTCTACACTGTTCCAGGCGAAATGGGCACAAAACGCTCCGGACTAGAAATCCCAAAAGTTCTTCAAACAATTCCCAAAAGACTAGTTTACCACACCACAGTCACGAAACGGGCTCAAAATCCAATCGGAGCTCACCCTCCGATTTTCTCACTGTGCACCTGAACTACTTATCCAGCTTCTAATTTCCCGAACCAACACCTTTAACCATGGTTAAACCATGATCGCACAATAACTATCAGAAGAGCAAGGACTCCAAAGGAGTTTCAAGAGTGGGGCCAAGGCTTGGTTGGCATGAAGTGAAGTTTGTGGACTTTTTGACATGGCGCAAGTGTTGTGGCAAAATACCGTTTGGGGAAACGCTCACTCTGAGGTTTCCCTCGGTCCCTCCGTTCCTTTTCGTTTTTTTTTACTGGGACGTCGAGAAAAAGGGAAAATTGATTTTTACCCCCAACCTGATGAAAGGCTGAGCTCGTTTTTTTGTCGTATCCAGCGATCGACAACAATGAGTTGGTGTCGAAGAAATCATGCCAACTCGCATTATTATTTCACTTCCAATCCGAACTCTAAAACATGATATCTTGGGAACGACAAGTGGAGCACGGTTTTACAGGGTGAAATATTTATACCTGCGCTTGTTCCTGTAAATCAATTTCCCCTAAAAGGACCCTTGAGAACCATTTCGCTTCATATGTATGGGATTAGGCTTTTGTGTGTCAGTGAACCCATTTTCCAAGCACAATATCTGCTCTAATATGACGTTATTTTGGATCAGTTCTAAGCGATTGCCGCACACCCTCCAATTGGAGACGGTCGGGCTAAGGAAAGAAGAAAGTCGAAAAATTACGGCACGTTGTAAACAAGATCCCTGATTAGACTCAATAGTGGACGGATGATCTAGACACACACTAATAACTGCCTATTCACTACAAGGCGTGTGTGCTCTTCATTGAGAACTACGACCAGTTTATATTGGGGGGGACCCCTCACATGGTTGTTTTGGCAAATAAGGTGTACTTCCTTGGATGAATTATAATACTTGTGAGTGATGAAATGCTTTTTTAAGTTAGACGCAAAAGGCGAAGATAAATCTGGGGGTTGGACTGAGTGGTAGTGTCTGTTTTGAGAGCGGCAAATCCTGGGTTCAAAGCCCGACTCCTCCACAACACTTATTTCTTCTGCTTTGGAGGCGGTCTTATTTAGAAGGCAATGATAAGCCCCGCAAATTTGGGTCTACCCATGGGTAATTTGTTCTAAATGTCAGACTAGTTAATGAAATTGGAGCCATCTATTTGCCAAGTTCTCTGAATTTTCAAGTCCAACGACAAGGAAAAAGGTGGAATCTTTTGGTAGTGGTGTTGGAACCTGCTCTTTCTCTTTCTCATCAAGAAACGAGTTGAAAAAGAAACTTTCCTCATCCCCCAATTTTCGCAACCATTTCCATGTTTCCCCCACTTTGTGCTCTCCACCCAAGGGTTCACCGGATTTCCATGCAGATGATCACTCATCACTCAAATCACTACATAAGTCGAATCTTTGCGAAAGTCAATGTATACCATCTCTGTAAACATCAAACGATTGATCCTTCCTCTGGGCTTTGGGTGCGAGTTTTATTATTCCAATAAGCTATAGCTTTTGAGTTCTTATGGACTGTGCCCAACTGTGGAAGATAAGGCTTTGTGACCAGCCATCATGGTATGATGTGTCTTTTAGGGTGCTAAAGTCCATTTTTGAGACCAAATTGCCCTGTCGCTTTATGAAGTGTCCTCCTTTCGAGAACCACGGAGCGAAAACCAGACCAGGCTCAACTCAGATGAGAGATACTGCGGAGAAATTTGTGGGCTAAGCACTTCATCCCTTCGCCAGATTTTCCCGGAGCAGATTTCCTTCAAAAATTAGATGACATCTCACTTTTGCAGCATTTCCAACCGAGAGAGTTCAAACAAGCCCTGAGTTGGTTGATATCAATGAACATTAAGAAGGCGCTTACAAATGACGGGGACGGGTTCGAAAACCTCGTGGCGAGAATGCGGGACTTATTAAGCTGTCTAGTCAAGGAACAAATCCCTCGTTTGATAAGAGGAGATTCCAAAATGGACCGTGGAACGAGCGTGAACTAACGGCATGGCTCCAAAATGGGAGCCTGTCATCGCAAGTTGGAAGCACTCCTTCGACATCGTTCAATTTTCCGAGGGAGCTTTGCAGCCTTTTCGAATCCTGACTGTCGCTTTCATTGGTTAGCGGGTATTGATCAAGTGGCGAACGCGAGCATCGTCCTGAACTCTGTCCATCACATTAGAGTCCAGTCCAGTCCAGTCCGGCCCTTTATCTCATAAGACGGTGTTGTAATGCTTGGCTCTTCAGAATGTGGCTCATCGACCAGAAACTCAGAGCTTCAAGATTTGGGAGGTCCGAGGATGTTCGGGGTTTCAATTTGTTTAGTCGGTTAAAGGCAATTGGCATGAGTCTTTCCCAAGCCATTCTCTTCGAAATTGAACATATTCCTCTTCATTGGGTGTCCCCTATCCAATCCCCAAGCCTCCCTCTTTCTTCCTCTCCCTTACCTTTTAATCAGGGTTGCTGAAAGGGAGTAGTTTAGATGCCATGACAAGCATAGCAAGCAGTGCAATCCTGTTTAACGGGGGCACCCTGGACGGATCTTTTGGATTCGTTCAAATTTGCTTGTCAATGTGTGGCAAACGAGATCATTAGTCTTGTTGGAAGACAATCACGGCAGAATGGCCAGTCCAGCCCAAAACCATCTGCCCAAGAGTCGACAACCATTGCTGCTCATGCACATTTGCACATTGCTCACCCACCCACCGAGTACTATAGCAGAGAGACTGAAATGACCTAGAAAAAAACGTCGTCTCATAAAGCAGCCTTTCTTGCGGTCTTTGGGGGATTTTAAAGTTCCTGTCTTGTTCCTCTTTTGTTCTTCCTTCCCATTCTTTTCTGTCTTTGGCGTTTCCCTGCTGCTTCGTTTTTCTTGCCTTGGCGTTTCCGGTGGAGATTGATCTAAAGAGGGAAAATGAAGAACCCAAATTCCAGAGTTCTCGAACAAAAGGGAAACACACACGTGCCTCTCTCCCTCTCCACATAGACCATATCAGCTTCAAATAGTCTTCCATTGAAGAACACTTTCCATGAGGCACAGTGACGCAATAGTAAAATGAGACCATTACCACTCGCCGAGACAGATAGGGAGATTGTGGGACTGTGTTGTACATCATTGGAACACAGGGTGGAAGCCAACGACTTTTCTCCCCTTCACCCAAGTTATATTAAAAAGTTCAGCCCTGAACCCAATGGTCAAGTGCTCAGATATCTGCACAAGTTTTTGAAGATGTCGCAGACATAAAGGAGCACAGACAAAAAGTCCCCAACAGAGCTAGGGTTGACACTCAATCAAATTCGATTTGTAATCAGACACTCGACATCGGATCAACGAATACAATCCTACAAAATCCATCCCTGTCGTCTGTCGCATTACGCTTGTATAGGGCGCACGGAATCTCACAGATATAGAGTATATATGAGTGCCTCTCTCACGTACCGAGAAGCTCTCCTATTGGGACATTGCTTGCTCTCATGGACCAAGAATCACCAACCAACCATTCAACCATTGAACGAACCATCGAAAGCAAGTCAGGGACTTAGAGGGGTTGCTACACGTTCGGAGGGAGTCGATAGGGGGGAGTTGGACTCACATACAGAAAATCAGAAGCTCATATTGGTCCTGTCTATGATCCAGTCCGACCAGACAAAACCTCTTGTCAACTTCTATTTCGAAAAAGAAGCGTCGGCGGCGCCAGTTTGGCAACTTCTACGTATATTTGCTTTCCTCGCCCACTTTCAAGAGATTCATATCAAGGATTCAACCAGAATTCGGATTCATTAACGGGTTTACGTATCAGATGAATGTTTGGCCGTGCCAGTAACGGCTCTGAAGTGCCCTGATCAGAATCAACTTGTCAGCCCTTGCTCGCTCTCTGAGATGGAAATCCAGATTTGATTCCAATCGCCAGAAGAACACGGCCAAGAAAGGGAGGAAAGAGTCACAGAAAGGACGATCAATGGGAGAATGAAAGAGAGATGCTTATTTCGCTCCCAACAGGAGCTGTTTACGGGAGGATATCTTAGTGCAATGGCAAGTAATTTCTGTAATGTCCTACTCAAGCTCCCAGAGCAGATCATCCACTTCATCCACCCTCGAGCGACGCTGGCCGACTGGTTGTCGACTGGTTGGTAACTTGGTATCCTACTGGGCACGGAGTCATCAGTCTCCAGATTATCATTATTATTCAGTCCTTCTTCGTCTCCGACTCGAGTGAGGAGCCCCGAAAATCGAGAACTAGAGAGTGCGAGAGCCGTGTTTTCAATTACGTCTAATGTCACTTTTACGATAGTTGCCGCACGACTTTAAGAAAACGTTGCTCTTTCCGTAGCCAAGGGAGGAGCCCCGAGAGCAAATGTAGGATCATTCGTCATGAGGCCCGTGAACTGAAGTGAGGGAGGAATATCAACGCATCGTTAACACCATTACCACTTGTCACATATCGCAATCAGACGAAGAGAATCGTTTCACCTTCGCCTGGCTTTACTTGTTTGGGAGAGTGGGTTCAGGGATGCCAATTGCTTAGATACAGGGATTATTCTATCGAAATACCTGGCTCTAAATTCATCGGGGAGGCTGGCAAACCCAGAGGGGTCTATGGCCACAATGCGTTTTGCTCTGATTTGAGAAGTGCAAGAAGACCTATATGAGTAGATAATCTGCTGGGAGGATTAGTGGCAAGTGCCAAGCACTGTCTGTAATCAAGCCAAAGAAACCATTCCACTTATCTGATGACTTCAAAGACGACACTTTTTTGGTCATTTGGAAGAAATGCATAGATAACATTTGGCAATGGTCACATCTTCTCGAGCACCTAAGCAAGCCAGTGAAGAGCCCATCAGCTTTTCATAACGAGTTTGAATGCGCACAAAGATAACACAGGGCTCCTTATGTTTTCTTGGAGAGTGAATCGCTCAAAATTTGAGGGAAAACTTGAGGAGGCTGTTCCAAGGTTTCGAATGTGATATTGGCCTGAAAATTGCAAGTCATAAGTTGTCGAGATACAAATCAAGCGATTCTTTTGGGGTCTTGGAAGAAGCCCCTCGCACCGTCATTCTTGAATAATAAATGAAGTGCTATAGGTGGTTTCCATTTTCTTGAGGTCTTCATTGGAGCCTTCAATGATGACCTAAATCGAGAAAAATCAGATGTTCAGGTGCTGACGTTTTGATACAAAAATGAAATTCTTAGCTCTCAAAGACACACTTTGATTTAAATTTATCTCTAGCTGCTCAAGTCATCGACTAAGAAAATGCACTTTCAATGGGTTCCTTGAAATTAGGTGTTAATGAGGTCTCGGAGGCAAAACCATTTCAGCAACTTTTTACCGAGGCTCTCTCAGATTATCCGTGTTGTCATTCACATTCCAACCAGGGTTCCTGAGCCATCGTATTTTTTGTATGAACTACAGTATCTTAAATTCCGCCCAACCAATATATCATTGAGGCCATTGTCTAGGAACATCAATGAAGAACATTTTAGAAAAAAGAAATACAGTTCGCATTGGGTGCTTAATATCAGTACCTAATTCATCTCTCGTTTCAACTAAGGGATCGTGATCTTGTGAGCTTTCTTTCGAGTGAAAATTAAATCTAAATCGAACTAAATTAGCCATGTTTTACTATTTATTGGGGGGGGGGCTTTTCAAATGCTCACCCAGAATTCTGCAACCCTGAGATATTTAGGTTGGTCGGATTGATGTGTTGATGGCTGGGGTTGAAATGGATGAGTGGAAAAAGTGGGAGATCAAGTGATGATCAAAATGAAAGATCTGAACAAGCCAATGCCCACCTCGTCCAAGGTAAAAGTAGTAGTAGTAGTAGTAATATACTAGATGAAAAAAAAAACTACTCCAACCAACCCCAATCTTTCAGCCAGGCAAGATCCACCACTTTTTCCCGACGTGAAATCTCGTTGCCAGGAATTTGTCACCCGGTTAATGGACTTGGACACACTGCATCCGTCACAGATCTTCAATCAAGATGATCAAAAAAGGTTCTCGCTTGATAAGCGTATTTTGGGGGAGATGGAAGTGGCAAAGGGGAAAATGATTAATGACCCACATTTTTTAAGTCACGATGATACCGTGTCTGGACTTCTAGAATCCTCTCAAATCGTTTGTTTCTCGTTAAACATCCAATCCGGGGAATCAATTCCACGACTCATTAATGGTAATTGTTCGGCCACCCTCCCCGCGCGATCACTTGCCCCAGATTGAATAGTAGGTGGGATGTCCACAAGGACCCCGAGGGTCAGGCCAAAGGGAGGATTTGTTCCACTTACAAAAGTGTTCCACACCGTCCCTCAACAACAGCTCCCGAATCTGATCTCTCAAGTGATTTTGTCCCAAATAGAAATTAGAGCTGCGCCGCATCGGAATCGGATTGCCTTCATGACAGAGAATAAAGGTACGGGCAAAGGAACACTAGTGTCCATTCTTGGGCTCATGATATGGGTCGTGGACATACCAGAGCAGAGCTATTCATGAGAATGGGGAGTTCGTGTCCAAAAGCGAGGAGAAAAAAGTGAGCGTGTAAGGACTTGAAGTGATTAATGGCCCTGATTACGCCATGTCGTCAATCAATCATTTCTGACCGTACGAGCCAATCTCGTCAAGGAAGACCGATCACAAGCTAAATAGACACATGCATATGAGTACTAAGTCAATAGACATATACACACATACAAATACACATGCTTCCGATGGCATTTGTTTACGAGGCAGCGATTAGATCTCTTTCTTGAATATAAATCCGCATACCAGTAGATCAGCGGCCAAGAGCTAGTTTGAAATCTTGTGCTAAAACACTGCTCTAGAAATTATGAGGGTACCCCAAAATGCATTTGTCCGTCCTCCCACTGACACTGTCGCAGATTTATGGAGTTTTATGCATTTTTCACGAGCAAATTTTTATTATCGTTAGCAAAAACCTGAGCTTTAACACTTACACTCCAGAAGGCTCTTCAAGGGGTGAAGGAGATAAAGAAAACTTGGGACGAGAACGAGAGTCTCAGTTTGGGGCTTCACTATCCTCGGATAATGGGGTGAAGGAGTTGGCTTTAATGGAAATTCCTTGGAAGAAAACAAGCACTTTTATTGGCTCGAGTCTCTCAATGGCACATCCGACCTTCTTCGATTCCACTTTTCTCATTGTGTACCCAAACCATCGCCAATAAAGCTTTTTAGCACATTGCTCGCTCGTCTGGCTTCATTGGGGGCGCCTTGGCCGTACAGCAGGCTTTTTAGCACATTGCTCGCTCGTCTGGCTTCATTGGGGGCAAACGAGGAAAATGGATAATTTCGCCTTCTTTATTCGAGACCGTTTGCTGTTTGTTTGTAGTTAAAATACAACCTACACACAGACTTTGTGTAAGCCATGGCCTTTTTTCTCCTTGAACCGTAGATGTACGTAGGGAGGAAATTGAAATTCTTTGACTTGACATTCCGGTAGTTGGGGGATGTCGATATTTGGAGCATTCGTCTTTGATTTGATCCCGATCCACTCACCCTCGTTGAAGTGAGTCAGAACATTTGTGTCACAGCAAATAGGTTTTTGAGGTAATGTGCTCGAGTTTTATGAGAGCACTTCCAAGTCTCTTCCCCCTTGAAATCTATTTTCTTGGAGGATTTCGTCCCCGGCCTCAAACGAGCTCAGTGGGAACGAAAGGAACGTGAAAGCCTGATTCGGTTTAGAGCTAAGAAATCAAGGATTTCTCGCCCCAAAAAGGGAGCCAATTCAATTGTAACTCCCATAAATCATGGATATCGCAAGTGAAAGGCAGTAAATGGCCAAAGGCTGAGAAATCCTTGAATTCGAAGTCGTGTCATTCCAAGTTACTAAGTGCTCCACAAACGTATTTTTCCACCGCTCAACATCTCCCTAGAGGGCAAAAATGCTTTCAAGATTTTACGCCCTTTTTATAATCGTACAGCTCGTCGTTTCCGTCGTCTTACACCAGGTGTTACAGCTTACTATTCACGGACAAATGAGTTCACTTGGTAATTGAACTGAATTTTAACTCGTTCTTTCAATTAGAAATTTCGACTTAAAGGGCTTCTCTGCTATTCTCTTAGACTACTATAGTTTACAGTGGGAGGAGGTCACTCTATCCGATGCTTTAATCTTGAGCACATACACCAATTGAAATATCTCCAACACCCAAACTTGGAAAACTCGTCTAACATTGTCTGAAGCGAGTTTTGTCATTGAATACTTAACAAGATTCTTTTGTAAAAAAACGAAGAATTAGTCGCGACACCTTCAACATTGGTTTCCCTTGGGCGGAAACTCGCATAAAGAGAGTTTTGCCCTAGGGAGAGAAGAAAATAAGCATACATAAAAGAGAATTTAAAAGCAACGGAATGAGATGGGCTTCGTTAAAACGAGATGGATCCGAGATAAAAGCATGTTCCAGCCAATTAGAACTTCCCTATCAGTGTCGCCCACGATCAAGACAAGCTCCACGCAAAGCACTAGTAGTGCAATCAAAGTTCAATGCTCGCCTTAGAAAGGGATCGACTTAATGACAACACATTTGCAGTTCTAGCTAGAACGTAACGTGACTTTTCGGTTTCGAAACGAAGAGCTCTGACAAGGTCGAGTTTGAGCTAAAACAGATTCCCACCAAGAACAAGAAGGGGAAAGACAGAAAGAAAACCGCAAGAAACAAGAATCTTTGAATGGAATCAGAGTGCCCTTCTTGGTGGAATTGAAATCTACTGGTACTTCTGGTATTCTGGCGGCGAATTCAAAGGCTCTGAACCGTCTTGATGTGGTGGTGGTGGCTCATCATGAGAGGACAAATGAGTTGGAGTGTTAATTTGCGATCAAACCCGCTGAACGAAGATCTTTGTCCGTTTGTTTTGCCACCAATCACCGTCTCTTGTGCAAATGGTTAGGATCGTAATTCATGGCAGGGCAGTGGAGAATTAGAGAATTCAAGCTGCTGCTCTGTCATGAAGGTAAACAAATGGTTGGGGACCAATTGTGTTTTCTCTTGTCTGTGACGCGTATTAACCGCTTCACTGACTCTTCATTGAAGCCGAATCAAAAGGGAAGGTCTTGAACTGCCTCCAAGATCGGACATCCATCTCCGGTTGCTCGGGTTGGAAGCACTATCTAAATTTAGCCGACTTGTGAAACAACGATTACCACGCTATCACGGGCACTACATAGAATTGTCTGAAAGGTCTAAACTAACATTCGGTGAGGACAAAGCGTGAGGCAAACATAATATGTCAGTCCAAACACAACATTTTAATCTTCTTGTTTGCTTCTTAAACATGCCGAAGCTTCATCACAGACAAGCCGACCAAGAAATGGAATTCAAACGAGTCCGTTGCAACGGCACAAAAGCTCGTGGAAGTCTCAATCACACGAAATCATGCTCGACTGAAGAAACATAAACTTTGTCCACCAAGGATGGAAAACGTCAACTTATTGGTAGGTTCATGCCAAATTCGAGCCATGGCGCAAAATTTAATGTGGACAAAAAGCTTGAATCCACGAGACCATGATGGGCTCGAAAAATGCATTGATCTCGGCCAAAAAAACGGGGCAGCCTTAGAATTGTCAGCCTCGTACGAATACCTACAAAAAGGGGGCCTGGTCCAAAATTGAGATCCCCTTTTTGTTGTCCATGGAATGCTCACCGGGTTGACATTGGTTCCAAAAAGAGCTTCAAAAGGATTTCCAGCCCCCCCCCCCTCCAAGAGAAATTGGACCTTGAAGAGGATGATCCTCTTTCTCTGGCCAGACTTTGGACCCATCCATGCGTTGACTTCTTGGCAAGACCCACTTTCCGCAGATTTTGATGAGTGTCATCTGTCAGTTGAAAAGGGCCTTAAGAATCATAGCAGACAGAAATCATGACCAAAATATGAACCAGTTGAAGACGGACAGCGCCTCTGGTGACGCAAACGTAAAGCTACAAATAACCGTGGAAAACATATGGTCTGACGTCACTGAATAACAATTGTTCGTGAATGCACTTCCCAAAACACAAAAATGTCTAATTGGTCCCAAATGCTCCGAATTGTTGATTCAAAAGCAAGCCAGAGGCTGGGATATTTGAAGATTTGGCCAAGTTTCCGCAACTTAAGAACAATAACATGTTTCATTGTTTTGACCAAGAAACTTCTGGACAAGCCCAATGGTCAAGTTCCATGACGGGTACAATCATAAATATAGCAAGTTTTCGAGGATTCTGCATCTGGAAACGTCGAAAAAGTTTTGAAATACTGAACCAGATCCCGACTCAAGAGCCACACACCGATGGAGAAGTTCATGAAATGGCTTGATTCTGATTAAATTTTGGGATTGACCACTGTGAAAAGCGATTCCACACCCGAGCTGAGCGCACGGGGAAACGTCATTAATCTTGGTTACATATTTTAATGAACTGGATGGGAAATAATTGAAAATCTGTTCCTCCTGAACAACCTCATTGGATTAGCAAGACTCTTGGATTTCCTGGGACATCTGCAAAACGACCAGACCAACATTCTCGTGGTCCCGTAGCCAAGCCTCGATTCCAAATTCCGATCCCAAAGCCATCCTAAATTGGAACGCCAGAATCCGGCTTGATATTGGATAATCCGAAAGAGCGCACCGCTAAGAATTGTGAGAGCATCCCTGCTGTGGATTGAATTCCTCATGTCTCTCTGGCTGTGAATCTGCGAGGAATCTCATGCCGTGAGGAGGTGAGACTAGACTGAATGCGAACAGAAAGAAGGGCTTCTTCTTCTTCTTCTTCTTCGGATTCGTCGTCATGTTCTACTCGTTTCGTCGGAGTCGTCGTTCATTATTCACGACCACATTCGGTGAACCATGCTTGCTTGCATCGAATGCTCCAATTTATAGCGCTCGTACTGTCGATAGAGATCATTCAAAGCTGACTGGGATTGAATTTATTCACATCATGAATATGGTTCTTTTCTGGCAGATTGAAGGCGGTGCAAACTGCTCGAATTCAGGATGTGGGTACCGATGCTTTTCCATTGACCAGATATGTTGAAAAATGGATCATGCAGACACCATGATACTTTGTTAAGAATTCTCCTAATTGTGATTCTATTTCGTCTGTTTCCAGGTTATTCCGAGGATTTGTACACAATCACGGGATCCTCTCCGGAATCATCGCCCCGGATTGGGCAACCCAAAGCATCACCCTTTTTCACATCCAGAGGAGATACCTACAAAGCCAAAGTCAGGGATTCCGTGGTCCTCTTATGTCAAGTGGAGAATCTGGGTAAGACAAACTTTAATAGTTAAGACAAGCTCGCCTGAACGTCTCACAACTTCATGGATTTAATGAAGAGACAAGGTGTCTTGTAGACAGATTATCACCCTCTTAGACCCCTTGCTCCTCCTATCTCCACTTCCTATTGTAGTGTGTAGTGAGCAACAAAGGATTGTGGAAGTCATTCCCCACCGACCGACCAGTCCCAATGTCGAAGGAGTCGCTTGGTCGGTGGGTATTTTCTTGGATTATTGCATGCCGTGACTCATTAGGAGTCTTTTGTCAAAGCCATTTAAGACGACGCACTCAAATCCCAACGTCAAGCTAGTGGGGGCTCATTTGAGCAACAATGTCTGGTACACTTTCCATACATTCGATCCAAATCTATGTGGAATGCTCCTGGGCGATAGCTCCACATAATCAAAGAGTGGAGTCACGAGCGGCGTTCATGGCCAAAGCATTTGGCTTTATTGAACAATGCCAACGAAGGACATCCAGAATAGATTGGAATGGCCAAGACAAAAGAGCAAGCGAACTGAGTCACCCGGTGAAGTCTGAGAAGAGTCGTTCAGGAATTGGCGAAACCAGACATTGCGTGCATGTCGGATCACATTAGCTTGCACTCCCTGATTCGAAGCTTGGGAGATGATGATCTATCTCCAGGGAGCGTTTGAGTGCACACTGTAACACTGTACATACTACATACACGTACCATTCGTAGTACAATAGAAGGCAGAGAATATTCCTCTCTTGATGGCGAAGAAAGACGTGGAACTAGATTCTGTCAGGCACCTTGGAACACCTTGTCGAACTTGTAGTATTAATATTTAGGATCTCGAGTGAATGAAGAAAAGAAAGGGTGGCGGGAAATTAGGTCTTTGATGTCATGGTTAGGAGCCATTCAGGCGAGTTTTCCTGAAATGGTAAGCCTTGACAGACGTCTTTGGGAGCGTGGAACCTGTTCAAGGAACTCGGAACCAGGAACTTGTCCCATAACTCGGTCGTGTGATGACGACGACGATGATGATGATGAGAGTGGAGTAATATGGAACGGGCCTCTTGCAAATCTGTTCATGGAAAAGTTGCATTTTTGATCGGAAGCCTTCGTCAAAAACTTTTGTTCGCGCACCCCAAGGAGGAGGAAGAAAGAAGAAAGGCCAAACCGACAAGAGACCCTTCTACCCTACTTTCTAGTGTGTCATCGTAAAGCCCTGCTTGAACTACATTTGCCTTGATGTGTTGCGCATTAAGCGTAAATTACCAAAACTCACCTTCAGCTCAGCCACACTAAGTGCACAACATGATTTCCGAGCAGAACCGAAAATCAAGCACTCAAAGGCTACCTCAATGTCAGCTTTAGCCCTAGTATGTGGCTGAGCGTTAGAATCGGGTTTCTCTTGGTCTTCCATAAGAAGTTCCTAATTCCAAAGGTGAAAAGACTAATAGATGAGACACAACCACGCAACCCGACAGCCCCACCAAAGTGGAACAACCAGAGGAATCAAGACACAAATCTGAAGCTCTCATCCGGCAATCTGCGAGATTGGGAACCGCTTCCACGGCAAGCATGCATCCGATCCCTCGATGAGTGTAATTGAGGATCTTGACTCACTCGCTTTCCAATCATGAAATGGCAAGCCCAGCACGCTAGCAACCTCACTAAAATGCCTGTTTCATTGCCTGATGAGCTGAGATTGAGTAAATACTCAAGCAGGACGACCATTATTTCCATGTCAACCATTCAGAGCTACTCACAAGCACTTCCGGATCGCCTCAAATCGAGCCAGAATGGACTCTCAGAGCCTCGTGAGCGAGTGGGACAGACCGTGTATGGGACTCTGGCAGCAAATAACAAACGAGCAATCTTGACATCAGCGATGGGTTGCTCGAACGGAACCTCCGTGCTCTCCCATCAAGTGGGAGAGAGCAAACAAGACCTTCAACATTGAACGATACTGAATAAATAAATGCATACTCGGTTCGTCGAAGTCGGTGAATGGTCTTAGAGGCTTTGGCCTGTTTCGTCATGGCCTTGATCCTAGGACCTTTTTTTATATACTACCCCTCATGTAGCTTCTTGGTACACAAGATGGATCTTATGGAAGGTAACCTTCCGAGCCAGTAAAGCCCACGGTCACTATGAAACCAAAGTAAGTGAACAGTTGACTTACGGTGCATGTGTTTAAAGTATTTTTGGAATCTATTTCAGGCGAGTCCACTGTGATTTGGAAGCAGTCCAATCGGATCATTAGTGCTGGACCGGTGATCATTCGCAAAGACCATCGGTTAAGTCTGGAGGATAAGTTTAATCTCCGCATTGATGATCTCAAAGAGAGTGATGAAGGTAAGGTGGATCTGCTACTTTTTTACGGACACACAAGGTTTTTTTTTATTACAATGAATACATATGCTTTCAGGGGAGTATGTTTGTGAGATCGAGACCTTTGGATCGCCTATGCATCAAACGAGTCGGCTGGAAATCTTGGGTGAGTGAGCGGGTCCTTATAATGAATCCACATCATATCGTAAATGACGCCCCTGTGGCTTTTAATTTGAAACTAGGGAGAAAATTTACGAGCTAACCCAGTTCTGAAAATGAAGAGGATCCCGTTCTCACATGAAAAATGGAACAAAATTTTATTGGGCCGAAATGGATTTTGATCCTTTCATCAGGCAAATGAATATTGGATATTGCATTTTAGTTCCTTCAGGGGTTGGTTGAAAGGGGATAAAAGAGAAAGTTCAAAGATCGACAATACGGCGTAACCAAAAATTCTTGATTTGGAACACCTGAAACTACTCACAGACGAGATGGGACATTGACAAATGGTCCCAAATAGGGGACAGAAAATCCACGCTATTTGCAAGCTTCAAATGCAAATGTGTGACCTGTTTACCCTATTTTTAAGGGTTTTCGGGGGAGGTTGTGGTGGAGGTTTCCAATGCGATGGCAAACCTCGGGCAACATCAGGGAGTGGCTGGTCCATGTCTGACCCGTCCAAAAGTCGAGGAAGCGTAAAGTAAACGTAAAGAATCGTCGGAAGAGACCCCAAGATGGATAACTTCCGGCAAATATTCAAAGAAATGCTGGTCCCTCTCGTTTTCTCTCTCTCTCTCGTTGCGTCCTGTTCCAGGAAAGTGAAACATGCTTCTTCCACTTTGGTACATTTATTTGAATCCTCTTTACCGCCATACACCAGGTTGATATGACTTACGAGGTTAATGCCATGGCATTTGCGGAATGGTATTTGTTTATTAAGCATAAATAGCACCACTGAAGATTGACCTGAATGCCGGGAGCAAATGAGGCCTCACTTTGTGCGGCCTCGGAAAGACATACCTGCGAATATGGTCCATTGCCCCCAAGAGAACTTTCCTGGCAAAGCCAAGAAAAGATTCCATTCTCTCTTCGCATAGTTCATCGCGTCTTATCAAGTCATTGCAATGACGCATACACGAGCAACCAAAAACCCTTGCAATGAATGTCAGTCAACGATGAAGAAGTTTTACAAGAGTGATTCTTAAAATAAAACTCAAGCACCTCTTTTCGAGGTGTTTCCAATAGATCATAGTTTGACTTAAAAGGACGTCTCAAAATCAAGATAGTTTGCTATCAACAATGTGCTCGAATATGGCCAAGAATTGTTGGTAAGCGAGCTTGGGTGACTTCATTGACTGCAACAATGGGCCTCTCTAGTGGTGTAGGTACTACTGGTGTGTATGTGTGTGAATGTGCTTGGTACCTCTTAGAAGCATCTTTTGCTCTGTGTGCCATACATTAGGCTACTTCTGTATCTGTTTCCCTCTTCTCTGAGGGAGCAATGACGAGACAGCGGTCCATGGTAGAACAACAATGGACCCTTTGCTTCATCACGTTCCATTAGCGTTTCTACCACTCCGAAAGTCCTCTGGATTCCTAGATATCTACTGAGAGAGCACCTAATCAGTCTTCAGCCGGTTTTGGAACAGATCCTCTTCAAGGGTCCAATCTGGCATTAGGTAGAGACATCCTCTCACAGCCAAAGCAGCGGCTCAAGTCAACCCAAGATGGTTTGTTAAGGAACAAACCTCACCAACTTTTGCAAACTGGGCACCAATCTCCCCACCCGATAATGGTCCCAAACCAAATGGTTGCAAAAAGCAGTAGAAGAGAAAGAAAAGAGGAAAACGAGACGATGAGATGGTGGCCGGAGGGGTCGGCACCCATGAGCTTTTGATGATTTGCATCTCTTTTCAATCTGGAATGATCATGATGGGCTACGCTATAAACACTAAAGTCATGGCCCATTTGATCCCACCTAATGGTCCAAGTTCGAGGGTAAATTTATCTCAAATAGCGATGCTCTTAATATTCCACCCAGACAGAAAAAGAACTTTCGTAATGATCCTTTCCAGGCAAAAACGAAGTCCCCTAGACATTGGCTCGGAAAAAAGCTCCAAGTTGTTCCACAGAAGCGTTCCAGAAGCCAGCAGCTCCTTTTTTTCAAAAGTCAGACCTAACAGTGCGAGATAAATGATCGACTTAATCGAATGCTTTCAATTTACTTATCATGCAAAGACTGACTGTTAGGGGAACACTGAAGCACCACTCTAGTGGTCCCAAATGTTCGTCAAAGTGTATGGTGTGTGTGTATGTGTGCTCGTAATGGGTTGGTTTCATCTGAAACGGATCCTCCAATTTGCATCAATTCGAATTCCGTCTATGATTTACCATGTGGGAAACGTTGAAAACCGCAAAATAGTGGTATGAAAAAGACCCCAATTGAAATGGGCGACCGAAATTTCAGACGTTTCTGAGACGTCTAGACCATATGGTCTTTGAAGAAAAGAGTCCCATGGGGCCCCTGTGACCAAGCATACCAACCAAGGTGGCCAAGAAAGAGCCCTAGTGACGATAGAATGTTCCAAAAATGGACCTAATTCGCGTTTCTTTGTTCCAGTTCCTCCGTCAGTGTCACCTCAACCCTCGGATGGAAAATTTGTGGTTCGGAAGGGATCCACCATCACCTTGGAATGCGAAGCCAAAGGAAATCCAACCCCCAAAATCACTTGGCAGAGAGCAGTAAGTTCAATAATCCTCTCCTAATCCTCAAAATTCCAAGCACTTTAATTGTTGGCCATATCAACGCCAAAACCACCCATGGGGATAATAAGGAGGGCTTTTGAGCCTGCAATGAAATTGGCGTGAGCCATCCCAAGGAAAAGTGGAACATGCGATTCAGGTTCCAGCATTGGTTCCATCTCCTGGGCTAATGAACCTTGGGTGATGCATCACGTTGAGACAAGCCATAGATTTCTGGAAGGTGCGAAGAGACCCCCTCGTTCTTCATCATGCTTGGACTCAATCAGAAGGGGAAGTCAAGGATAATCATGACCATGAGTCCCTCTTCAAGTTGATGGCTTCCAATGATCTGTGGTGACATTCGCTTCGTGTTTGGGGGTTGTTTGCTTCACCAACCCCGACTTTTAGAGCTACTGAGTGTAACTGGTATTCGCGCAGGTTACAACTCTACGAACTAGAAATGTCGGACTGTTGGCTGTGTGAAACACTCGGTAGAAGCTGGTATCTCGGATAATTATCCTTGATAACATACATGTCGATGCCCGATGGGCTTTTTGAGAGACAGGCGTAGATTTGAGATGACAGAGCAAAAACTCATGCTCATGGCAAATTGAGAGGCTCTCATCAAAAATGCCAAATTTGACCCTCATTTTAAATCACCGGTTACAATATCTTCATCTGAGGTTTACACCGCAGTACGACTGAAACTGCAAATGGGGACTGCATTATCTTTTGAAAATGATACCATTGTAGCGAGCAAGCTATCTCGAAAAAGGATGTAACGAATTCAGAATTCAGAGATTGGAAAAGAAGCGATCCGATGTTCGATGAAAGTAATAGCGGTCGTCTTGGTACAAAAGTTGCTTGGAAGGAAATGAATGAGTTCCATTCTACTGCCAATGGAGTCAGTTTCCTGGCCAAAGAGGGAAGGAAGTCCTTTCATATTGGGCAGGAAATGGACAAAGGCACATCAGGAAACCGAACCAGGAAGAAACTTCTTTTTGTTCACTTCTTCGACCTCATTGGACCTTACTTTAAAAATAAGAAGGAAATAATCATGCCAATCTGGACCGGAGACGGAGGTTCCATAATGTAGCATATTCTTCACATCTTCCTCATCCCCAAGACTCTGAAGAGCAAAACAGCCAAAAGGGTCCAGGGGGGTCCAAGAGAGGAGAGAAAAGAGAGAGAAGAGAGAGAGAGAGAGAGATGGAACAAGAAGGTTTGTAGTCCCATGTATTTGGTCCATTGGCATTGTTCGCCTCACTTATTTGTGACCCCTGCTGAAAATTTCTATTATTTCTCCTCGCCACCCTTCTTCGTCGGAGTTCCTCGTTGCTCCCCAACTGGATAAAGATGGTCCATGGGCTGGTACAGTCCATGCTTTGTCAATGAATGGACTTGATGCCATAAAACTTCTTGTTACGATTACTCCACTCCACTCCTCTCGACTTGGCTACATTCACATATTGCTCTTATTTGATGGACCAGAGAGGAGCCAACGTTTTTCGACACCAAAAAACATCCACAGCACCCCATCCCTCTGGTTTTTTCGACCTTCGGCTTATGCAGACAAGGGTTGTGAAAAAAGGTTCCGGGAGGGAGCGACAAGATCGAAGATTTCCTATGAATCCCCCTTCTTAAAGGGTGACTTCCCAAGTGACGAGACTTTTCCTGAAGTTCCATCCGGGGATGTTAAGCCTTCCTTGAAGGAGAATACCATTTCCCACCCGTTGAAAGAGGGAGCCAACGGAATGAATGGGACAGGGGGTGTTTTGCCCTTACGACTTCCACCTTCCGGTTCCATCATAAAAAGGCGGAAACGCGAATCTTTTTGAATTTAGTGAACTGTGATCACGACAATTTCCTGATTTTACGTGTCTGAAGAGTCTTGACCCGTAGTCTAGACACTCGAGTAAAGAGTTATCTTTATTTCTCCTCCGTTCTAGAACAATTTGCTGCCCTCTGGCGATAAGACTTTAAACGGAGACTCCGTTGTCATCCAAGATGTGTCACGTCATCATTCCGGGATCTACATGTGCTCGGCCAACAATGGCGTGGGTGACCCGGCCATGGCCGAAATAGACCTCAAAGTGCTTTGTAAGTGTAAAAAATGAGATTAAAATCTCCATTGGGATGCTTGTATTCACCCCCTTTGATCAATTTTAAACCCATTCTAGATCCTCCGGAGATTGAAGTGGATCAATCCTGGATTCGAACAGGAGATGGGATCGAAGCCGAGGTCTCTTGCAACGTCCATGCTGAGCCCCGTGCAGAGGTAAGAAGAGTAATCCTCCATTTTTATGGGCCAATTTTTGTCAACTCAGGAGGACATGGGAACGTGGCGTTCTTTATCCTAAGCCACTTTGTGGGCGGATGAGATAAAGATTTAGCCTTCTCTCTCTCCCAGTTCAATTTGAGGATAGCTTCGGCCTTTCTCTTGTGGATATGGTCGAGAGGGCAATAAAGGTCGTTATCAGGTTCCCACAAGACCTTTAGACTAAGTCGCAAAGACTTGAAATTGAGATTCCTAATTCTCAACACGTGAAGGAGATGATCCCTTTGTAAGAGCGAGCAAATAAGGAAGATTAATCGCTCAGAATGGCCCTCTAGCGGCAGATTTGACTAAAAGCTAGCAACTAGCATGCTCAAACTCATTCTTTGCTTCTAGGTGAAATGGTACAAAGACACCATGCTATTGGATCCCACCAACAATCGTCACATGGAAACTTTCGGCAATCGACATGTACTGATTCTACGCAATGTCAGAGAAACTGATTTTGGAAATTACTCATGCACCGCTGACAACAGTCTTGGCCGCCAGAGGGGGTTTATTGACGTTTCTGGTAAGTAACTTTTGGTTGATAATTGATCGTTCAGATTCACATTGAAATTTCATTTGTCAATAGGTCGGCCTCATTCTGCCAAGATAGTATCACCCCATTTAAGCTACTTCAAGGATCAATACAACCTCACATGGACAGTGGATAGCTTCTTACAAATCGAAGAGTACAGGATCTTGTATCGGGAATTTAAGGTGAGGTTCAGTTGATAAGCATTGATGGCCTAAAATGGGAGATGGCTCATAGTTTTATGCTTGATTCATGCATACTGATGCTCAATAGGTCCACCTTTTATATACTGAAGCCCAAGCAAGTCCAAGCTATTTGCATTACAAATTTGATTTCCTCCACATTTTGGAGGCCGTTGCCCTAGCACCTCCTGTCGCTTTACTTTTCAACATAAGTTCATGAGAAAAGATGTGTTCAAGCACTTGAAACGAAAGTAAAGAAAGGGAGAATTCTCAGCCACTTGAAAAATCGTAGGGGCCTTTTTCACTACAGGGTCACACGATTTGTTGCAATTTTCCCACGAGATGTCGCTTCTCCAAATGAGTCAACTTCAAGAGTGAATGAGAAATTTATGCATCGCTTCTTGGAGTATATGTTGTACTAATGAATAATCAAATGGGAAGGTGACACCACTTGATAACAACTTGATAACAATAATGACATAGAAAGTGTTAGAAATTGTATTTGCCTGCTATCTTCACACCTGCACTCCTTTTTTTGTCAGTGCACGTAAATTTTTGGGAAGCAAAAGGAGCAAAGTGAGAGAAGTACTATATGCAAAAATTGGATAGAACCCTTTGGTACGTCGCCTTTCAGTAAAGGCAGAAGCACTGTAATGGAAGAGTACAAGTATGTCTCAAACTCTTGCACAAGACGAGGTCTTGGAGAGCTCAAGCTTCACTAAGAACTCTAACTGGAAAATCAGTCTTCCTTCTCTTTCCTTTCAAGTCGTCGGCCCAATGCAAACCTACTTTAAGATGTCATAAAATGGAGGTGAAGGCACTGGTGTTGTCTTAGCGCCCATTATTCCGGCCCAAGGTTCCCCCTCGAGTTTCCCCTCAAAAATGAAAAATTGTGGGCATTTAATGGGAGGTTCTTCACTGATCGAGATCTATCGCTCGGAATGGATTTTTTTGCGCAGAAAAAAAGGAAAACTGCACAACCAACCCTGTAACGATTTCTGATCGGAATTTTGAAAGGGCGGGGCTGCATTCATTCCCTGATCTATCTACTTTTCCTGTTCTTGTTCCTCTCAGTGCAAGAAATGAAGATGTGCGGGAATTATCTTGCATGTGGTGAATTTTGAGACCGAGGGAAATAAAACACGTGCCAGAGTAGTGGAAAAGCCGAAATGAGGCGGAGAAGCGGCCGAGATTAGGATCTCGAATATCGCCTTGCATTTGCTCGTAAACCCATCGCATCCTCCTTTAAACCAAACAAAAGCTTTCGATCTGATCAAGCTGAGGATTTTAAAGACTCCAAGACTCCTTCATGGAGGCTAGTATGGTGTCTTGATAATGAAATGTATTGGGGGGGGGGCGTGCTTGCCAAAATGCCGTCTATAAAGCAATTGAGATTTACGTACGTCGTGGTGCAATTTTGAGAGGAATCAGGAGGGTTGCACTTGTTTTTATTTGCACATACTCGATTTTGGGGTTCGAGTGTGGGTTGAGAAGGCTGTATATTTTTGGCCAAACATTTTTATGAGCTCTCTTCGAGGGTAAATAATGCTGACTTTAGCTTGGCATGCCAACTCGAAGCTCTCATTTATTCACCGTCAAGGAGACAGCATCAGAATTACAAACAAGATAAATTGCTTCCGGAATCAGGACCAAACGAATAAAGAGGCCCTGGGACACATCATCAGGGCTTGAACATTCCTCTTCCTAGAGCGCGTAATGGAACTTGTCCGCCCATGAGTTTTGCATTAGAGCCTTGTTTAAGTTATCAAACTACCACTGAAGGACGCAAAAGGCCATGACTGATGGAAAGATAGTCGACAGGCGAGAAGTCTGTAGCGAGTTTTGCGAGTGCTAAAACCAGTTTATCCTCTGGTTCGAGTAGAGGTCGCATTTTTACCATTTCGCACATTATTTGATTTTCCCCATCCCACTTTCACTCCTAAGGGAAAGAGCCTTTCCGAGGCGAGAAGTGCGATAAAGGCTTCTGGAGTGACCTTCAGCGCTTCGCTTTTCCGTGCAAATTCCTCTTAGTGGATAGATATTTCGTTCACTCCTTTCGTATGTCATCCAATTTCTGAGACCTGGCATGTCTCGACCTTTACCTAATGGATATCTGTATGTCTCCCATCTAGGCAACCTATGGCCAAACCAGAAGCACTGGAGCCTTCGGAGAGCCTTCTCAGCATCAACATCATTACCGACAAAGTCCGGAATCCGATTGGACGAATATCATTCCCACCATCAGCGATCACAAGCCCAGTTCATCGTTCAAGAACTCATTCACTTACACCGGGAACTTTGTGTTCTACGGCCTCAAACCCTCCACGGAGTACGAGGTCATCATACAAAGTCGGAATAAGGAGGGATGGGCCGATCCCAATGACATCTTCAAATTCACAACGCGCTCAAGAGGTAAGGAATGGATTCGGCTCTCAATGCTGTGTTTCTTTTTCTGTCTACTTGAAATATTGGGGACTAAAATGTTTACACATAAACCGCTTTCAGATTACAATCCCATGGAGCTTGCATCACACGATCAACAAGGATACTTCTCCAGCGCTCCTAGTCGATTTTCTCATCATTTCTGTTCTTCCCTGGTCTTGTCAGTATTGGTCACTCTGTGTCATCACTTTTCACTATGAATCCTTTCGCAGCGAAGAGGGAACAATTAGTGAAGGCAACCCTCCTCCAGCATTTCCAGAACCTGGTGTGAGAAAGACAAAACAAAAATACCTTCTCCTTCCGTTGATCTAGTCACGGCCTGTTGTGATGAACACATGCCCATCGATATCGTCATTCTCCAAACGAGTGACCGCGTGGGCCGATCACCACGTTTGTTGTGACTCTAAGTGCCATGCTACAAAACCGGTTCAGTATCCAGCGTGACCAGGTGGAAAAAATAAATTACCCAGAAGAAAGTAATCCGTGCCCGCTTACCTCAATGGAAATTTGTGTTTTTGACAAGATCGTCCATGTGTTCTTGGACTCTTCCCGAGTAAAAAAGACTGCTGAGAAGTCTCCCTCTCCCTAACCAAATTCGCGTTATGAACTTGAGCTTTTGCACAATGAACTGTTCTTTCTTGTGTCGAGAGCGTTGGGAGACAAACTAAGAAGTTTTAATATTATCATTCGTAAAAGTATTATGCGTTTGTGAAGCCTACGGCATTCAATATTACCCATTGTCATTGTATAGATACATGAACTTTCCCTTGAATAAATACCGAAATCCATACCATATTTGTTTCAACTCATCTTGGCTGGCCGTGATATTTTGAACATGCAAATTGCATATTAAGTCAAAATCTTGTGTACGATCATTGGAAAACATCAAACATTTTATGAGACACAAAGAAGGTTCTCATCCAGGCATGGACACTAATCTAGACATGGGGCGAAAGATATCTGACAATAAAGCTCGTAAAAACCCTCTGTCAGATCACCAAAATGACTTGGATCATGGTTGGGGGGTATCCATTTATTTCTTATTTATTCCAAACTGATCATGTTCATTTGCATTTCCATTTCATGTTTGGAATCTGAAAAAATGTTTGAAAGGATTAAAAAAAATAAGTGGGAGTAGAAAAGCATGGACAAGCCTTGGTATGAATTGAAAAACCAAATCCTGCTGAGTTCTAATGAAGGCAAAATGATTCATGAGCATCTCAGACAATACCAAAAAACCAAAACAACACCGTGATGTGGTGATGATGATGGTTGTCTGGCATTAGTTGGTGGGCAGACCAGACCCACGACCAATGCCATTCATTGGTACCCCTTGAGGCCAATGGGGGTCGTGGTTGGTGGTATTCAACCTAATGTGCTTGCCATCAGTCCTTCCGAAAAGGAATAAGTGATCCCATTAAGATGCTCTTTCGTGTCTTCAAACATTCGATTTGAATGGTTTTGGAATAGAGAAACATGGCTCAGACCCACTAATCATCAGATCGAAAGCAGGAAGGTCGGCGACATCAAGTTAAAAAAATGTTGACTCTAACTTAGCTTTCGTGGCCCAATTATCAAATTCCGATTTTCGGCAGGGATTTCAAGTCAGATGGTCTTCGAGCTCTTGGAATAAAAAAACTTGGGTGGCTTTAAGCTCTTGGAGGCGATTTATCAACTTGATAGAATCTGGAGCTCATTGTGCACTGACAAATGGAGCAATTTCCTCTCTTGGCCTTGATTCCAGGTTCTTCTTCTTTTACTGGGGAAGGTGGAACATAGTCGGAACTAAAAGGCCCCGACCCAACAATGATCACATAAAATCATCGTCGAGGTATAAAACCAAAAATATCCTCCAAACAATCATATCTCTAAACATTCCAGGTCTTGCCAACAATTGACGACAAAGGCCACCATGAACTACATGGTTTTGCATCTAGAAACATGGTGCCATCATATCCATGAAGTTTTCAAGATTGAACTTCAATGAGAGGCTATTTGTTTGACAGACGTCCCACCGTGCGAGGTTGGGTGTCCCTCTCTCACCTTTTCTCGGACGAGGATCGGACAAGAATCAGACTTGATGACGGCTAGATGCTCATCATCAAGATTCCTTACACAGGGGTGGTTACAAAGGTACTCGACAAAATAGATGAACGTTATGGGTTAAATCACTGACTACTAGAGATAGGGACTCAGTGAGGAAATGGAAGTTTCGTCTCTCCGGAATGCTCGATTTATCCAAATAATTGCCTTATACTTATAAATTGATGTTAGCAAATTTGGGTCTAAAATCTAGATTTGGGAATCAAGAGCGATGGCCAAAGTTATGCTTTGACTATCATATAAATTTTTGATCATTGATCTACTCTGGGTCAGCTGTATTAGCGTTTGAATATGTGACCTTACAACAAATCACTTTAGAAGTAAAGGTGGTGAAATTAACCACTCCCGTAATTGCTACTATCATTTAATTATCTTATTCATTGCTAATATCTTGTATTGTGCATGATTAATGTTCATGGATATCGAGAAAATCTTCAGTCATGGATTAGACAACAGAGCTTTGTGGTTCAAGCTAGGCAGCCCGGTGGGCGTGGTTGGCTCAGGGTTGGTTTGAAGCTCTATATTAACATCGCTTTGAGTCCATCTCTCTCCTCATCTCATAGCCGGGGATGCCCAAGGCTTTACCATCGCTTGTTCTCATTTCATTATCAGCCAACCACGGACAATGATGACATAACATCCATCCTTCATAAGGTGAAAGGACGAAGGAAGTCATCATTGGTGGTGACTTCAGAAGTGAAGTTCGAGGCTGGTCCTGAGCTAATGAAACTTTGAAAAAATACCTTTGATTGTACCTGACATTCTGATAGACTGAAAGACCAACTCGGATTGGCTTGTTGAGGTGAAGCTAGCTATGCAAAAGTTAAGCATTAAAGTCAACTTTAAGCTTGACTTCCTATCTCAGCTATGATGGGATCTGATAACTTCCAACTTGAAAGACTTCATTTTTTATTAAGCAAATACTTTCTAAATACTACGTTCTATTTTTGGTTTATTGAATAGATATTAAAATTCACAGTCGAATTTCCACCATTTACCATAAACTTAGAGGTTATGCAATAAATACAGGACCATTTGAAACTTGAAAGGAAGCAGACTAAAACCCTCAGCTTTTGTTTGATTTTTGTATTCTTTCATTGGTCCTTGGTAGTCAGATTTTTATAGCCTTGTCAATGTCTTTGACTTTTGTTGACCCTATCGTAGCTACTGACTCAAAGGTAAATGCCCCCATCTTCATTTTGAGAAATAATCAACATAACTTGTCTCATTATCTTGTTCCAAGAATCTGCTACTACGATCCCCACGTCTCAACTTGAACCCCTCTCCGAGAAGGAATAGAGGTTTCGTGGAGCTGAATCTCTCTCTTGCGCGATGCTGTCGATAAGAAAGTGATATGCGTATTCATTTTCAAAATAATACCAAAAATTTAGTGATGGAGGAAAATTCCATTCTCATATTTAACATGTTAAAGGCTGTTTTAGCAAAGTCGTATGCTTTTACCATAATCTCCTCCCTAGCGATTTATTTTTCATGTTTTCTGTCTTTTGTGGGACAAGAGTACATTAAAAATGAGCAAAAGGAAAGTTAGATTATATGCATATTTTGACCTATGTTAACATTGCATAGACAAGCCCAATTGTGTTTCCGCATGATTAAAGAAACCTAAACAACAATAAAAACAAGCAACTTTGCAAGCAAAGCCACGAACCTCATGCAACGCTTTTAAACAAGATTATTTTTTATTTTAGTTGGCCAGGATGTGCACTATGTGGAAATCATATTCTGATATTCAATCAGAGAAAGCCGTGGCGTCAAATTTGACTTTTGCTTGAATTTAGCTGCCCGGCGTACTCATACATTAAAAAGCACTATAATCTATTAAGGGTGTGTGCAGCGTTGTCCTGTCTCTACACACTTGTCCTGCCGTTTTACCTAAGATTCTAGAACTTCGTCAAAAAATGTCAATTTTTCTGGGTTCTGGGTAAACCATTTATTTACTAAATTCTCGCTTGTCAGTACCGATATACTGATCCAACTCATTGGTTATCATTCCTTAAGATTGGCGGAAATGGAGCTTGAATGTAGAATCATACCTAAAACTTATTCATATCTTGAATGAAGTAACCTGAAACCTAAATCTAGCTTAATTAATCAAATAATGATTTTGCAAACCGGTACTGAAATTGTGAGAAAGCCTAAAATATCAAAGATTAACCCCTCAAAACGTGTTTGAAGTCACAAATTTGCATCATTGACATAGGTGTCATCATGCTAACAAACGGACTTGCCAGAGCTTGCTTAAACGTCCCCACTGCTTAAGAAAAATAGGGTAAATTTACGCACTGCTACTAGCCAACACATGGCCTCTTAAGAGGCCCTTGGAAATTGATATCTTTTAAGAATTCGAGTAATAACTTCTTTTTCATTTTTTTATTCATCACTTTTTCATTCCTCAATTGTCAGCGTTCTGAAAATGATATAGATTCGCCGATCAGTCCTCTCATCTTGAGGAGAAAATGGCCAAACTCAGGCACTGCAATAGTGTCGAAACTAACTTTTATAAGAATCTTATGAGCAAATTTCAAAGAGTCAATTTTCTGCTGTTCAAGCAAATGAGTGGTCTTTTTGGGGCAAATTTCCTACAAGATCTGAGGTCAGATTGACAGATGTACGACCCTAAGCAAAAACCCACGCAGCTGACGTGGACGAGGTTCCGTTCATTGTTTTTCAACATTTTCCGATGTTGTCGAGTAAACCAGATAGTTATTTCGCCGAAACCATGTTTGGTCAACTGACACCTTGAAAAACGGACGTGCGTGGTATGGTTCCATGGCGTGGTTCATCCCCTCAACGTGAATATGGCTCTATGAAGCAGTAACAGTAATTTCGGCCATAAATTGGAGATTATTATCACTACCATATCGACCGTCCCACATCAAATGTGTAATAACCACCGCTCAGTACACCTGACCTTCCAATTCCTCCTTTTCCCATAACCCCAGGCTTCACGTTTTCTCCCTCTTCCCTTCTTCCTCTTCCAAATGCATGAAGGCGTCATGCCCAATGTTCCCTTCTCTTTCTCCTCAATGACTACTACATGCGTAGTGATCCCTCTTTTCCAAGTCGGATTGAACAACTCTGTATGGGAACGAATCATCGGTGACGGCAACGGATCAGGGAGAAAGGAGGGAATCAACCGGTGTGGGGCTGTTTCGTCAACTGTCATGGTCTGGCAAATATGTTGGGAGTGGCCGAAGTTGAGCAGCGTTTCGATAACTTGCGAAACAAGTTCATATGTCAAGATTGACAATAACAGGCATCTTATCAATTGTATCGTACCTTTCCAATGGAGTACACTGAACCAGTTTGGGGGATCTGTAGGTACTTCGATTTACGCTGTAGTCGATTCTCACTCTAGTTTATTCTTTTAACAATATTTTTGTTTTTAGTTATGGCTCAAGCTTTAAACATTTAGTTCAATTGTGCCATCACAGTATTGCAAAAAAGATTTTGAAAGGTTGAACCAAAATGCGATGCGACAGTTATCAAATATCAAGCAGGGATGTGGCCAAGAAAGTAAAATTAATCAATAGTATGTCCAGAAGGCCAAGAAATAGACAAGGATAAGGTCGTACAAGACTGAGGTGTAAACAGATGGCAACAGTCAAGAATACCTCACCGTCAGAAGTCATTCAAGGAAATCGTGTAGACAATTTCAATGTGTCAGTAAACCATAATGAACGATGAAACCTACATATTGTACATAAAGGGAACATTTCGCAAATTGCTGGGCGAGAATTTTACACCTCGATTGGTAGGCAAAGTGGGAGCTTGATAGACTCCTGAAAATAAAAAGTTCCACTGTTGTCGCCACTGGAACTGTAAGTCAAGAAATACACATCAAGTAGGCTCCTAGGGAGATTACTACCTTTTTTATATAAACAAGCACAATGCAGAGGCATTGTTTTGGCTGGACTTGGCAAGTTGTCACTATACTAAGGCCACATGGTGTGAAGAAAATGCAATCAATATTGTACCCAAAAAATGGAACCCAGCCAATACTCTAGAAATACACCCAGTCAAAGAATATTGGTCAATTGTACAAGGGCTTTTGAAAAAAAAATTGGCCGTGTAAAGCAAAAAAGAGTTCAAAATGAAGTGCTTGTGAGCACACGGTGGTACTCACGACACTAATAAGGTTTTTGTGCATTTGCCAAGACTTCTAGTAACGATTTTCCTTGTTATTGAAACGAAAGGAACAACTTTTTTAAAATACTCTCTCGGGAAATACCTCAGATTAGTATATTGATCTAATTAAAACCTACAAAGAGATATTATCCCTAAAAGCGTAATCAATATCACCCCCAAAACCACTATTTTTCTTGATTATGTTTTGCTTTTTGAAAGTAAATTGCACAGGCTTCAGAATTGGCAATTTTGGATGTCCGATTTTCTACGCGTTTAACCTCTATTATCAACATTATTATAATCCAGCTTGGAACATGACAATATGGGAAAATTTAGCTTTAAAATACAAAACTCGCATTTTTCAAGGTTAAAGTTCGATAAATCATTGTTCTGAGTAACAAATGATCGAACCAAGTTTTGAGAAAAATGTCAAAAAACATTATTTTCAACCTTATTCTGATGATCTTTTTGGCTTTAGAATCGAAATACTTATTCGTTGTTGGGTTCACAAAAAATGCGAGATGTACGTGTGCTTTTTATCCATTTCATGGTCATGACTAACCACTTGGAAATCACACCCTCTGACAATGCCAAATGTACGGTCATTCACTGGACAGTAAAGATTGCGAAATGCTGACTGGCCAAGACGAAAAGATGGCAACCCTGTCCGCGACGCTAAAATTTTGAGTGTGTTTGGCACCAAATTGGAACGGAAACGGGTTGGAAATCTGCCAGAAATCGGTTCTTCTTTGCTCCTCAAAATCATCTGGGCTCCTCTTAATGGTCCATTGGAAAATTATGGATCGGAATGAGAGAATGATTTTGACGACCGATTGAATACAGCCCAGCCAAGTCGGTGGTGCAAAAAGCGAAGACTGCTTTTTGGCGGTCTTCGAGGCCAGAGTCCAATATTGGAACCGAGCCTTTTGCAGGTCATGACCTGCCTATCGACTTCAGAGATCTTTTTTGTGAACATCGCCATATGCCAAAAGTGATTTTTTGTTGCACACACTCGCTCCACATCCTTTGAATCAACTTGAGCTTCAGTGGTCCATGTTTGAAACTAAATCTAGTGTTCCAAAAGCAACTTCAGCAGCCAATTGCCCTGTAGGAATTGAACTCGGTTTCATTCCATTCGTGGGGCTTTAATCACCTTCTGGGATCTACACAATAATTGGAGCATCATCTGTTTGGAAAAGGCGGAATTAGTAGCCATGGACAACAACTCTCAGCGGTCCAAAAGTTTCTTAAGTAAGTTTATTTGATCTTGGAACAAAGTTATCATATAAATGTATACGTTTCAATCTAAATGTAGAGAGTATTATCATCCTTTGGCGGAACCAATATGCTGTTACATGTATATTAGAATTCATTTCACTGATCGAGCTGCACTCTGATTGCACCTGAAAAGTGAACAGACCCGTTTCTTTGCAACTCCCTTCATGGACGAGGTCTTTTTTTGGCACACTGTCGTTTAGCGAGTGCACGGGTGTACGTGAGTGTTCCAAAATAGGGAACCAGCAAGTTGCAGGTTCTTTCTGCTTCCATTTTAATGCACAGAAACGGCTCTGGAATTTGCCTGGAGCCTTGGCACAACCTTGGCACAACTGCATCACAACAAATAGTTTCTGCACTTCACACTCGTCTCAAATGTACAATACCTATCCTTGAATCTTCGCAGAAAGAGGGCTGTCATTTCCTTCGTCCCTCAAATGGCTTGACTTTCACCTTCGAGGTCTGTGAAGCCTCTTTAATGTCGCTCAAGCTTGATTCAAGAGCATTGCTGAACAAAGGAAGTCTGTGTAATTCGCACTAATGATTGTGCCAGACAATTGGAGTTTCACGCAACCTCCATTTAGAGGCCTTGCTCTTCCTTTTTTCATACTCCCAGATGGAACGTGTTGGAGATGACGAGGCTAGAATAGGCCATTATGATTGGGATCATGGTCTTTGCCGTCTTCTGCGACACGTCTCCAATTTTGGTAGCAGAAGATGAGAGCTCTCCACTGGCAGATGACAGAGATGAATCATCCACAAGAATCTCCGATGGTTGATGGCCCTTGGGTTGCGATGCATCAACCTTAGGGCTGAAGTCTGGAAGGAAAGCACAACAGAAGGGCACGAATTAGCAATCAATTATTGACACGTGTTTTCCCACCTTCAGTCAAATACTAACTTTTGGATGAACAATTCCGATATTTGGAACTCTTATTCAAAATATTGAGTTCAAATCAATTTGCCAGAAGATTGCCCTTTATCATCGAAGTGAATGTGTCAATCATGATCATCTAAAGCTTTCGATGGATTCTGACATCGTTCCATATACATTCGCGTCGCCCTGATTGGCCTTTTATGTACGAGTATGTACGGCATTGCCAAAGACTTGGGAATTGCTGAATCAAGACCAGATCCAAGTACGTGCATAGGTCCCTTGACAATTTGCAACCCTCGTATCCCTTGATGTATCTAATGCCCAGCAGAGGGCAAGCAAGCGTGTGAAAGAAAGAAGAGGGGCACCCTGGAACTTGCCAAACTGCAGTGGCGTTGTGTTCCATGTACCTCCAGGAGATAGCGCCGGGAAAAGGTGGATGGCATGTCGACCGTCTTTTTTCCAATTTCACGCCAAGTAACTCCATAATACGACAAGCCAACCAACGATCGGCCTCGTGATCCTCCACTCCAATGGAGAAAACCCTCCTCCTCATTCGCCTCAAGGAGGACCCCGTTTGGTCCTTCGCGGGAATTCGGGAATAGGTCACTTTAAAAGTCCTATCAGTCCGATGATACCCTTCAAGTTTTACATATTGCTACCAGGTGGCTTCCTTTTTTGAACCAATTACTTGTAGTCGTTTCCATTTCTCTTTGTCAATCAATACCATATCTACATAGAGCACAAGAACATTCACAGACCGCTTTTGCTTTTCATTTATTTAACATTTTGTACCAATGTTCATTCATTTTTAATTCGATCCATTCATGACATTAATCAAGACCCTAGGCCAATGGGTGAATGCATCTGCGTTCAGGATTGATTCCATTGGGAAATTGAATCTAACGGTTTCTCACTGGCTTCAAATTTACGCAATTTGGGGTAACATTTCGGGCAGCTTCTCGTGATGCAACGTCCATGACTCACGTGGCCGCAAAGCAATTCTTTCCGTTTCTCGAACTTGTGAAACACTCGTAAGCAAAATATGCACGAATCGAGATGAACATAGGGATTCGATTCCATCAAGGCCCGCGTTTTCGAATCGGACAATTCATAGTAGTAGGTCTTCAATTTGAGCGTGAGAGGGTCACTGATTTGGTAAGAGAATTGAGGAAATCTGGTTTTCTTGCAGGACTTGCCCCGACCTTTGTTCACTTGAGCAGTACTTTTCAAATTGGCTTCAAAATCACATTGGACTTCATTAGAAGTTTGGCTCTCACCCGAACGTACCATGATGGACTGATGATGTTGCTGTCATGATATTTGCGTTGAATTTCAATCGAGATCTTAGGAACGCAAAATCTTCTCAATTAGCGTAGAAGCCACCATTGTACGCGCGATGTTGGTATACGTATCCAAAAACTAACACGGACATGATGTATTCTTTGAAACGAGTTGGGCCACATTCTGGCCACATTCAAGGGGCCACTTGAGCGTCAGAAAGTTGTTCCAAACATAAATAAGGCGTTTTGGAGCGGGATTGGAACAAGGTCAAACTCTGGGCATGATTGGTTTTGGGCAACACAACTCACATGTAACATTACGGGAGGAGAGATATAGAACGAGAAGAAATGGACCTTTTTCATCCATTTGGATGGAAAGGCAAGAGAAATATCTTCGCATTTTTCATTGTTCCCGACTAATATCGCTCTCTCGGTCTCATTGTGTTCCACACAAGAAGACCAGTGGAATAGAAGAACAAGGGCAAGACCAAGTAAGAGGAGAAGAAAGAGGAAGGCCAATTTCATTCCAACTCATCTCATCAGTGTTGCCAAGTGCTGAATATCCCGATGAGGAGTGGGCACTTTGTCATTTGCGCCAAATGAGCCCAATGACAGCGAGACATTAGGCAAATGAGCCCAAGACAAGTCGAGTGTCTCACATGCAATTCGCTCAAAAATCCCCATGTCTGGCAACCCTGAGCAGGTCAATCATCCATGGGAAACTAGTTATCTACTCTCTTTGAGATGATATGTAATAATAAGGAGATAGCCCAATGGGACCTGGAAAGAAGAAAAAGGTGGGGGGGAGGGAGCTTTTTTTTTGGGGGGGGGAGGGGGGTCTATGCTTGCAAGCGGGAATGTAACAAAGGTCATTCAAAGAGAAACTTATTGGCATCATTTCCAACAAGCGAGTCCATTCGAGCGATCAATGGAACATCCAGAGCCAATCTTGGAACAACCTTCCGAGTTCAGAGATCCACCCTAGTTTTGCCAACTTGGACTTTGTTACAATTGATCCTGTTTCAAGAGAATAATTTCCTGAGGACAATGCCCAACTACAATGAGAATTTTTCATAACTTCAAACAACATTAGCCTTTGACACCATGCACAGTTGACTCGCTTTGACCTTTTTTCCCTAAATGTAAATGAGTGTTCCACCGCCTCCTGGGGATTTGGTACAATTAAGTTTTAATGTATGAGCAAAGAAAATTTCTGCTCTCTTGCGGTCTAAAGGCCGAGGCTCAGATCCCTAAGGCTGACCTTTCCATCCTGTCAACAAGTCAAGGGCCCGTCTCAAATGATTATAGCCCATTTCAGGGTCGCAAAGCCCGGCCTTCAATACGCTCTTGAGCTGTCAGGGTGGATCTTTTGATATCATAAGCCGATCGTGTTCCAAGTCTATCGGCCTTGAAAGGCCATCCAAATGTGCTGAGCATTCGCGTGTCAATCATGGAAAGTGGAGGAAATAAAACACAACAATAACTGACTCATCCTCTCAGAGAAAAGTGGAATTGAAAGGAAGAAAATGATATATGAAAAGAATGGTACACGCCAGAAATGGCTGAAATGTGTCGGTCTTCATAATGAAAACAATGTCCGTCCGTCCGTCCGTCTTCTTTTGAAAAAGATTACGAGCGATCTGAGCCCCTTTTGTGCGTTTGTCTGGATTGACCTTACCATTAAAGGCCACGCACGACCATTGTACATCAACGCAACTTCAGACTGGACAAGGCTAATCAAATACGTACGGGTGTTTCGTGTTTCGCTTTTTCGGGAGGATCCGTTTATATTTAGATGGAGAAAATCCTGCCTCTTTCAGACGTGATCGTGAACCTTTGTGGAACAGATGAACAGATGACGACACGCCATCGCTCGATTATAATCAATCGATGAGAACTTCTGTCTGGAAGTACCCACATCCGTTCCAGGCCTGAATGACTCAAAAAAAGTGTTCCCATCATTCGTTCTAGTCTCTTAATGACAGGATATTTACATAACTTATATAAAGAGTGGCAACTTGCAAAAGAACACTACCTCCATACAGACAATTACGAACTGTGGGTAAAATGACTATTCATTCGCTTGCTTGTGTATTATATCGTACAAATACGTACCACATTTAATATTCATAGTAATCACTTACTACCTTTTTCAAGGACAAGAAAAAAAAATATCTAAGATAAATGTGCAATTGTACCCTGATACAGTAATCTCATTTTTCTTCCTTCCTATAGTAAATGTGTTATAAGAATTCTTTTTCATTCTTTCTTTTCAAAGAAAGCAACTATTCGTCTACACCAAGCATGGTTCGAGTGTGCCAAAATAATTGCAGTCTTATGTAGTACTAACCTGTGGATCTGGTAGAGAAGAAGAAAGGACTCGAGTTCTTCGACCAACCCCATTGGTTCTGACAAGTGATGATAACCTCGTATTGACTATGCGGCTCCAAAGCATAGAACATATAACCCATATCTTGCAATGGAGTCACTCGAGGATTGAAGAACTGCAATGAAGAAGTCATCCCCCCCCATTCCCATCGTCATTACTCGCTCACATTTTGCCACCATGCCTCAACCTTGCTTCGACTTACCTGGACAATGTTGTGCCAACGACTCCGCGTGTCATAATTCGGGTCATTCTCAGGCTGCAAATGGAAACGAGAACACGGATTCAATGGGATGATGACCTAAATGTGCAAAGGGGACCCCCCCTTTCCCCATTGGCCGTTCCACTCTCCGGATCCAAGAGCAAGACGACGAGATTAGTTTTTTTCCAGTTATTCTCAAAAAGTTGAGTCCATGGCTTTTACATCCGTGTGAACACGTTGTACTGGGAATGTGAAGTCTTATCACGTTCAATTGGAGCTCTTTGACATTTTTTGACCAAGTTTTTTTATTGATCCGACTACTGCTCCCACTTCCTTGGAACATGGTGGAGAACATATTTGTAACGCACACATTGGCATTCTGGTCGTTTGGATCCAAGGCGACGAAAACTCGTTCCACGTCGCCAAATATCCCTTTGCAAACCAACCCTGGGCTAAATATAGGGTAATCTGGTACTGAGTGAATTAGATGTTCTGCTCAAAACCCATCCACATCGTGAATAAGGTCCTGGAACTGTGCCAGGTTGCCAGCTACTTTGAGCATTTGCCGTGGATCCACCCACGAAGAATTTCAGGGACTTCATATACGTAATGGGCGGGCTATTTTTGTTAAAGTTTAATAGTCTTGTGGAAGCGTTTGAAGTTTTTTTCCACCGTTTTCTGGAGAATGGAACCAATTTTTGGAGAAGGGACACGTCGTCAAAGAGTCGTTAAAGCTGGAGCGGAAATTCTTCTGAACCGGAAGCCAAGCATTATTTTGAGGAACGAACTCGTCTTAAACTTCTGGCTCATAATTTTGAGTCCAATACTCCTCGCTGACTTCAGAGAAGAAACGGAGGCTACTATACATTCGCCGCCTAAAGGCCATTCTCCGACGACGTCAAGGCCACACACCCAGGCTAAGATCTCATCAAGGTTAATGAAAGTTATCTAATCAATGCAACAATCTTTTCTTGTACACTGCAAGACCCGCCAAGACGACATGTATCCTTGTGTTCAATTATGCAACCACCTTAGTCAAAGACCAAAGACCAACGCAACTTTGACGAATGAACCCAGCCTTTTGTCTCCCTTTCCCCGTCTTCTTGAGTCTGCTTGTCCGAATGAGGTGAGTATGAGCTCACTTCAAGAGGAAGTTCATTTGTTTCCCCCCCCCCTACTACCTACGTAGTACTACCAGACCAACTTGAAAGGATGAAATTCGAGTCCTCTCAAGACACGAGATTTTTCCCCACTTCCTCCACTTTTGAGACAAAAGAACCCCAAATCCACTGCAAAGAATCTCCCTATCTTTACACGTGGTGGAAAACGCCATTGTTGGTGCCTTGGATCCCTGAGCAACCACCACTTCAATGCGCAATCCACTTTCATTTGGGTCAAGGAAGCGCGTCTAATCCGGATCCATATTCCAACCCCTCCCCTTGGAACATTGCAGTGGCGAGTGGATGTCAAATGTGAGACAAAATGAGAAATTGAGCCTGAAGGCGTGAATTCTGGCTTTCATTCTGCTGTCGGGATGGATCCATCTTGGGAAAATATTTTGCGGACAAGCTTGAGTCCAGGACGAGAAACCATTTCTCGAAGGGCTAATGAGCCATGTTCCTTTATGTTGGAACGCTCCAAACGACTTCCAAAGGATCAAGAGGACCAGTCAGATTAGCAAATCATATGACAAGAAGAAGGAAAGCCTTCCCGAAGTACAACTTCAAGTGGACTGAAGGGGAAATTGCGAGGATAATCATGGGTTAATCCTTTCCAAGGCCAGATCATCGTCGAAGAACGCGGCCGAGGGGAAGGGGAGGGCGGGAGTGAAAGGCAATTGTGATGTCATCGGATGGAGGGATACTCACAATGACTTTTCGGTAGAGAATGCGATACTGGGAAATTTCAGAGTAGCTGAACACCGTCCAAGTGAGGTTGTAGCGGTCGCTGTGGTAACTCAACGCACGACTCGTTATATTGGCGCGATTTGGGTGACCTGGAATGAGAAGTGAGAGTGAAACAATGGCAGTCTTGATTATTAGAGATCAGTGACGTGTCTCATCACAAGGACGATCAAAATAGCCCCTGAGGAGGATCTGGGATCGAGGGTACCGATAGCCATCATTAATTGCGTCCATGTGATTGATCGTCATAGCATAAAATAACTAAGACCAAAGTAATCTTGACTGTAATCATGGCTATGAACATGATATACAGCATGTAAATGGTGTTCATTAGAAACGTTGGAAGTAAATCAAACTTTGGTGTGTTAAAGCGTTTTCCATTACTTTGATGCCCTGAACATTTACACCATGCATAGGACTGGTCAAGATTGATCAATTTTTGCCATGACATGACGGCACAAAAAAATGATAAATAACTGACAAAAATGCCAAAATTGGCATTGTTGATCCATGATTGAGATGAAAACGAGAAAAAAAATGACGAAATTGATTTTTTGCTGAAGAGTTGGCTCAAATTTCTTCCACGTTAAAAGCAGTCATTGAATGGGCCATGATATGCTGTTGGAATGAGCTGTTTCTCAACACTGATTTTCGGATCAGATTGCAAGCGATTCATGTAACTTTTAGCATCTAGCACGAGGAAGATTGATCCCCGAGTGTATTTGGAATGTTGTCGGCTTTGTTTTGTTTCTTTACACCAGTTTCTGCGTAAAGTGGGCTCAAAGTGTGCCAGATTTGATCGGGAAGGAGTATGATGATAAATTATTCCCTAGTCAGGTGTCAGATCTCGGGGAAGAGGATACAAATCGTTCTTTGCTCAAGTGAACTATACGTACAGTGTACATACCGTACTAAGTTGTAGACTACAGAGGGCTGCCGACTGTCAAATGCGAAACGTGTTTTTTTGAATATTTACAAACAAGTTCTTTGAATGTGTCGTCTCTCAACTAGATTTGTCAAAGACAAGTTCTTTAGGTTCAGTCAAGCTGAACGTCTCATTCAACCAACAGAATGTGAGCCCCAAATTCCCATTTGGCATCAGAGCTTTTGACTTTGACGAAGTTACGCTAGTTCAGATTTTTGACTTGTCATTTGACGATTTCGCGAATGCGATCCCGCCAAATCCGGTTACTTACAACACGACATCGTGCCAGGTTGGCCGTTCGTTGCAGTTTGATGGTGGAGGTGTGTCTTTGGAACGGGTACACCTTGGAGTAGTCAGTTTGAGAGAGGTTTTTTTTCTCGTTAAAACTTGTTTGTATCGTGGTCCTTTCAAGCTTGAGTGCCCATTTGCATCCGAACGTCTACTTAACCTCTTTGCTTGAGACGAAGAAGACGCAAAAGAAGAAGAACAGGAAAGTGAGCCTTTCCCGATTTTCCCTCCATGCCTTCAAAAAAACTCTTTCAAATCAAGGCTCTAAATCCCTCAAGGCTGCTTTAATACACACGTTCACAAACATGAGGAGCAAGCCTACTGGTAGGCTTAGATTTCAGGCCTCGACCTCAAGCTCTTTGTAGCGCCGAAATATTCATATCTATGTGGGATTTGGAACAAGTTCACCGATGGGAAAGGGGTGAGGGAATTTTATTCTCCGAATAGCAACTTCAGGGAGAGGCCTTCAAGTTGGTGAGAAAAGTTCGAGAGCCTCGAAGGATCTTTCCACAATTTCCTGCTCATATGCGAGTGTGTACAGTTTATACGAGACCCACACAACCATATATATAGCTAAGAGAAGTTCCCTGACACCAACAAGATCCAAACAGCCATTTTTCGAGGCAAGGCACCCGTCGACTATTGAACTTTCACACGCGTACCCGCCCAAAGGCCTCAAGGCCTCGAGGAATTAGCCTCGATGGCGTGACGGATGATGAGGCCGTCTCAATGACCATTGGTTTATTGCAAACTTGGACAAAGGAGCCTCCTGATCTCATGACGGGCATACAGGATGTTGAACACACCCAGTTATAACTTAACTTGCTTGGAGAATCCTTCCTTTCCCGGCCCTAATTCACTCTTCCAAAAGGACGGGAGATTATGGACAAATGGACCTTCCCGCTCGAGTCTTGAGAATGGCGTCCATTTCGAGGAGGGATTCCCTGTCAGTTTGCACCTTCATCACCTGGACCACAAAAGGAAGATTTCCAATGGTGTTCCAAAGGATCTAGTCCAGTTCCAAAGATTTATTGATGCCTTTCCACGGGATCTTGGGACGTTGGACGTTGTGAAATGGAGCCACCACAAAGGAGCCTTTCCCACATTGGCGTGTCCATATTAGATGGAATGAGGAAAGATGCCAGATTTGGATAGAATGTAGATGAGGACGCCCAGGCGACCTGGGTTCCAGGTTGGGTGATTGGGTGGGACAACCATGAATGCCTGTTTTTTTTGAAAAAAAAATATTCTTTCCCCAGACTCAAGTTCTTTGAGTAGACAAAAAAGGCTCTCGTCGAGATATTTTATTGATCATAAAACAAATGGACTGTCTTTTTTTGCAAATTGAGAGCGGCATTATGGTAAGTTTTGGAACTAAGTCAAACGGAATCTTCCTCGTCATTCATGTGACATGGAAATGCTTTCAAATTCAATTCGCTTTTGTCTTGCCAAATGACATCTTTGTTGCTCTAGTTTCTTCGAAATTCTACAACAGCAAGATCGAAATCCCAGGAACAGAAAGACAAGATCCGGTTCCAACAACAGTTCAGAAAAAAGGAACTTATCGTCAAACCTCAGTGGTCCAGAAAAGGAAGCGATTATCATGGGACACTCACAAGCACCCCCCCACCCACCCTCGTTCCCTTCCCACCAACCTGGACAACTGACAACTAGACAATAAACCCCCCTGAGGCCAAAAGTGACTAGAGTCAGCTTCAGCTCGGCCCCTACTTTTCCGTTCCTCTCCTGGTGACATCTTTATTTTTTCAAGCCTCGCGTTTCACACGCTTGTTCGACCATAAGAAATGAAATCCAGAGAAAGAACATCTAGCGCTCAAGAGGAAAGAAATCAAGTGAGCACTTCACTGCGTATTGCCCGTTTCTTACTCAACCATCGAAAGTGTAGCCACCTCCACTCTTCTACTAACCGTAGACAAACAATTTGAAAGAAAATATTGGATTGGCAAAGCCATTTCGTGGGAGAAGTGTGATGCAGTCTGGTCTCAAGGGCCCTTCACCAAACCGGTCGGTCCATCGTGAACCTACCAGGTGCCACGATAAGTCACCCAACTCTAAGTGTATAATTCAGCTCCAGGGGAGCGTATTTCCATACCAGGAGATCTCGTCCAGCTAAATGATGGTGGAAAATGTGGCCTTAGGTCTGCAACACTTTCCAAATGCTAACATTGGGTAGGTGTGAGTGCCAAATGTGGCTCTCAATTTGTGGAGCAACCCCAAGGGCAACGGATTCAAATCGTTGGTGAGAGGGTAGGCGGCTTTGGAAAGGACGCCTTTGTTGTCGGTTCGCCTTTCACAAACAGTGATGCCACGTGTTGTCACTAACAATAGGCCTTTTACGCATTAACTGTCTACAAATGTCTTGTTATTCGGAGGGGGAAAACAAGGAGATCATGTACTTGAAATAATCCCACTTAGATCTGTTGATACGGAAAAGGAGGCTTTTTGAAGACTCAAGCTGACAAGGATATTTCATTTATCATCCAAGTGTTTTCAATTACATGCTACAAAGTGGTGTGGATATTTCAAGATGGGAAAGAAATGCACTTTTTGAAATATTAAAAAGGAATGGTTCACCTGCATTGTTATTATTTACAAAAAAATGTACACATTTTAACATGGATTGCTTGTTTGTTATTAAAGGTGTCAAATGGCATCTCTTCTCCGATGTAGGAATATGCCTCCTTCTTATCACAGCCATCATTAATTCCTTACTCACCCTTGCTTGGGAATGACCGCAGGTCTACCCAATTAAGGTGGCATTTAAATACGACAAAGAAGCATGGACTAGGCTAGACGGGGATCGAAACAAGGGAAACGAGTATGCAAGCAGGTGTTTAACTAATCCGCTGAAGCAACTAGCCTTTTAACAATGAACAATACAGGCACACTAATATGCTTTGAAAATGTTTTTTTCGCTCAATTACTCTATATGTTAATGACTTTTAGCACATTTAAATGGATGAGACGGTGTTCATTAAAAAATTTAATGGAACCAAATGCTCAATTTTGCACACTTCGCTTTTTCATTTGGAAAGTGTTTTTCATGATTTTCTTTGTATTTTTATCAGCCAAATTTTGATCTCTTGTTCTATGTCTTAAAATAACCGACATGTGACTTTTACCTTTATATCCGAAGTTTTTTGCGTTGGCTTTTAAAATTGGGCAATCGGCTAAAAAAAGGTTCTTGGCTCGAAAAGGAAACAGATTCAATTTTCTAGTAAATAGAAAAATTACAGGGATATTATTCCCAGGAATGGTTAATGAATCCACAAAAAACATTTATTGAATCCATTTCAGTTCAATAAAATCCAAACTCCTATCTGGTCAAAAAAAGAAGTTTGGAAAATCTGGATAGAATGAAATAAACTTCAACACTCTAAACTCAAACTTGAAAACATAACCCGTTTCGGTTAGCATTTTACCCAGAATTTAGAATAAGTTCAATTTGATTAAAACTTGTTAGATGAACCATTTTGCTTTTATACGTTATCCCTCGTTCCCCTGGATTTCACCCTTGACCTCTGTTAGATGATTCCTAGCGGAAATAAATCTTCATTTCCAATGGAAACACTCTCTTTGTGTGGTATGTTTATGGGGACAGTAGGTGAGGAATGGTTCCACCTCGTCCATCATCCGCAATCCAGCAACCCGACCAGGTCTCATAAAAGTAAGAAAACGACTCTAAGACACAATGCACCTTCCCTCAAATGGCATCAAGACACAAACCAGGCAGCACCTTTTTCTTGTTTTAGTACGTCATACCTGCTGCACTTTCCCTTGCAACTCAAGGATAATTTACACTTTTTTGCACTTTTAGCACGCAAATGGTTTCTCGTCGTGTGTTATGAGATTTTTTGGCCAAACTGCTGTGTCATCTTTCAACTGTTGCCTTATTTCACGAAGTAATAAAACAAGTTGAATTAGAAAGTCGAAGTCATGGTAAGAAAAAAGAAATTTCCTTCAGCTCAAATGCTTTAGATTAAAAGGTCCAGTTGCAATTCTGGAGGAAACAGCCAGCAGCGTTTTTAGGTGCCTTCAACCAAGAAAAACGCACTATGATTTAGATGGTCTTATGAATTGCATTTGACTTATTCAGACTTATTGCATGCAACCATGATCTTGTCAAGTTAAGAATTTGTTATTTTTCTCCCTATTATAGTAAAGAATTAAAACTCACGAAGTCCAGGAGACCTTTTTGTATTAAAACATCAATCAAAAATTTATGTGAGGGAAATTGTAGCTGTACCTGGTGAAAGATGGAAAAAAGTTACGGAGGAAATATAGTAAACATCATCAAAGATTGGGTATCATTGGTGAGTGTTCATGAAGCATAATCACCATCTCATCCTGATTTCACAGCGAAAAAAAACTTTCGAAGCTTCTCTGTCTGTCAAACTTTCCCAACAACTTCCCAGTAGAGCGAAAATAGCTTAAGCGCACTCAGGAATTTCTTGGCCACAAGATTCCCATATACCGTACGAAAGAAACAAATAGGCCTTTTTTGCAATGACATAAGGACACATGTGACAAAAGTAGTAGAACAAAGCAACGAAATACCATCCATCCATCCACCCGAAACTCTGTCGACCTTTTGAACTTACCCGACACCTCAATGAAAGCCCGTGAGCGGCCGAGTTTGTTCTCGGCACTGCAAGAGTAGTTGCCAAAATCGGATTTCCTGGCCTTATGAATGACGAGGGAGTGTCGGATGCCGAATTTCTCCATCAATCGATTCTCGTTGGGATCCAGGAGCATCGTGGCCAAATACCACTTGACCTGGAAAGGCAAAGCAAACGGGTCCATTATGAATTTTGAAGCACAATATGCTGGCACCCTAACCCCTCCCTCCCCTTCCATCTCTTCTCTTCGTCACCCTATTGGATCTTCCTCCATCCCTTTCTTTTGGTGGAACTTATATTTATTCACCACTTGGACCCAACCCTTCTCTCGTTTAAGCTTTTCTCGAATTGGCTGGCCATTTCCAAGTGCTCGGGTCCATCCTGAATGAGAGCACAATTTGGTGACTCTGTCTGAGTGGTCGGGTACAGTACGTTTTCCAGATTTCGGCAATCTCTAGTTCTCTAGTTCACCCTGGATGGTGTTGGCGGCGGCTTTGAACTCGGACTGCTCGAGAAAGAGGCTCGAGAAAGAGGGGATAAGTCGAGAACATTTTCATCGGAATTTGAAAGTTAGGATTTGGAGGGAAGAAGAGAGCAACGCTGGGATGCTCTACTATTGTAGTTGTATGTATATGCGGATGAAGCAGGAAGACTAGTAACTAGGTCCATAGAGTAGAATGACTACAGTACTTCTGAGCTCTCACTGTACTTGAGGAGGAGGTCCCTCACGCATTTGGATAGCTCTTGGGCTCAGTTGAAAACTTTTGGAAATGGCTCTCTGAAAGTTCGCGTCTATGGAGTGCCAGAGTTATTCTCCAAACGCCCGCAATGGAATCTTTCCTCACTTATCCTTCGGCTGGACACGAGGTCGCATAATCCCTAATGTGATTCTGCTTCGAAACAAAAACGAAGCAAGAAGACTGGAATGGCCCATAAAACCAGGCACATCTCGCAACCTAGAAATGGGACGGTTTTGTTGATTTTTGGTCCAAAGAAAATTGGAGAAGGGGCAACACTGTATAATGGGTGGCATTTTGGTCAGTGTCTCCGAATGTTTGTGTTCGACGGCGTTTGGTTTTTGTGCCGACCAGTCTGGTGTATTGAGTGGTTCCATAATCCACAGAGAGCCTGGCTGGCACCATAATGGGGATTCCTTTTCTTTCATGGTCCATGTGTCTCTGGTTGGCTCGTGGATGGCCAAATTGACCAAGCCGCCCAAGAAATTGGATGCTCAATCGGGTATCGATACTGCTGATAGGGTGTCGTAAAAATTCATGAATGTCAAATCCACTCGCCTCCAGTTCCGCAACGGATTTTTTAGGGAGGTTCCAAGTTGCAAAGCTTCAGTGTTAATGCGAATTGGGATCGACCTGTGTGCAACTTGGGAGCTTTTGGGGGAAGAATGCAGTTTGAAAGAAAGACACATTCCTAGAATGTCCCAACGTACATCATTTCCATTCCTACACGTATCAACGCCAAGGTTTAGCCTCTCATTCAAGCTACGCTTATTTACAATACAAGTGTAGATATCCGAATTATCGATTTATATGTACCCAAGAAGAGTTCGGAGGTTTCGAGACTAAATATCGTTATTGTGAACTGAGGCGATGAATAATTTAGATGGTACGAATCTGTGGCCATATTGTTCAAGACATTACAAACTTGGGTCGTTGATTGTTACTCTTATTTCGCAATGGGACTTGTGTAATTTACAAGTGTAGGCAAGATCTGGGGAAAACCAGGACTACTTAGAGGGGATTAGACCAGGCTGGTTCGTTGACAGTTTCTTTTCAGACTTGAGATGACACATTGCAACAAACAGGAAGCCGAGCTGGCCATCTCTATCCTCATCATGCTGTTCCATGTGGTGCGTTCCACTCAAGAATTAGAGCCATCTAATCAAAAGAATCGCGCTTACGCTTTCTATCCGTGAAACAAGCCCAAACAAGTTGGGTTCTTTTGTATTATAGGCCCCTTGGCTTGTTTCATAACTATACAATATGTATGGACCAAGACAGGAAAGGTCATCACCATTGGGACATACGCATGAGAACCCTCGGGACCTCCCACATATCAACGACTTTCCGCTGACAACGCGTTTCCTGAGAGGTCCACTCCGACCAGGTGATCCATTAGCCTCATTACATTCTCTCAGAGGAGTCTAACTTTCCGGTGACACTTGAACTGTTCATTTTCACTTACAAACGAGTTGAGAGAAACCATGGCAAATGAAGGGAACAAACCGAGCTAGCTAGCCATAACAGGGCTCTCATGACACTTTTTGCCTTTTAACGACATTTTTGGCACATTGTGAGCTTTGGTCTTGATGTATAGAGCCCTTGAAAAGCGTGATCCCAATCGGCTAGCAGACTCGATAACACACTCGTTCAGTCGAATGGGGTCAGGAGGATTGTCCAAGTCAATGATATCAACTCCCAAAGACTCCCACTGTGCTTGGCACCATTGCTGGTGGGTTTAAAAAGTCAATCTCATTGGGGCATCTTTTACCAATGTACAAAAGAGCAATCCTTTTACATCTGTGAAACTCGTGGTATATGGTTCCCCTAGGGCCCCTTTTCCTTATATGATTTGAGAGGAATCCTCCAGACCGAGAACAAGTGACAATTTAGAATCAATTCCCAATTTTATGTCAATGGGACGAGCAAAGAGTGACGAGTCAGCAAATTGGAGTCACCATTGGGCTTCAAGGGAGTCCTTGGAACTTGAGCCCCTATGTAATAACTCTTCCACCAAAAGCCCCCTAGTTAGAAACCCACAGAGCTATCAGTTTGCGTTATGCATGTTTCAACGAAAGAAGAATGAGTGTCGATCAAAAAAATGGGAACAAAAGACATTGGATGGATGTCTGTCCGTCATCTCCAGTGCATTCCTCCTCAATGGAACTAGTGGAGCCAACTACATACCCCAATAGCATAGAGAGAAAGAAGGCTCACTTTCATTGAGGAACACTGCCCGAATGTCCAGAGAAGTTAGGGACTCCAAGTCAGAAACTTTACGATAAAAAGGTTACCTTTGGGAGCATGAACGCACGTAACAAGGGGCTTAACATTAGGCTAAAGCCTTGTTTGTCGAGGGTGGATAGGTAAAAATCGACAGAAGAAATGTTGGTTGGATCGGCCAGTGTAAAAATGAGGAACACTCTCCCGGGTCTCCCTCTCCAAGATGTTTTTGCAATGCATTGCCAACAAGTTTGGCAGCCGTTTCTATGAACGACAATCGGCAAAGATGATGTCAGTCAGTGCGTGAATGAAAAGACAGTCGACTCCCACACATACAAAGGATTGTTCCTCGCTTGGATCTGGCTGTATGTAGTACGGTAGGCTTTCCGACTAGATGGAACATGGTATGCGTTGCGTCTGCCATATTGAGTATTGTGTAGTCTGATACAGTACAAGACACATAAAGGACTAGCAATAAAGGGTCATTAACCCTGCCATTGCTTGCGAAGACACCCCTGAAAGAGGTTGGCAGACAATGAAAGATGGAACAAATGAAGATGGCAAATGAAGGGATAATAGATTGGGGATACTTAGTGATGACGATAAGTCTTACAAGATGAACTAGATCGTTCTGAAGTTCGAAGGTGATTTTCCTGACAATCAATTTGCGTCTCGTCGAGTTCCAATTTGAAGGACCCTTGAGACCTAAAGCCATTGGGACTCAAATCAACTCCTTTGACTGCCAGATCACGCCGACAAGTCCCTTTTCCCCAGGACCTAGCCAATAGAAATCCACCCATCAAAATCCAACAGGCGATGTTCTTGGGCATTTTTTCCAAGGAAACAGAACAGATCATGAACCCTCCCTAGGGACCTGCCCTAGAACTAGGAACATGTTTGATCAACTCTGATCACACATCGACCATATTTGAACTCACTTCTCACTGTCAAGTCTCGCTGGCAAAGTTGTGTCTGTTCCAAATACTGAATGGGAACAGAAATAACCTGAGATCGAGGATGAGTACTCTGTTCCAAACACCTTCAGGGGTCCTTTGATTTTATGTCATTGTCAAGGGGAGTGTCTCTTCGGTGATTTCCAATAACAATCAAGCATGATGGTACAAAGAAATTGATTCTATCATTGCATCCGCGATGGCTAACCAATCCAAACAATGGAGCCAGGAATATGGAACATTGGACCCAAGACGAGGAAGAACGTGGCTATATGTTTGACCAACCAAGGCATTGGTGGAAAAAAACCGGGCCTTATCTGGTCCAGTTTTATATTCCTGCCAAGCTCACCATGGCTCGATCTCCATTGAGAGGCCTCTTTCCTCAGCTCTGCTATCCTTGGGTGGGGGCCGAAGTCTTAAATTCTAAGATTTCTTCTGCCGTTGAAAATGGGAGATTTTATGCGGGCTCGTAAATGCAAGAATTTGATATGTGTGTATGTGAGCCAGCTGCCATGTCTAATGCATTCAAAGCTTTCTTTCCCGCCAGACCAAGGTCGAGCACAATATAAAAGAAGCTTCGTTTTAAAACCTCCTTTCCTTAACCAGATGCGTTCAGTCACCAAATTGCGTCGTCTCGAAAATGGTTCCCTTGAACTTGGTCATTCGAATAGTGAGTGAAGGTCACGTGAGATTTGGAGCTCGTAGAAATGAGGTTTTCGAGTTTGCTCCAGCAGTTGGTGCCGAACAATAATCGTCAACTTAATTGGGTTTCCTCATTCCCAATGCAAATGCTTTCCGCTTAATCATGTCGTTTCATAACATTCTCTCGGAATTAAACCCGTCCCCAGACAACCCAGGACCTCTGGAAAAAAAACTTTCAGTTTTCTCTAATGGATTCCATAATGGAACATATTTGTACCGACGGCTGGAACGGGTTGAATTGCTCTGAAGGGCCCCCTTCTCGTTTTTACTGGCTCTATCCACACAAACACAAACTCACAGGAGACAGACAGACAGAGAAATGAGGGAACGAGATGACAAAATCTGATGCTTTTCCTTCATCGTTCTCATCATATCCTCAGCTTGAGCACCGAATGCTGAACTGAGTGAGTGAGAGAGAGAAAAAAGAAAGAGAGAGCCTCATTGATGCGCTCCTCTGGTTCCACTCTCTGTCCCGCGTCCCGCCCTTGGGTGCCATTTTTCTGTAGGTTGATCTTGGTTTTTGCTCACTTCATCATCTGAGCCTGGCTCGCTCAACCATTTCGGTCCCATCTTCAAGGTCTCGAAGGAATTATAAACCTCAAAATTTACATAAGGCAGCTGACAGAATGCTGGGTGTGTGTGTATTATACGAGCGACAAGAACGAGAATCCTCGAAAGTTGAGGCCTTACTAGCCTTCAGTCTCACTATCCTTCAGTCTGACTCAAAGGCTGCCGGTCTATCTATCTGTCTGTCTGTAGTTTAGCTATTGAAAGAATGGATCACGAAGTACTGATGGATGGAGTATTCGTTTCTGGAGCTTCTGTTATTCATGGGCGATAAATTTTGATGGGTCCATCTTTGGCGTTTGGTTTGCGAATGAATGAATGCCTTTTAAAGTTCAGCTGTAAAAATGCTAGAGACACAAATGAATGAGTTTGTTTGTTTGTTTAGATATGGGAGCCATCAAAACTTAGCCATCCAGATTTGCAAATGCTCTCTCCGCTATCTTCATCTCTGACAAGGTTTGGCAGACGTTGAATGGGAAAAGTTATTTCAATTGGACTACTCCATTACATGGACGCGATACTACCTGAATCCAAGTCGACCATGGACTAATTATTACTGCAAATGAGTTAGTTTCGCATAACCAAAGGAACTTAACGATTCTGATGAATTGTTGATGGATAGTTTGAGTGTATTTTGCAATTTTTCAAGTGGTTTATCTTTTCATATGAGGGTATAATATCATAAAGCTGATTTACTGTAATACTACAATTGCAAGTTCAATCATCTTGAATAATAGCAAATAATAAATTCTTGAATAATTCTAAATCAAATAATGCATTCCATTTGGAGACTGCCTCAAATTTCGTGACATTTTGGCAATTTATGCATAAAAAGAAATCTGCATTACTTCCCTTCAATATTTCCTAACGAAGCATTTCCCAAAAATGGAACACGCTCACTCTGAGCAAGGAGTCCGTGCATTTGCGTCAATTCCCAGCAATAAACTCATTCAGTCATCAAAGTTGTCGCTCCAAAACTTTAAACACGTCTCTCGAGTTCCAACGTCGTTTTATGGGCGCGGAATGTTGTTTGAAACACTAGACAACAGAACTATTGATTAGATTGTTGGATGAGGAGATTCTGGAAGAATGAGCAGTTTGCGTCATATCGCATCATAGAATGGCCTTTTTTTCTTCTCCTTTGACAGAGCAAGATTTGGATGCCCATCCAGTCTTTCAACATTTCAAAGAAACCATTTCCAGGAAAGTTCACGAAAGGATATAGATATTACACACAAAATGTGCCTAGAGGTATTGAGGCATATTCCCCTTCGCTCTTGCCATTCTTGGTTGGTTGGTTTACCCACGAGCAAAATGGTTTTGCAAATTTACAAGGTCTTCCAATATCTCCAAAACAAGCCATAAATGTCTCTTGAGGCCTTCACTGTTGCACCGAAAGTGCAAACCCACATGCCCAAAAAATCCGTTCGCAAAAGTGCTCACTCTTTTTTCTTCCAAATTCATGGCCTTCCCAATGGAATTTGGGTTGAGGGTTTTTACGCACTTCATGACTTAGATTGGGAGGAATTTGATTTTGGAACTGGAAGAGAGATATATTAAGGGCTACATTCTTGAAGAGGGAGGGCACAAAAAGCTCTTCCTGATCTCAACAGGGCTCTGATTCGCTGGTTCCAAGAGACCAAAAGTGAGCAGGGAAAAGTTTTTCTAGGACTCTTATTTTTTGTTTCGGTCGCCTTTGTCAAGATTGGTAAAGTTTTTAACCTCCCGCAGAATCTCCGATCATACACCGGCACACGAGGGGGATTTCGGATACCTTTTTTTCCTCTCTCAAACAAGTTTTGAGCCAACTCAATCGGCCTCCCTCACTAAGTGGTTCAGGCACAGTTCATCGAAGAACATTGTCTAAAAGACAACAATTGGAAAGTCAGTGTTGCTGTACATAGAGCTTGTAGTTTCCAACAAGTCACACTTGTTTACGGGTCAGAAGGACAGAACTGGCTTTTTGTCCCTGTTTGTTCCCTTTTTGGCCAAACTGACTAGATTTGTGTTGACAAGCCCAATGCCAGGTGACGTCATAACTTTTCAAATATTGTTTTTTTGGGAGACAGTTTTTCCTCCGTCAGGGCAGGTACAGAATAAGCTTGGAGACTATATCAAATCTTGACGAATGGGTCTCATAAATGATGACAATGGGTTCAATCACATATCTAGGAAGCTAATAGAGCAATTAATTTAAATCAGAGCTGTCTGGTTCGACTTACATCGATGAAAGAGAATCATTAGACCGATAAACCATGGGTTAAGCAAAAGTGGTTGGAATGGAATGATGATTAATTTCATCCAATTAGAAAAGGGTCGCTTTTATGATTGGACCGAAAAAAATAGAAGAACTTTGCAATCAATACAAAAGTTGGTCTTTATCAAAAGAGAGTTCTGAGCTGTGATGTTGCCATTATTCGTAGGTTGTTATTTTTGGGGACAAATTTTTGCAGAGCTATCACATATTGTTTGTTAGAGCTAGCAATCCAAATCTAAATCTAGATTGTTTTTTTATCGACAAGTCATCTTCATCTCCAAGTTATTTAGTGTTCTCTGAAACTTTCCAATGATACTCATGTCATTCATTACCTAAATTACTCTGTAAGTAATTCCATCAGTCTCAAAGTGTGAGCAACTCTGCTCCCAATCTCACAGATGTAGTACTCATATTGAGGCTGTGATACAGCTCTTCTCAGTTGGATGACCAAAAAGGCAAAGGCCATTGAAGGCTATTTGAGGTGTTCCGAGTTGATCTTCAGTACAATTTGGAGGGAGCCCCTCCCGCCAAGCACCAATGAGTGAGTAAATAGTAATTCTAGTATATTTGAGGCACACTGCCCTTCCAAAAGACCCAGGATTGTCGTCCTAATGGTGGATGCGAACACAACCGACCAATGTAGGATATGTACACTGTACAGCTGGACACCCTAGTGTAGTATATACTGACGTGTCATTAGAGGGAGAATGACCTCATAAAGTGCCAAAAAAAGTTTTTGTTCCATCTCACAAAGTTCCAGCGGTTGGAGAACAAGTTTCTGATTTCCGACCACCAAACAAAGGGCTGCCCGACTGAGCTTGAAGATTGTTCCATGGATCATTCACTTGATGACTTCCATCCAAGTAGAGACCCAACAATGCATAAATTTGGAATACATTCTGCAGTCAAGTTTAAGGTACATTTGGGATGGAAGGAAACAAAAACTCCCTCGAGAGTATTAGATGACAATTTTCCCACCATTAAACGGTACTAAAATGCTCTTTGTCTGCAATTGGTGGTATATAAATAGATTTTTATTGCTCTTCAATGGGGAGAAAGAGGTCTCGAATTATTCGGTTTCACCCCTCGTCCCCGATCCAATTTGGAACTATAAACCCTCTTCATACATTCAAGAGCCGGAATGTGTGTGTGCGGCTTCTGCAGTGCATACGAAGTAATAAGATGTTCCCTCCATAAATATCCAAAAGAGAGCACATATAGAGCACGTTCCACCCAGTCGAAAAGGGGTGACACATAAAATGCCAAATTGAAGGATTTCCAAGGCGGTCTCTATCTCCATTACGAGGAACGTGGAACATTTCGGAACTTTGTAAAACTCACCTCGGCATCAGGTCTGGAGTGAACGATGCAAGAGATCTCAACTTCCACACCAATATCGGCATGGACCCAAGCTTTGTCGATTTGGATCTCGGGCTCATCTGGAACAAAATCATGGGATACACAAACACATTAGTTCTAAAATATAAGTACGCTTGGGCGTCGGCTCGTGTCTGAGTACTTGACAAAACAGTGATGTAAGGAGAGCGTAAACATAACCCTGTTCCATTAAGTGGAACTGAAAAAGGAAAGAAGGCCCTTAGACCCAACAAAGGCCGTCTCATTAATCCAACATGATTGAGATAATGACACAAAGCCACTTTTGATGCATTTCTCATAATTAGCTGCTCTACCAGACCCCAGACTTAATGGCTTGGAACATAGATGGGTGCTTGCTCCATTCATTTGTTCCATGATCATTTTGACAAGGACATCAGGGTAACACAAAACAAAGAAAAACAGAGGCGCTTCTCAATGCTCATTCATTCCGAACATTTCAACGTTCTACCTCTTCAACCGAAATGACGTCCTTGAATGCCAAAAGATGGGTTTTGATGTATGGAATGTAAACAAACCGGCTTCAACATTAGTGCTCTGAGGACTTGATCCCAAAACCAAAATCATGACGTAGGGCCCGTTTAGCCTTGTTTACAAGGGGAGCGAATGAGGGTGAGAAGGGCGAGAAAGGGCAGCAACATGATTTCCGTGGACTCCGTTATTGCTCTGGTCTTTGATAAGGGGGCAAATGACATTGCTTTGTGTTTTGTGCTGTGGCTTATATAGTTAGTTGATGATAGGCTTTTATTGTTTGATGGGTGATATCTAAATCAAGACAAGGTCTTTAGGGTCAAACATCGGGGTCAAACATCATAAAACCCCGTCATTATGGAATTTGGCCCACTTCTCCGTCGATATTTAATGGGCTGATGAGAGAGAGGCATGCTGTTTGCAAATAAAAAAAATAGAACACACTTATGACCATAGACTGAAAGTGGTCTTAGAGAAAGAAAGAAGAAACGCTTGATGAACAGTGAAAGATCGTTAGTGGAATTGTCACACAGTGACATAGTTAATAAATTCATCAATTTTCTGAATCGGAAAAAAGCAAGGAGTGCCTACAATGCGACACTGATTGGTAAGAAGACAATTCATGAGATGAGAATCGCGAAAACAATGTTAAATCCTCATGAAGTGCATTTTCCTTCTGTCAAGCCTTGGAGTTTTCTATTTGGGAGCGGCTTAGTGTCCTTTTCTGTGGCCTTGAGTCGAGTGATCTCAGACGAAGGCCATGAATTGGGTGTTGGGTCATGTTCCCTTGGTACTCACATATAACATGAAGCTCAATTTTGGCCTCAACGGGACGATCAACCCCATTGGATGCCCGACAAATGTAGGTTCCACTCTCCAAACGCGTGACATTTGGAAGAACCAAAGAGGATCCCTCCCGCTCTTTCTCACCAGTGGGTAGCATCTGGAACTGGAACGAGAAAACGCGAAAATTATTCATACAATTGGACTCTCTGACATCAACTCAGCGTCCATCTTTGGAACGAGTCAAGGCCGAAAAAAAAACCGCCGAGGCCTGTCGTTTATTCAACCTGGTCTTTTTGAGATTGGTCAGTATCTGTGTCAAAATCAAATGCACGCCCATACTTCAGTTTGTATGGAAGTAGTCAGTGTATTGCGTATTGAGCATCCCTAGTTGAGACTCGAGGGAAAAGGCCGTAAAAATGTCGTAAGACCCATTTTTGTCATTTTATGATCCAGCGTGTGTCATCATTTCGGTGGCTGGCCAACCCAAGCAGGATCTTCTGGCCTTCTGGAGAAAATTATGCCATAGGGGGAAAACCAGCTGGCACACTCAATACTACAACAATGGAACGGGTGCTAGCTTGGTGCTTGGTCCAACTTCCAATGGAGCTTTACTCTTGTACGACATTGTAGTAGTTTGAAAAGTGGTCCATAATTAGCCATATGCCAAATGTGAACTTCTGGGAACTCCAGCTTTGTTATGACGAGCTTGTATTACAAGCGTAGATCGCAGTCGTTTCCAAAGAAATACTTGAGACATTCGGGACTTGGTCACTTTCAATGGCAATGGAGTTGACGAAAATTTGGAAGGAAAACACCGCTTCACATTTTGAGCGAGTAATCACAATCCGGGAAATGTAACAAGATATGAGGCGTAGGGTTTCGCTTTTTTGTATTTTTTATAACAACATTTCATTTGCTAATTCTTTCCAAAAAAACAACTTGATTCAGGCTTAAACTGCCGAAGGCCAGTAGAAGCACTTGCCGTCAAGAGCAACGATTCTTCATCTAGGTTTTCAACGAGAATAGGTATATAATATAACGGCTTTGTTCGTGTACCGTACAAAGAGTACACCAACCAGTTTCATACTTCCCATAAGGCATATTGTTCGATGCTATTAAGTCTGGTGCTTCTAACATCCCGACGGCAAAATGAAGCCTGAGTTCAATGTATACAATGTTCATCTGTTACCACGAGCTGGTCCTTGGAGCTCTGTGGAACATCATTAAAGGAGGAAAATGGCATGTCCCATAATCTCCAAAAGATTTGGCGCATTCAATGAGCTACTACAGTCCCGTTCACACATGAGTAACTTACTCGCTCTCCACCATAAATCCAAGTCCACGGAATGAATATCCGAAATGGTAAATACCTTGACACGAATTATTAATGCCTCTCAAACCAAAGGTACACCAATCCTCCGCCTGGCCAAAAATGCCGCCAATGTTCCACTTTCATGTCCGACGAGGAACGGTAGACAAATGGTGTTGAGCACCACTCTTGTAACGAGGGTGTGCCATGTTCCAAACCCTTGGCAAAGAGGAACGGATTTCAAACATGGAGATTTCACTCTTCACTAAGGCTTATGCATACGAACATACACCGTTCCCAAGCAGACAAGATAGTTCTGCACAATGGAGACGAACGGCTTTAAGGGCTTCTTCCCAGAACAAGATGTACGGCTTAAACACATATGGACCAGGGACTGATGCGGATCATGCATCGAAAGCGTACGGCCTTAATCCTTAAACTTATGATTGAAATTATCTCGTCTTCACTGAGACAGCGAAGGGACGATTGCGAAACGTTTGGGGTGACGAAGAGAGCTTCCAACTGTCCTTATGCAAGGAATATCGAAGACCTTTACCAATAACCTTGAGATAACTTTAACTCGTGGGACGAAACGTAAAGGGTGGACACAGACAATATTAATTTCCTCCTCCAAGTTCACGCTTGTGTGAGTAGGGTCTCAGCGTTCTGGCCAATCCTTTGTCGTGGATGCCATCCATGTCCCTTGAGAGTAGGACAAGAAGAGCTTAGGGGATTCGAAACGATCTATTATTCAACAACGTTCATTGCTGTTGTTTGGCATTCTTTGTTGACAAACCACAAACCACAAGGATAATTTCTGTGTAAAGGTCTGACATGTGGAACAACTTTTCTTTCGTCTCGCTTGTGGGACGTGGTGGAGCATTCCCCATGTTTTTTGGACCTTCACTTGTTGCTTCATTGACATGGTAATTCTTAAGATTGATGGGGTTTGAAATATAAGCTCGAGAAACTACGAGCATTGGCCCTAAATTAGTCCTTTGAGTCGACCACGAAGAATGGAGCAAGGGTCGGACTTTTTTTCGTTGCGGTCGCGTCAGTTCCATTCCATTCAGAAAATTAAATTACAGCTTCATTTCGTTTTAGCGGGTGAGGGTTGTATTTCTTTGTTTCTCGCCCACTCGTGCCTTTGGGGTAAACTGGCTTCGAGTCTAAACTTAAACAAAAGGTGCCCCGAAAACAAGCCCTCTTATTAATTTTGCACCACGAGGTAAAAGTTTGCTGATTTTTCACCTGAAAATTCCGACGGGCCTTCGCGACCACGAACTTTTCTCCTCATATAAAGAGTGAGAGAGAGCGAGCGGCAAGGATGGATGAGGTTGTTTACCTTTGAAGTTAAAGTGAAGAAGGCCCCAGAATTAGAGTCTCTATGCATGATGGTTGCCGCGTAGTACATACATTCATTGATTTCTCATTGCTCAGATTTATTCGAAAGTCAACACTTTTGGGGGCGGCGTGTTCCACGAATTTGTCAAAATTGGCAAATTGTGTGGGCCTTGGAATGTGATTGATTTTTGGGTATCAAAAACATTCTTGAGGGGCATCAAATTCCTTATTTGCGTTATTTGGTACTGTTTCAAACACAAAATCAGTTTTGCCGAAAGAAAAGAGTGATTGGATCAACTCTCAAGTATATTGTTTGATTAGTTAATTAAGCTTCATTGGTTTTGACGTAATTCTACTTAAAATGGAGACACTGTATTTTTAGCCAGGTACATTAGCGCCTGATTCAATGTGAGAGTAAAAACAGAAGAGAAAAGGGAGGTTAAAATGGAGACCACATAAAAAAGCATTCAGTTTTAGTCGGGATGGACGTTAAGTCCAGGCAGTATCTTCAAACTGCGGAGTTTCTGGGGTACAGCGTGCTTTGTCCTTAATTCCTCTAAAGCCCTTTTTATGCCATTTGGCAGACAAAAATATCTCTTTTCTCCCGGTTTGATTTTATGGCTGAGAGTGGATTACAATTTAAGAACCTTCCCAAAGAGATTTTCCGCCTACCACTTGCCCACTGCTCACTTGAGTTTGAGCAAAAAGTTTTAATTGTGCCTTTGAGATCAAACTTTGATAATCCTTAGCTAAGCTGGATCTTATAGAAATGAGGCTCACACCAAGAACAAGAGATTCAATTCAAAAACCTTTGAAGACCGGGGAGCTTATTAAATGGATCAAGCCTTCCCTGTGCCAATATTTGTCTTGACTTTGAATCTCGCAACTATCAACGATCTTCCTTTGCCTTCTTTGTCATAGAGGAAAATCAGAGTGAAAATATCAAAGCGACAAAAACTGCACACAAACGGGGACCTGAAACAAGTTCCATAGTCTGTGAAGACCTTATTTGCTTTGAGTTTTGAAGTTTTAGAACCCATTTGGGATAGTTAATCTTCTAAATGAGTAACTTACCTCACGCTGCCAGATGATTCTGGGTTGAGGGAAACCTGATGCATTGCAAGCCAACGACACGGTGGAATCTTTTCTCACACTCAACGTATTTCCTGAGTTCAGAATAGTGATGGACGGTGGAACTGAAAGAAGACAAATACATACAGCGCCCTCCACATTTTTTCTTTCTGTTTTTCCTTGCACTACGTTGTAGGCTCGACTATCAGATCGAGTGTCTTCAATTCAAGTGATCGATTCGCCGGAGACTCTAAATTTCCTGGCGGAGGAAACGATTGTGTGGCTTTTTGGAATGAGTTTTCTCATGAGATTGAAGAGGAAGAGGTGGAACATCCTGGCTTGATGGCTCCAAATTACAGCTTCTCTCCTCAGGAAGTCATTTTTTTAGCGAGCCTATAACGCTGAGAGGTTTTTTCGCGTCCGAAAATGACATATCGAAAGCTCTTTCCTCTCAAGGTTGGGGATCATTTTTCAAAATCTGAGAATTGATGGCCAGATGAGGACCTCATAATTTCTCATCTGGGGACCAAGTTGATATTTACCTGTCTGGGAACCCAACTATAGCTTCTTCCCTTTTCCTTTGGTCCCAATATTGGCTCAATATTGACACTGGATCTTCAGTTAGAACCGAATTCAAAGAGACTGTTTTACTTTGTTTTGCCGCCTACCTTTGTCCCAGATCGTACTTGGAGGAATCCTTTGCTTCAAAACAACCGATATTTGATTGAAACTTTAATCTTGCATGGTATTCAAAGAGATTCAACATGACAAATACTACGTCTTTCTTTCCTTGGTTCCAAACAACATGAATCCAACTCCAGAGAATGGCAATTCAAAAATAGCAAACATGACTTAATTGCGTGTTGCCACGGTTCCCTCCAATTTTGTTTCGTGGAGAGAGAAGGAAAGAAAAACCCTCGGTAGAGTTTTTGCTTGTGGGAACCACATGAAAAAGGTAAATTGATTGAAAAACAGAGAAAGGCTCGAACCCAGCTCCAATTGTGAAACCTTGGGGACCAACTGACGGAGTTACAAACATACTAAGGGTTCCACATGAATCCCGAAACACGTGCGAGATGATCCCATCCTTAAGATTGGGGACATTGAAGCGCTCTCCTCCTCTGGTTCCAAATATGAATTACACAACAAACAATACAGACCAGTTGAAGCTTACCTAAGACATCCAGAACATTTGTTTGATGGATGGGCTCCCCGTATGTCTCCAATTCACAAATATAGGAGCCTGGAACAAATGACATTCGTCAGAGGTGAGAAGAAAGACGATAAAAAGAGAGCCAATGCACACAAGCGAACACTAACTGTCTCTTACCTCTGTCATCCGGAGTTACATGGGTGATATGCAAGCTGATACCATTTGGTTCCTTCACCAAACGCATTCGTGGATCTTTTCGAATGAGACGTTCCCCGGCCGAAATGATCCGATCCGTCTGTTTCCATACAATCACCGATGAACCTGGAACCGAACCCGGTACATGGATAGAAACAAATGCAGAAAAATGTTGGGATGCCAATCCAGGCTTTCTTGAGGTGCTGTCTCAAGGGCAAACCACGAGGGAGCAGCTTAAAGGAACCACTTTGTATGTATGCCTTGCATTTGCAGCCTGCACCAGAAAAAAGGTGCGCCAAGAAGGGTCCATAATCCCAATCCAAAAAAAGTGTCCTTTACTTGAATGCAATTTGTGTTTTCTTTTCCAAGTGCATTAGTAGTTTTGTAAATTCATATTTTTCCGTGAATAAAACATGTATTGTGGAAAAAAGTGAGCGATACCATGATTTGTTGACGCAAAAGCAGACAAGAAACACGCCACAATAGATATTTGCAGAGTTGGAATGGCTGTTGGTACATATACATGAAAGCCTGCATCACAATTTTATGCATTTGCTTTCGCAATCCCGATATCGAGCTTCTTCATGTTATGAAAGAGGGTAAATACGGGGGTAGAGCCATTTAGTCTAAAGCTGTATTATTGCTTAGGCTGTGGTCTTTTCTCCATTAGTCGTAAAGCATAGTATTGTAAGTACAAAACGTCGACCAAAATGGAATTACAAATGAACATGATGATCTCGTTAGTCGTTACCTAGGTTCTCCACTTTGCACGTCATGGTGACTGGATCGCCCACTTTGATGCGATACGTTTGCCCATGGGTCCTGAAATAAGGCTGTCGAGCATCGCCAGGAGGAAAGGCTGGATATCCTGCCCGAGACTGGCCTTTTTGGGGAAGATTCTCACTCTCACCTGCAAATTCAAGTTTCAGTTTTTCCATTCAGTTTTTGTCATCCCTACCGCAGTTATTGGGGGGGGGGGGCTCGTCGTGTGTGCCATAAATTGAAGCTATTTAGATGGGGAGGTGGCGGCGAGAGAAAGTGAAGTAATCAAGGTGGGTGGTCCATTCAAGTAGGCGGTAAAACTTTCCCCACTGAGAGCACTCAATATTTCATGGACAGGGTTTGGACCCCACTATGATAGGATCCAACTGAGAAACGACAAGGCACACTATCCGCCGGGTGATTCAAGGACGGCTGACAAGGTTCGTTCCAATTCCAATTGAAGAATGTCTTTGCTGAATGGATACAATTACTTGGAAATGCAGAATTGCTTTTTCTCTCTCTCGTTCCAACTAACTCAAAGGGGGCCTTGAATAAAATTAGACTGCCAATCTGCGATGGGAACACGCCGACGAACGTTGAGACGTTCAATTCCAACTTCAAGTCTTCAGTGTTCCACTACGTCAGGTAAGCATCAGAGCTAAGTCTCTCCCCGATTCTCATCGCAATCATTTTCGTCGCGCGGAACAACTCAGTGCATCTTGTCTCCACATGGAGAACAGCACCTCCTGGGTCGTCGCCCTCGGACCCCGAGGTGCTCCCCAATTTTTGGAACACAAGAAGAAACGAAAGAGAAAGGAGGAAGGAAGGAAGAAAAGAACACTTTCCCTGGGTATCGCGGTTCAATTACTGCAAGTTGACACGCTTGAAATGGATGGGTCTCGTTTTTATCCAATTAAGCCCTCGCCGTTCGGCCAGAACAACGACCGGAACAACTTTCCACTTGTTTCCAAAACGACGAGTTTACTGCAATTTAGGTTGATTAATGTTTCACAAGGGGATCGAAAGTCAGAGAGATACGTGTTTGTTTCTTCATTTCATGAGAGGGATACTGTCCTTGACAAATGTGAAATGTCATTGAGCTTTTCCATGAAAAAAGCCAATCGATGAAGATATCGCAAGTTCAGCGGTTTCAAATCATGACATACTGTATGTGGTGCAATGTTTACTCATACACAAATGTACCTCATCAAGCAAGAGGTAAATAAATCTGCACGAATTTGAGATCAAAAGTAATCATTTGTGACCGTTTTCAGCGCTTGTGTTATCTTTGCATCTTGCATTATGTGTCTATGGCTAACAAGAAATCAAGATTTGGAATCAACATCAGAAAACATGCACAAATCTTCCAAAATGACCAGAAGGAACCAAGAAATGTCAAACCTCATCTATTGTGTTCCAAAAGTAGCCATTTTTGAAAACTTTAGCAACCGTAGAAGAAGCCACCTGGCAAAGCTAGTTCCCACTCGCCCATCATCGAGTAATTCAATCAAGTGGCTTGTTTTTGTTGTTTTTAATGGCAAACCTGAGAAAATTTCTTTTTTAGCGTTTACATAAGCGCTCACGTAAGTGTCTTTCCTGGATGTTCGTTCCTCTACAAGTCTACGGTGTTAAGAGTTGAGTAATACAAGGACAAATGAGTCTAATTAGCGGATCCACTTTTGTTCCCCTTCTCGTCGGTGGATGTTAATCGACTCCATTTATGACCACGAACATAGCCAACTGAAAAACGAGTGAGCGAAAGGAGTTCTTCTTCCTTGTCCGGACTGACTGAGAAGAAAAAGCACGTGTCACGTTAAAGCAATGCAATTGAGGTCTATTCCAATAGGTATACGTAGGTCAGTCAGTGTAGTAGTGTGGATTGCATTGCTTGCGAAAAGGCCATTAATGAAAAGGCGCCATTGAGGGCGGTTCTTGAGACGCTTAATCAATGTCTCAAACTAGTGTTTAGCGAGCTACTTGGAGTTTGTGCCAAAGTGAAACCTTCACTACGAACTTTTGATGACTAATCGGGTTGCGTTCTTTTAGCCTTGCTCAGGCCTGAGTCTAATGGTATCGGGAAAAGCTTGAGAGTGGTATCTAGTAAATACCTTCTCAACGTAAGATTATTCTACTACTATTCAGCATGTTCTTTCTTGTTACAAGCAGGTTCGGATTCATGATTTGAGTCACTTAATTCGATTACAGGTTCGGTGCAATTTGGATGAGCAATGCATCTTTCGTTTTTGAGCGGACCTTGCCTTGATGTTTGGACTGGTTGCCGATCGAGAATGAAGGAAGTCATCTGAAATCCGGGTTCGCTCATTTGAGCTGCTTGGCTGAATCAAGTGGTTTGCATTGTGTTGTTCACTTCTTGAGCTTCATCCCTAGAATGGATGCATTTATTTATTTCCAACCCGCTCCTGATTTATTTAAGCTGTCCATGGAAAAACAACGGCCATAAATTACCCCCAGAGAGGCCCTTTGCACATTGATGCACTCCAAGGAGCATTTAGCATTTCCACCTGGACCGTTGAAGGGCTCCTCCGCTTTCAAATGATCATCACGGGTCTCTCGAATTTGCATAAGCACCTCCTCATTACCGCCCGGCCTTTGTTCTAGGCCCAGGCAAGTAGTCGCCAAAGCTAGTGCGAGCATAAAAAATCTAAGAGCAAAAAACGAGTGGAAATGCTGGAACATTTCACAATGTGGAAAGTGTTGAGATCCCGTTCCGACATCAATCGTTCCCAAGTTTAGAGAGTCCAGCATTGTTCGAATTTGCCATCTTGGCCATGGAAATAAATAGGCCGGGCCTGAGTCCTGTGGGAGGGTTGGTGCACATCTCTTTTGGAATCTTCAGTCTAGATGGGAATTGAGTAGTATCTGGAGACAACCATATTTGTTCCCCAAACTGAGAGCGAACTTGGGGATCTCGTTTCGTGCGGCGGTCGAGAGCGAAAAAGAGAGCGAGCCCATAAATGTCATCTTCTGAATCAAATTCCACCACTAATAAGGCCATCTCGGTTTGAAAATGCCAAGATTTATGGCTATTTTTGGTCGATGAAACCTTTTTAAGCCGTCCAATATATCTTTTCCACTTCTCAATGAGCGTTCCAAGAAGGGAACCAATTTGAGAGAGGGAGGTGAATTGGTGGGGGAAAGGCCAAAGGGATCACTGGTAAAATTGCACCCAGGTCCCTGGCCCTGATTGCCCCCTTTCAAAGTTCAGACTTAGTGGGTGGGTTATAGTATGATTCTATTACGTATGGTGGGCACAAGGCTCTCTAAAAGATGTCTTTCAGTGAGCTGAAAACTTCCCCACCCGAGAATCGATGCCCATTTTTTAAAGGTAAAGTGGACTCGAATTGTGTCCATGAAAAGGGGAAGGGCCAAAGAGCGACGATGGCCATAGATCAAGATGGGGGAGGCATTTCAAGGGGCTAAGTGTCAGGTCACCCTATGCCTAAATCACAATCATTCCAAATTGTGCGAACAATGAAGAATTTTGGAGTTGGTTGGAAAGTGCAATTGGAAAACGAATACAAGAAAAAGACCCTTTCCAGAGCTGCCTTGGTATTTGCCTCTGATCTTGTCTTACCATAAGAGGCTCGAGTGCTCAGCTACATTGCTCTAAGTTAAGAGCAAAAAGTTTTCAGCACAAAATCAGCACCAACAGAGAGTCACAGAAACCGACTTGAAGACAGTGCAAAGTTTTTTTTTCTTCGCTACACTGTACTGTAAGTATGCTTCGTCTTCCTCTCCTTGTTCCTGTCCTCTCCGTTCTTTTTTTCTCCAATCACAAGACGGTCGGTCGTCGTGTTGGATGGGTTTTGTCTCCTGGATTGAGAGCTTTTGTTCCTGAGGTTCCCTTGCGATACCGAAAAAGGGACCAGAAATATTCAAAAGGAGCGAGCGAGCTTGATCAATCTGTCAGCCTCAAAGTTTGTTGAACTCCGATGAATATCGAACTCAAATGTCAGTGTCTACTTTCTTATGAAGCTAACGAATTCTTGGGAATGATGCCAACGTAATGGTTTTGGACATGAGGCATGAATATGCTCTGGAAATTAGGTTCATAGATGGTCAACTTCAATCAAAAACGTAGATTTGATTAAAAGACAAGATCGGGGAATAAGACCGAGCTCGGCAGATCATATGAATGAAAGGTTACCAACTGTTTCAAATAATGATGTGTGTCGTATTTTGTCACCAATCGCCAATCATTGGTACAAGGTGAGTCCTAAAGCCATCGTAAATTATTCCACGAAAGATAATGAAGCATGCAAGATTTGACATCTATGATTGACGAAAAGCTGTGTCATAACTCTATAGGTCACTTACAAGATATGAAAAATTGTGACAAATCAAGATCGAGTCACACCCCAAAAGCAATCGAAGCTCTGCTCTCCGTTTGGAACAACATTTGTGATCCCAATCTCTTACTACGCAATCTCCCTGTGGAACCTCAAAGAACGTTATTGTTACACCTGTCTCGAAAACAAATATCAATACTTGCTTCGTCATTTTGTGCAAGTGACCTCTGAAGCCTTTGAAAATGCATTTATTAGGGCCCATGTTCATGGAGCGTACCATATTTTCCAAAGTCTGGAAAACTGGTCACCCAACGAGAACGGGCAACTTTCTTTTTTTTATGGAAAGGATTTCCGCAGGATTCTCAACTCATTGAGTAGATCAAGATGTAGAAAGTTCTAATGGAATATGGAATGCTAGAAGAGCGCCGTGGACCCATTGGTATTTGGTGGACCAGACGTGAAGATGGCTGAAGGCTGCGAGCGTGATTGCCTTTGTCTGGATCAAGAGGCGTGTAAACATAGAAGATGAAGGTCCTTAACACTGTGCATGAGATAAGCCACTCCTCTCCCAAGGTCAGCACTAATGGGTCTATGTCCTTTGGTCCTGCAATGGCCCATGTTTGAACCATCCAATATGGACATCAAAATTGATAGTTGAAGAGCTTCGCTGGGACCGTATTATTTGAACGGGACTCAAAGGCAGTCAGAGGAGCATCAAACGTGTTCTCTCTCTTCACAAAATACTGCTATGTCCTTCCCCGGTTATCCAAAACTTTTTCTCCTTTTCAAGTCGACGTAGGTTGGTTGGCCTCTGATTCCAATACTCAATGGGTGGAATGTGCCAATTGGACAGGAGAGAAATAATCTGAAACTGCTTCCCCCCTTGGGAAACTGGCACACCATACATGGCCACCGGCAACTTTCATCGAAACCTCTATAAAAATTTGATGGTAGCATTTGAAAGGGTTTATGGCGAAGCTTCAGAATATTGAGTTTTACTATGAGTCCAAGAGTCAAAAGCAATTGTCCTAACATTGGTCATGTTTCTTTCAGCCCAAGTGCGGTGTGACCATTTATGATGATGGGAATGGAGGAGAGAACTGAAATTTTCAAAAAGAGGCCTTCGGGGGCACAAGAACAAGGCTTCGAGGAAATGAAGAAGGTCAGTGAGACTCGAGCAGTAAAAGAGAACCGGCATAGTGAAAAAAGAAATGCACCATGCTTTCGAGTATCTATGTACATATATATATATATTTAGCTATTCCCTTATTACGTAGATTCGGGAACCATGTAATGAATGATTGAGATTCGGTCTTCCGTTTTCCTTCTAAACCCGATCCCAGACGATTTCCTTGAGCTTGAGCAGGAGAATTTATGGCCCTAACCGAGAAGCGAAGACTTCGTCCGGAAATGGACATATCATTCAAGCTTCATTGGCTTTGTTCCATGGAATCCTTGGATCAAATACAAGATTGCAAACACCCCAAGGTTTTTGCCTCAAGATTTATGGCCATCAGGGCCTCGTTGAGTGGTTCACAATGGCTGTGCTGGCCGCTAATAGGACGTAGTTCTCATGCACTTTCTTAAAATGTCACCTAATTTTGGCAATGTCCCCGAGGATGTTAGCGATTCAGTGGGTCTCGTGGCATCTCTTTCGATTGGTGGTGACCAGAACCAGCCACGAGACTTGGCTCCAATCGATTTATCTCCGGGCTCTCTAAAGAGAGTGAGGGGGGGGGGCATTCATCGCCTTTTGGCTCCAATCGCAAAAGTAAAGTCCGCCCTCCCCCTCAAACTACATACACTACTACAGGAATAAAACAGACCACAGGGTGTTGGTTTAGTACTGCTCTAAATTGGGCAATAACTTTGACACTTTGGAAAGATCCGATTGTTTTGATTGGAACATGAAAGGGAAGGAAGCCTTTATGCCGAGGATAGGGTACGTCACTGCTTTAAAGGCTTATCTAGAGTGGCCTAAGCAATCTAAAGGTTTATGGAATATTGAAAAAATGAGTAATATATTCTTGAAGATAGAATCAAGCGGGGGCGTGTACGTTCCAAAATTTGCGGACCACCCGGTAAGTCTGGCCTTGTGTGGCCACTAGATGCATTGGTTTTCCAGCACTGATGCTATTTATCTGCCAAGCCAAGTGAAAGAACATTTGCTATCTGGCCTTTTCTTCGTGCTCCCTGTCCTTTTTTTTCTCTTTCCTTTGAAATCGGGACCGATCCCAAGAACAGAGCACAGCGAAGAAGGGAAGACAACTTGAGACGAGAAGTGCCTCAAAAGTCTCCCTTCTGCACTTTGATCCAGCCAAGAATATCGTACCTACTTCAGGAAGAAACTCAATCCATTATTGTTGCCTTGAAACGACAAGCCGGACGCTCGTTGTTTTACTGGGATCGTGTACAAAATGTCTGGGAGAGTCTTACTCAAGTCCTCAAGTCCATACCACCCACCAACGACCATGGCTATCACTGTTACCACCCTCACACAAAATGGCCTTGAACGCATAAATCTTGGGGAAGGAAGAAGAACGGGGCTAAAAGAGCACCAAACCGAGGTCTGATGCTGGAGCTCTTGTTCCTCTCTTGTCAGAACTCGATACACGATTGCCATCCAAGGCAAGACCAAAGAAGTCAAAACGATTGGACCACTAAATGGGAACAGTACACCGTGGCAGGAAAAAGTACGTACTCGTACACCCTGCCGTTCATTGTCCATCGCTTCATCAAAGTTTCCTTTTTGAACGACCAGACGCTTTCCAATCTCGAGTTTCATCTCCTCTCCAAGTTGGATGCTCTCAAAAGGTTGAAATAGTTTTCTATTGTCACTATCTATATATCTTTTGTGCCCAGGAAGCGATTGAAGTGCGCAACTTTGGGGTTTTTGCCCTCTTCTCGCCCGCCCATTCTTCTCGAGTGCCATAAAAATAAAGAATGCCAGGTTTCATAAACTGGCAACGTTAAGATGATTTACGGACCTCTGCCTTGGCGACACTTCAATTGTGTGGAGTGAGTTTCCTTGCTCTTCGTCTGTTCCCTGTTCAAGGAAAACGGCCGTTTTCGGGTCCAACTACTCGTTCCCAATTCCCATGTGCTGGACTTGGCCTGGGTCCAATGAGTGGGAAATTTTCATTTCGTCAATGAATACTTGGATGTCCTCTCATCTTTAGGGTAGCAGATGTTCTCCAGGCAAAATTGGACCAAATGAGGCTCATTCCGTGAATGGTCGGTGGCCTTTTCCCGCGACTTCTCCATTTGCTCTAGGTTTATATAGAGTACCAAAGTGAGCCTTCCGATTCCCACCTCACGGACTGGAAAAGTTTCTGGTTCATTTTCACATTCATACGAAACACTCACATGCGAGGCCTGAGGCCTTAGGCAGGTGTGAAGAGTGAGCCGACGAGAAAGCGTTGATCACGCAGACCATGTACCGCTAACCACTTTCACCAGTATGACTTTTTTCGTGTCGCCAGTTTTGATAGAAACGAGTTTGTTAATGTCGCTTTGAGACTTGAGGGTAAACATTTAGGGAGTCATGAATCATTAGATAGATGCGTCGTGAAGATGTGAGTGATGGTGGGATGACCTTTGAGGTATAGCTTTCTTCTCTATTTGAGGGTAATTGTCTCTTTTCTACACCTCGGGTCCCTTTAAAATAGTGTGAATTGCAAGCGGGTTAGTGGTAAAGCGTTGTAAAAATAGAGGCTATTCAAATGTCCCGAGGAGAATGCCAAATCCAGCGGGATTTTTACCATCATCTAATGTACACATCAATTCATACGATGTCAGGGATAAATTAGATATGATAATTTCCCCTATGTCACAGATCTTAGCAACGTGTTCAATCAACTTTCCAAAAAATTAGTTAATTACAATTAACTAATCTTTTACACAACTTGTCCCCTGGCAAGTTCAGTAACATGTCAATATTCCTAATGAACACGCTCGAATATTAACAAGCAAGCAATTTAGTTGGAATCTCCAGACACTTGGATTTCAAGCTCCTGAGCATTTCATCTCTTGTGTATTTTTACCAACTAGATTGCCAATCTCGTGCGAAGGCTAGATAAATCTGAGTCACCCTGGATCCTCGTTGGTTCCGTTGGAAGAGAAGAGAAATTTCATTTCGCTGATGTGACGGGTGTGATATTCGACAAATGATGTCATTTTCTGGTAAGTGTGCTCCATGATGACCCTCGTGATGTGCTCGTCGTCTTCTTCCAAGGAGCGAGAGTGGGAATATTCAAAGAAAAGCGAACTAAATTGAAAACCTCGTCGACCCAATAGTGGGAGGAGGGGACCAACTAGGGCCTCACTGGGACAGTGGGACCACCACCTTCCAACCCTATCAACCCAGACTGGTTCCACTCACTCCAGGTCCCTGTCTCTCTCCTTTATGTCAGGATGTGTGGGAACCGACAATGATCATTTGAGGCTCTCCGCCAAAAATTGAGAAGAAAATTGCCGATTCGTAGTTTTTTTCCTACTTCCACTTTCTTTCCACGAACCGGAAACGCAAAAAGGGGGGGGGGGTTAAGGGCGGCCTAGTCTCAAATATTTGAGTGGAATTCCTTTTATCTGGGTCTTCTTTAAATTTTAATGGTGGTCCCGGATACGCAATGATCCATTCTTGGTATTGCAGTGCCCATCCGACTAGATATGGGCTCCCGAAAACTGCTAAAAATGTGTGTGGACGCTAATGCCCTACCAACATCCAGGCCCTACCCAACAACGCCAGGGTTCCTCCTATTAACAGCTCCATGATTATTGTTTTCTTCTCCCTTGTATGAAATTGCATTTTGTGTGTTTTGTTTTAAATTCATGCGGGTGCATATTGTATATTGTTCCAATGTGACTCTGCAAATGTCCTCTTTTAATTGACATTTTTCGGCTTTAGGGGCCCTGGGATGTTTCGTTAACGTGAGGGGCAAACATTCTTGTAAAAGCCATTTGCCTTAAAAGAGAATAGAAACATTTAGGAAATGAGCACTTGAGACTGCACAATGAGGCTGCCGGAATATATATTTGGAATTCGCCTTTCCCCAACCAAGCTCGGTTTTATCCCAAGGGAGCTTGTAAGTCCAATCAAATGTGTACTGGGTATCATTTCTGGTTCAAAACTGTCCGGTATTTGTTGGGCCTAGCTTCGATTATCTGGTAAATTGGACCCATAAACCTCTGTCCAAGGCCATCGGAACCAAAGTAGTGGAAAAGATGCTCACCAAGGCCATAAGAAGAATGGGATTGCACAGAACATGGGGTGATTGCAAAGTTCTTTAACTCCCACAACAAGAAGGCAACCACGATAAAAGATGCTGTAAGATGTGGTCGGCCAACCATAAAATATGGCATGTCTTTTTTGCCTTTCTCTCAAGTGGTTCGAGACAACGTTTAGTTGTTTGACAGGTACTTAGCATATCAAAGATGGTGAGCCCGGAAAATAGAAAACTTGCCTGAACATTGAGTCGAAAAGGCTACATATTAATGCCTTCGCCTCTCGTAAATGTCTCATGGCCAACTGTTTTTGTGACTTTTGTTGGATGAGGCCTTCAAAACGGCTCTTCATCAATAGTCGCTCAAAGTACGAGTACTATTCGTCATTGTAATCAGGAAGATGATGGAATGATTATGATATGATGAAATGCAACAAGACCGTCCAGAGATTGAACTGGCTTATTGAGGTTTATCTGAAGCTGGGTGTCCTGCGGCCGTTAAGTCTCAAGTCTCAAGTGCCGAAGGTGTGACTACCGTTTGATATGATGGACATAATGGATGGATGTGGTTTGTAATGGCTATTATGGTCAATAATGGAACCTGAACCGTGCTGCTTCAATTATGCACAGATCCATTTGGTTGGCTCCCTTGGGCCAGAAAGTGCATCTTCGCCGCCTTCTTTTTCTTAAGTACGTACAGCTTTGCCAACCAACGAAGCCAACCAAGAAGACAGAGGGTCTTGAAGGGAGCGTAAAGTCGACCCCTCTTTCGCCGAAGGACCTATCATTAACCTTTACCTTGGCCATAAATATCTGGCTCATAGTCTGAACCAACCGGTAGCCGGGCTCCAGAATGGTTATCTTCCTTGGTGGTATTAAGTGCAAAAAGTCATTGAATGAAAAAGCCTTCAAGGTCGGAAAATGGCGCCTTGCATTTAAAGCGTTCCAAAATGTTCTCTATGGTGATATGGAACAATACCTGTTAACGACTTGAAGAGACCAATGTATCAGACTCCATCTTCAAGAAAATGTCTAAATGTGGCAAAGGGGATTGGTGTTTTTTTACAAACCGTCTATGGGTGTTTTCCCGCTATTAAGAGCTCAATAATCAATAGACCAGGTAATGAATATGGTGGCGTGGCCTCAGATGGGAAGAAAACACCTCTATTAGATTCACGTTGAATAGATACCCGGACAAAAGAGGCAATCCCCAATAATTTAATCAAGGCTGGAGATCCTCCAACGCATTGGAAGTCAAGCCTTGACGGATGCTCGCATCCCAGATCCTTCTCATCCTACCCAGCCTCTTTCTAACTCTCAGACCAATCATTGTGTTGGCTACAAAAGTAACTTTGATGTAACGTTCATTGATGGTCAGTAAATTGGACCATATGTGTTTTCCGTCAGCATAATTAATTGGATACCCTTTCAGAAGTAGATGGAGGCCTAAGGTGAATCCCGGAAATTGTTCCCATATCCTAAGGAATTGAAGGCAGGTCAAAATTGACCGGAGACTCTGTACTTGAATGGGAACGCCTTGTTCCAATACGAGAGGAACAAGTGCAGAATGGTTAGGTGACAAAAGGGGAGCCTAAATTTGGGTTAACTCGTCACCAATGTGACCAAAAGTGGTGCCCATGTTCGTTCCAGACACGTGGGAAATGGGACAGAAGAGAGTTCCATCTTGATCAGAAGAAAGGCTAGGCCAACAAAAACTTGTTCCAAAAGCAAACTGGACATCCCAGATTGCTCCCAGTCCCAGAGAGTGAGGACCCTCCCCCCCCCTCCAAACCTAACCCAACCCAAGTCTCGTCGAGTTCCCAAAGTATAACGAATTCCCTCTGAAACGATTGAATGAGCATCTTTTTTTTCACTCCATCGTTTGACCAATTCTGGACAATCTCTCGGAAAGTGGACCTGGTTTTCCGAGCCGACAAACGTCCTCAAGTAATGGGAACACCAACTCAGCGAGATGATGATATTCAGGATATGCTCCAAGCCCTTCAATGTGTCCATGAGGAAGTTCCAATTCCTTGTAGAATAGAAAATGTATATGTACTCTGTCTGAGCTTAGCTGCTCTGCTCCGGATATGATATTCATATGCAGAATATGTGAGGTGTGCTCAGAATGAAACGATCCCTGCAGTGAACGTGCCTATATCGCTAACCATCCGAAACAGTCGTCGTATTGGAACTGAAGCCAATTGGAACCACGAGCCTGGCGCTTGGTGTTGGATAACAACAAGAAACCCAGTAGATTGTCAACTCTCTGACGAATAAAGGTTGCTACTTCCTGCTTCCTAAACGGATCAATAATGCATGCAAGGACTCCAAGCGAGCACATGATCCAGAAACTGTCCCACAATCTAATTTGATTCACACATCAAGTACGAATCTTGGCATGACTCTGAGTTTCTCGAGTCCATTTCCACGAATCCAACGTAAATGTTAAATGTGATTTTTTGACTCGAAGACCAAAGTCTCCTCGAAAGTAGACCCGTTTAACTTTCTACCTCTCTGACACAGGAGAAAAAAAAAGTATAATTTGATTCCAATATCCAATTTGAACCCTGAGGGAGGAAGAAAGAGACCAAGAAGGATTCGCCAGCCAGAAACAACACCAATAGACCAAGGCCAAAAGAGGGATCCACATACATATACACGCACACACACGCCCACACATATTCCGAAAAGTTGGGACCAGAGCAGAATCTGTCTGTCCGCAAAAGGCGATCGGATAAAAATTGTATCTGGTGCTTGGTTAAGGGAAGAAACGAGAGAAAGAGAGAAGAATTCAGAAGCACTACTACCGTTTTTGATTGATCGTCGTTACTTGTCAGGCCCTGGCACATCCTCTTCTATTCTTATAAGGAGAGACAGGCTTTCGAACAACTTGGATATGAGGAACAACTTGGATCGCTGGAAATCGGACTTGGGTATGAATGCATGCATGTTCAAGTGCATTTCGAGTGAACTCCTTTGACCAAAAGGGTCCATTTTCAGCGGGTCTTGCTTTGAAGGATTGAATGAGGAAGCCATATTTTGACTGTGGGAACTGGCTCATTTTCTCTCTGGCCAAGCCAATTATGAACGGATCCATGTCATTGAGCACATGATGGTCCACCCTCATTCTCCTAACAAGAAGTGGAACGAGAAGCCAGCTTTCACGAGGAGAGAGGGAGGAGGGAATTATCAAAATTAACTGCTAATTGACCCAATTCCAACATCAGGCGCAAGAGCCAATCTTCCAAACATTCAGCTTTCACAATCCGAACTTGGTCTTGGGGGTGTGAATATGGGCTAAATAATTGGCACAACTCTCAAGGGGTTCTGATCCGAGAGCTTCGGTAGATCTTCGTTCCATGTAGCAACCACATGATTTGCACTCTTGGGCAATGAGAAGAAAAAGGGAAATGATGATGATGATGATAGTGATGATGACTTGATCTGTAAAAGTGTAGCACTTGCACCACCCTCCCCCACTTTCAGTTTGGTTCTTGGAATAGGACTGGCACATAGATCATCATCTTATTCTTGCCTACAAGCAAAGCGGACGCTTCCATCCACCCACCCACCCAACTACCCACCAACATCAAGTGGTTCGAAATGTGGGTCAAGAGACCTAGCACCATTTCTGAAAAAAGGTTGGGACTCTCCCACACTTATAACATTTTGGGTAACTATATGGTCCATGTTATCTGGACGCTTTTTTGCATTTATAATGGCAGATTCTGATTGAGTCGCAACGAGCATCTTGAAGGCACACGAGTACTGAAGGTCGACAGACAAGAACATCATGGTGAAGTCTGATATGGTTGGAAGCAGTCAGAAAGAGCTGGGGTATATTTTATACAGGGTGGGGTATATTCTTAAAGGCGTTGTTTGGCCCTATCGGATTACATGGAAGTAGAAAAAAGCTCTTAGACAATATCTCTCCATTACTTCTCGCTCCTCTTCTCCGCCTCCTCATCCCTCAACATCATATTTATTCCATCTCCAGACGATTCCGTTTCATTTGCGGAAAAGAAATACGAAGACAAAGACAACTCTCATTCTTGGCAAGGATAACACCGTTCCGGCCAGCCTTGACATTTGAACCTTTAGAGCCTTTGCAATTATCCCATCAAGAAAGAGGAAGCTGGCACCCCTGAAAAACTCTTTAGCAATGCTCATAGGGTCTATGGTAAATAGAGGTTGGGTAAAGTAAGCAGAATATGAGACTTGCTTCTACACAGAAAGTGAAACATAATCTCCTGTGTTCCCACAAGAATCTTCCTGGTCCCCAATAATAATGGGCTATTCGACTCTCCAATTGAATTACAAACGAATATGAGGACCTTCAGGTACCAAAAAAACACCGCTCAATGATGAGTCAAGCTCGAGTCGTAACAAATAAATGGGAATGGGATCAAATTTCGTTACCATTCATCTTCTCTTCCTCACTTTCCTTACTGCAATATCAGACTTGAGGTTTTGTATTACAGAGACTCTAAGCTGAAGCTTCAGTTTATTTTCTGCAAGCTTCAAAATCTGATGGTTCCCGTTAAATTGCTTTTGGTTGAACGAACAGGAAGAGCTAAATTAAGTGACTTGAAACCCTTTTGCGTCATTTGCATAGAAACATGTAATCGAGAGTAAGAAATCAGCTGATTTGAGTGGTTTTCAAAGTTTTTCATGTTTGAAAAGGTTGCGCATTTTTTATAATAATCTTTCATCAGATAAAAGTAAACGGAACACCGAGCACAAACTGACAACAAAGCAGTATGTTTATGTATGGTTGAAGATATCATCATAGAGCATGGAGTGCATAGAGGAAGCAACTCCTGGAGAGTACAATGAGAGCTAGCCAGGCAGACTCGTTTTCAGAGCGAATGAATGTCAGCTGACCGGCTGTTAGGGTATAGTTTCTGATTGCAGAGGCGCTGCTTTCCATCAGATAGAGGTGCACTGTCCACTGGTTACCGATTCAGCTGCAGTAAAAAACCACAACAAACTCGATTTTTACTCCTCTATGTTACTTCTTCTATGACATCATGATGAACAAGTTAGCCAACCTCAACGAATGCTAAAAAATGACCCAAAACTTGACGGCAGAGTCAAAAAGCTCCTGTATGTAAGAAATTGCGATTGAGGATGTGATGGAATTGCAATGCACTTTTGGACGAATGAACAATGAATGAATGAGCAGATCAAGTTCAAGTTAACAAGAAAATGAGACCTAAGGCAATGCAAGTGCATTTGATTCTAACAAAAATCATGTTCTCATCTCCTCCCATGGCTTTCTCAGCAAAAAACATGGATCGTAGATGCGATCCCCCGCAAAAATGAGGTTACTGCAAATGATAATAGGATAATCATGGCCACTAACCAGCAGCCAAAAGCTCGAAGCATCTGGGATCTCCATCCTTTTTGTACAGATGAGTCGCCTTCTTTCGGGCCCCTTCAGCCAGTTAGGTTGTTTATGCATGAGAAGGCAGTCCCTTCGAAGGATCTGTCCCACACGCATAGATTTTTGAGGTCAGATTTTCCTTTCAACCGCAAACTAGCGCTCTAAGACAGTTTCACTAGATTTCAAACTGAGAATGTCAAGGGTTTCCTTCTTCTGTATAACTATTCAAATCCGTAAGAAACGATGTAAATATTGGGGAACCGACTTTGAAGGGTCAAGTTTGGAGCATCATATCGCACCATGACTCGACTCATGCTACAATTCCCCCTCTCAGGTTTTCTTTTGGCCTTTGCTTCATTAATAATCTACAGCTTGAGCCAATCTGTGGTTTTCTCAGACACTTGGTCGAGTCAGATCCCATTCTCGAAGTGGTGTGTTCCCGGTCTGAAAATCTCTGGCGTTCGTACGAACCATCGCTTTCAGGATTTTGGTGAAAGATAGAAAGGTTCTCTCAAGATCTGGCCGCTCTATTCTCATCACATCCCAAGGGCCACAATGAATTTATCGACGTCCTATCCCAAGGCCTGCTGCTCACAGGTCGTCCAGGCACGTTTCAAAATGGACTTCCGACATATTGACACAGAACAGGGTAAGATCAGTAGGACGTAATGATTGCCTAATGATTCGAGGGGGGAGGGGGGGTCTGGCGATGATGAGGAATGATATCAGGCCCTTCGTTCATTCTTGGCGTCCTTGGTGGCCTTCATCTGTAATTCATGGCGGCGTTGGAGTTGGTTGGACTTGGCCTTCTGAGGAAGGGAGCCCAACCAAGTGCATTGTGCATATATCCTGGCCGGATCTGTTTACAGCAGATTTTAGCTATTGCATAAACTTCCGAGCATGAAGAATGGTCAGAGAGTGAATGAGCATTACACCAGTCGTATATTATCATTATCTATAGCTTGCTTGACAAATAAAATCTCTAGAGGGCCGGAAGAGGCTCAGGGAGCCAACACAATACACTAACTTCCAACCACGCCTCTTGAATGCATTAGCCCAAGTGTACAAATCATCTTCTGAATTGTCCCTTTGTTGAACACACGCACATGTGCCTGTTCCACTTTGTTCCACATTCTTGACATCTCAAAGCTCGGGCAAAAAGAAAAAGGGCGGAGACCCACGCTCAAGAAAACGAATACTAGGGATATACTTACCTAAGGAGTTACCCATGACTGTTTGAACTCCGCCTCACTTGTCTTTGACGTCAGGATTAGAGGATTTTAGATGCTCCATAAGACCGCGAACCTTTGAAGGTCATGGGCAAAGAATTGAACTTTGACATGATAGTACATAAATACTGGCTACGGTATTCCTACGTACGTATATGCACATTCATTCACCGCAAGGATTTAACACAAGTCCAATGGTACTTGGGTTCCATAAAATGTCAATGATCCACTCATATCCCGATGGTTGATAGAGTGATTTGCTGTTCTGTCGAAAGCGTCAATGTAAGAAATGGAGACTGTGGGAATTTCCCTACGACCGACAGAAATAGACGTCCTCTTTCGGGCCCCAAATATTCATGGCACGAGCCCAACAATGGCCTTCTGAAACCCATATGGCAGCTCGAAAAAGTGTCAGACTGGGAAGATATGGGTCGGATACACATATCCATGTTTTTGAATTATGACTCTATTCTCCGTCGGACAAGTTCGTGTCCCTAGATGATCTTTTATTCCTGCTGGGCTTTGGCGATCATCCTTAAAGGCTTCTTCGTCTCCATCTCTCGTGGGGAATATCTTTGGCGACTCGATCGAAGAACTCGATTGTATTCTAATGAAGAGAAGAGCACGATTGTCAAGGTCCGGATAATGTTCAAAGTCAGTAAAATATTCGTATGACTTTATCATGTTCTCCGTCGTCGTTCTTTGTTAACGTGACCTTTGCTGAGATTACTGGACCTTTAAATCAAGAGCTCTCTCCAATTGGCGAAGGTGATTTAGAAGCCTTAGAATTTGTCCTTCACAGTCGGAAAGTAAGGCCAAGTGCAGATAAGGCAAAATTCAGGCCTCCACATGGGTGGAGGTCCGTACGATGTACTACTGTAAGTAGAGGCCCTTGGGGCTCTCTCCGTTCCTTGTGTTGAACTTTTGGAACATGTCCCACAGTTTCGGCGTATGAACCATGGGAGATAGAAAAAGCTGCTCGTCGACCATAAGTCAAAAAAGTTTGCCCACTTTCAACTTAGGACCACGGTGAGTGAGAGAGGGATTCTTCTTTTTTCCAAAAGAAGTCCCAGGAAATGGCCTTAATTGAGGAAGTGCAATAACCTTAAATCATGTCATCATAAACAGATACTCCGCTTAGTCGCTTAGTCAGCTAACGATCGGTCACGGTCACATTTCGTGACCTGTGGGTTTGACATGACCACCATCGCTATCTCAATCTTCTCTCGTCAAGTTTCGTCACGACATCGGGGGAAGTGAAAATGCCAACGGCAGAAATATTGATAAATCCCCGTCTAAAATGTGCACACTTCATTTCTAGGTGCACACGAGGACCCGCAGAAAATTGCAGATATGTGGTTGTGAATCAGAAATCCAAAGAGTTTCGGCTGAACACAGTTTCTCGTTTTGGAAAGTGGGGGTGGACTTCTAACCAAAAAGCTGTGCAAGTATGCATTAGCCAACCATTATTTTTTACGCATTGTTCATGTAAGCCAATATTTTTTGGGGGGGAGCTTTGGCTAGATTGGAACCATACTTACCAACTAAAAGTCTAATATATATTTTTTCTTCATATTTTAGTGCGACGTTTGTTGAACGTTGTCTGAATGGTGGATATTAAGAGAATTTCAAATCAATAATTGGCTTTCATTTTAAAACTAAGCAGAATTCCTCCGACATAAGATCTTTCAATTTCAAGCTTTTCTTATCTGTTGTAAGCAAAGAAGCAAAGGGTAAATTGCCTTTAGTGTCATTCAAATGCTACTCTGCACTTGAAAAACCTCCCAAACATGCCGAAAAAAATCCCAAAGTCGTAATCGTTCCATAAAATCATTCCAGTACTGATTTTCGAATTGAACCAAAGGCAAATTAAAACACTGAGGTGTTGCCATTTTGATTGATTTTGAAAGAAATACGCGAAAATATTGCCATTGGGCAACCACTGATCAATGAGCAGCGGAAGCCTCTTGTCTTTAACGGTTCATCCGTTCTCTTCGGATCTAATTGCGCGGCAACCTGTGCGATTATTGGAAATGCAAGGTTTGCTCGGCTTTGCACGATCTACGAAATGTCGAAGTGGGAGTGAGAACCGGGTAGGTATCCAATGCACACGAAGGAGGCTATCCATGAAAAATACTTTTGCACTTTTTATCGGAAATAGTTCCTCATCAGGCGGGATTTCTTTCTTGTTTTCCCCGTCCGGAACGATCTCGAGAAATGCAGGCCTCAAAATGCATTGGCCCACATGATTCCCGGGTGAAAATGCGCTCCAACCACAAATTGGAGCCAACGACATCTCACCCCAAATGGTGGCCACTTTCAGCCGACGATCGTGTCTCATTTCATCTAGCACGAACCAATTACTTTGCCAATGTTGGGCTTGTCTTGCCGTCCAACTTGAACGGCCCACTTGAAATTCCTCCCAAATGTCTGACGTTCCAATGGATCTATTGATGTTGTAAGCCTCCTCGAGTGATTCCAACATGACGAATGGCGTCTGTTCCCAGAAGCGGTCCAAACGCCACGCGTCTCCATGGAGGCATAAGTTCACACATTTCTCAAATAAATGAGTTTGCCAAGGAATTAAGAGCGAAAATTGCCCACAATTTACTCCAGCCACGGGCTTCATATATCACCACTAACCTCCATCCTCGCTTCGCTTCTGTTCCGTGTTCCACCTCCACCTACCCGTTCTGAAGCCCTCTCGTCGCCAATAGTGGTTCACCTCTGGGGCCTTTGAAGTACAAATGAGCAACGAGCCACCTAACAGAGGGCTCGGGGACTGGGAAAATCTCCTAAAAGTGAGCTTTGAAGTGCATTGTGTGTGCATGTTCCAAGAAGATGAGTGAGGAAATGAGCTTGGCACAGTGATCCTTTTGAAGTGGTGAAGTGGACTTTGGCGTTGTTAGGGACGAAAGAGGAAGTAAGAAGCAACTATTGATTATTTCTTCTTCCTCTTCCTCCCGTTCCAAGTTTGCCATTCGGGGAACAAATGCGAACAGGAACAAGGAACGACATGCCGTCTTCCTGGGGGCTGATGAACAAATTGTAGGAGTCGACGGGAATGGAAGACAGGTGGATTGGGGTGAGAACAGGGGCACTTATACCACCCTAGAAGTCATTTCATAACATCTTGATGTGATATGCAACACCATTTGTTAAGTATCTAATGTTCGCTTTCCCGTTTTTTTTGGAAAAAAATGGAGATCTCTTTGAATGTCAAAATGGAGACATTGGGCACACCATTACTTTCCTAAAATTATTGTCATTAAACATGGGTGTTTGTTTTTTTTTGTGGCCAACTTTCTTAAATGTACATAGAGCTATTGTCAAGTGTACAGACGACAACTGTGAGCGATCAAAAGCAATCTTTGGTCTTCACCACGAGTGTCTGCTAAATTCTTAGAAAATTCTTTTCTAAAGCTTTGTTCTTTTCTTCACGAGTCTTTAGAAAATTGGTTTAGACAGACAATGACTGGACAAAAGATATCCATAACAAGTTAACCTGATACATATTGCCACTTAACTCGATGGAAAAATCTAAAAATGATATTTTAAGGGTGCTCATTTTCCACCGAAATCTGATCACAACGATCTCTATTTTGGTCCAACATGGCAAACGTACATGTACAGTACAAGTGTCTAAAGGTTGAACAATACGTAGGCAATTTCATCCAAGAGCACCAAAGTGCCTTCATATTCAATTAACATTGTTGGTTCAGCTTGTTTGATGTAGATATTGTCCTCTCTTCAGAGAGAAAAGGTTCTCTCTTGGGCCTCAATCCTTCTCCATGTAGCGTTTCCAGCCCAAAGGACAGCATTAAAGGACAGTCCGAGGACATCTCTCCGATAGTTGTTCAAAATTTGAATAGATGGCCACATAAAGAAAGCTTTTAGGTCCTTCAGAATCCCATGATGAAAGATCTCTCCTTTTGGAGCTAATGCCAGTGAATGATGATACTTTGGTCAGGATCTCCCTCATCCCCAAGCTTAGATGTACCTCGTACGTATTGGAGGTACATAAGAGGATCAGTTGGGGGATAAGATAAGTCTGTTCACTCTAATTAGAGACGTTGAAAAGAAGTTACTTTAACGATCCCAACTTGCCGTACGGTATTTTTGGAAATTGCTCTCTCATTTGTCAGCTGACATGGGACTTGAGGTACCTTGGAACAATGTTTATAACTCAATATCCCATAAGTTCTCGTGAGCAATCCCGTTGAGGAATAAAACGGGCCCTGATGATGTCAAGAACCGTGATGACGTTGGAGCCGTGGGTCCTTCGATGTTGGTGGCTGCGCTCTGCCAAACGTGAAAGGGTGACTAATCCAGAGCCAGAGTGTTCCCTCCAGGATCAGAGAGTTGTATCCGCTTCGCCAGGAATGACCACTAATGAAAACTTATTGGACCTTTTAGTCTCCAGAGCATGTGAGCACACGGAGTGGGTACATGATATTGTTGGTCCTGCTTGGCTCATCACTTGCTCAGTAGCCTTGTCTTCACGGTCTGAGCATATTTATCCAACACCAAGTCTGCTATGCTGATTGTGTACTTTCAGGGTTTTCCCCCTTTTTTACTCTTTTAGCTTCTTGACTTTGCACAATGGTTCCAAGGCGACTCTCGACAAATATTATGAATAAGCTAAAGTCAGAATTTATAAAACGCGTTTGAAATCGTTTTAAATTGCTTTCACTTCCCTAAGAATGCAATAATCATCAAGGGGCTTGTTGATATTTTTTCATCAATTCTTTAAAAGATTATTTGGAACCACGGTGAATTTCGTTTGCATTTCGTAAAGTCCCCAGGGACAAATACTTGAAGCAAAAGGATTCAGGATGAGTACACTAATAAAGATCACGATGGCCGTGATTGCGTCAATGAGGAGGGTCTGAAAAGTCGTAGTTTATTCCGGAACAAGGTCTTGAGGGCAAAGGAATCTTGACTTTTGGCGAAAAGCCGTATAATATTTATGTGGTTGTTCCTATTTGGCCATGTGAATAAACTAGCCGGTTGGCAACCCGAGACCCAAACTTCTGCATCTCATTTAATCTTCCAGTATATGGGTGTCATGATGGGTCATAAATTTCCAGGGGTAGCCATCTTTTTTTGACTGGATGGCCATGAAAGTTAGGCTAGGTAGGTTGCTACCTAGCAAGCCCTTGCTTGGTAAGTCATCTCCATTGGGCATCAACCTTTCCTCCACACGTTGTCGTCTCATGACGTGTATGATTAAAGAACAAACTTTCTCGGCTTGCTCGTTTCAGTTCGGCGTAAGTATAAACCAAGAATTCAGTTTCAAACCAAGCCCATTTGATCCGCAAATCATTTTTCTCTTATATTTCACCTGAATCGTGGGAAAATGGGTTTCTATTTTGTACAAAGAGTATGTACCATAATGGAAATATATTGGGATCCTCCATTTATTGACCTACCATAGGATTTATGAATATACATTGAACCAAAGATATAATCGCAATCGCCATTATCACGGGATGCACACAAAACTTGTTATTTAAAATTGTTCAAGTCTAATGTGCAAGTAAAAATGCTCAACAATGCCTTATTGCATGAGTTGTCAACTCCAAACTGTTTCTGTGAGTCTGCTAGCAAATGTGGAAACACCAGCTCCAGAGAAAACCAAGTGAAGTGGAACTATAACTTTTGAATGAGAGAAAAAATGGATCCGAACTTTCTGACTTTTGGAAATGCCTCACCAAGCCTTTGCATATTTTTCGACGGAATCATCAATCATTGGACTAACAGGCGGTTCCTTGAAATGGATCCCCCCCCCTCAGATTTCTCCTCCAGTTCGAAATGAGAGAACATTTGGAGTGGAACATATGATCGATTATCACAACTGTTTCTTTCTCTCCTTTCTTGAAATCGACTCGATCTCAACAACTGACATCTCACTTTGACCTTCGTGATTGAACTCCTGAGTGGCAAGCCCTCAAATGTTGGTGTGCCTTTATTTCATTACTCAAATTCTAAAGTTCAAAAACCCATGAAAAGCTTTAAAGGCTGTCGGACTCTGTCTGAGGTTTATGTTTGTGTTGATGGTGATTGTGCATTTAAAACGGCTTAACAAGACAAGTGGCCTCATTCATAACAAACATGGACTCGAAAGAAACCCCGAGAGTACAAAAGCATTTTCCGAAATGGGCTACAACAATACAAAATAAGGTTGTTCCAGCTTACCAAGTCTAGGAAGTAATCCTATCAGAAGGAGGATCACCAATTGGGCCGATGACCTCCACGAGTTGAGGACAACCACTCTCTTCATTTTTCTGGATCACCCAAAGGCACCTACCCACCCACTCACAAGTTCGGAGAGGTCTTTGGACGTAGTCGGGAGAATAGCCTTCCGGGTAAGGTTACTTCTAGGCCTTGGTTGCACTCCGGAGTCAATGCAGCAATAGCAATCAGCAAGAAATACGAATCACCATAGACACTGAAAACCGCACTGTTTATCTCAAGACAATGAGAGCCTTTCAAAGAGCTCACCCAGAAGCCAAGAGAAGGCTTTTCTTCGCTTGAGCAGCCTTGAAGGACCCAAAGACAAAAACGATCCTCAGGACGATCAGTCTTGTTTTGGGTGAGGACGGCCGAGTGACTAAGAAGGCTCCGCGTCCTTCGTCCCAAAAATGAAAGGAGAGAGAGAGAGAAGAAAACAGTCCGAAAGGGTTCCAAGATCGCTAAGATGCTTTTAGTTTATTGGATCCTCACGACCGACAATATCTTTGATTTCATTGATAGTCTCATCAACTTTGGCCTTTCATAGGTCTTGGAGTTTGGAGTTGCTTAGTTGATCGTCTCAAGTCGTGTATTATCTATATAGTGTAACGGTGACTTTGGCCGAGGTCACGAATAGTGAAGGTTCGGATCTTTAGCGAGATGTCGCACACTGTTGCCCAAGAGACCCTAGTTCCTAAGGCCCTGATAGATTTACACAACTGATCTATGATGCCCGAGCAGAGAGGTTGGAGAACTTGCGGCAAGAACTTGGAGATTCCTCAAAATTATCTCCAAAATGAAGGCAGTTTCCAGAAAAGCCCCTCGATTTTCGAGTATTCCAGCCTGTCGGGTTTGAATGTGAGGCGTTGTCGGTCAATGCAACGAGTGAGCTACTTTTTGCTAAGCAAAGGTGGGTCAGAGCTGCCCATGGATCTTCTTTTGCTTGGCCTTCTTGTCAAAACTAATCTAGAAGGACATGGAAGCCACAAAAGTGAAAGATGCGGGTCACTTGACCTTGCCTTCAGTGCTTGGTTGGTTGGTTGGTTCGTGCTGGCCTTCTTCCTTTTCTTTCCTTTTTTCTCAGGGCTCAGGCCTTCTTGACCCGTTTAGCTTTTGGGGTGGTGGTTGTGGGTGATAGTGGTCCAACAAAGGCCAAGCTTCGGGACCCAACTCTCATCCAATTACTGGTCCATACATCCAGTGAAACTATTGTAACCTACTGCACTCATCGCACATGTGCCAGATAACGCAAGGACTTCTCTGTGGAGAGTGGTTGGTTTGAAAGCAAACCATCCATTCGTTTTGACAGGTCCTTTGAATATTATCTGAGCTCCAACAAGGCCAACAACTTGGTACTCCACTCTATTGTCTCGCACTCGGAAAGCTCGGGGGAAGCTCTCAAACACAGATTGGCATTTGATTCCAAATTGGATCTTTGCAACAAGAAAAGCTTGGCACGCAGAACATTGGTGTGAATGCACCTTAGGCTCTTCTAACGATCGATTTTGTGACCATCTGCTCCACTGAGAACCAATGGAGCGACCACGTTCCACTTTCCCATCATCATCATCTTCATCGTCATCATCTTTGTCGTCGACGGCATTTCAGATCCTTCGAGAGCACTAACATTGTCCACCACCTTCAAAATTAGGCCTCAAAATGAGAAAAGTTGACTGAACGGAAGCGTCCTTCGATCCTAATCTCGTCGTCGATGATGTCGATGAGCCAAAATCTCAAACCTGCAAAATGGATCAAGTAGAAGAGGGAGATAAGTTTTGGCCCTTGATTGTGTGTGTGGTTTTACGCATGCTTTCCAAAGTGAGCCAGTTGATTTGAAACTGCTCTGAAGTGAAGTTCATACATGGCCTTCCTTATTTAGCCGGATTTGCTCTAAAAGCCCCTTAGTCTACTAAGACTTTTATGCTTTCATTTGCATACAAATTGTTGCCATATTTGAATGAAAGTGGATGGAACCTTTAAGAGTTGAAGATGCTCCTCCAAACTGAAAGCCCGGCCTTTGGCGCGAAATTTAGAAACAGACCCACCACTATCCAAATAATGATCCCGCCCAATATCCGTGACTGGGCAGATTTACGCCGAAACTTCATTTTGCCAATAAACCGAAACTAGAATGGAAGCTAATTCGAAACCCCAAGTTTTACAACCCTACTTGCAATTGTTCTTTTACATAAACTGCATACAAAGCGACTCCCAAACACTTCAAACCCCATTGAAATGCGGCATTGGTCATCTTTGCGTGATTCCCTGAAGGGCATCATGGTCCCTATTGATTAGGTATGTATTGATTTTCCTGCTTCAACAACACACGATTAGACTGTTTCCAAAAGATTTGGAAGGACCCAATCAATATATACCATTCAGCAATTTGTCCTTCGACCAAGACGGCCTCTCCGTACCTGAATGCTGGGTCAGCTCCTAAAACATGCCCATAAAAACGAATCAGTAGGCTCTTGACCCAGGTCTTCTTTGGAACATGACCTTGAACCAGTTCAGGCCGAGTTTTGCCAAAAAGGCATTTCCAAAGCCGGGATGAGTTTTGGGGGAGCAAGGGAATTTACGCTTTACTCCCGTCAGCCCAAGGCCCCCTGGTCCTTCCCCAAGGATGAAAGGCTGCTGATAGATACATCCGCAAGTGTAGGAGCTAAATCATAAAATGAAAATGAGAAAGGAAAACAAATTTGGAATTAAATTTCCCTTCATAAAGAGAGCGAGGCGAGCTAGAAGACGTACTAGTAATAGGAGTAGCGTTGCTCTTCGACCAAGATCCTGGGTCCTTGGGGAAATAATCCAAGGCTGAAAATGAAGTTTCTCCTGAGCACAGACCACTTCCCCCCTTCGCCTTCAGCAACAAAAATGAGGACGACCAAGTGAAAAACGTTCGTGATGAAGAATCATTTGTCAAGGGTATGAAGAATCCTATCCCCTTCTTGCCTTCGTTTTGTTGCGACCTATTTGGAGTGGACCTGAAGGCTTCCCCAGACTGACTGGCCAGAACAATTGAAATTACTCATTACTCACTTACGAAAACAAAGGGGCCAGATTTGGGAGTCCATTCCCGGAGAGGTCGTAATGCAATTACAAAGGGGGATTATTCAAAACTCGAGTGGCTAATTGCGCCAGAAGCATTCCTGATAATAGATAACCCAGGGGTTGAATGTATGATAAATGTAGAAGTAGGAAATACTCAACATAAGTGCTGAAGGGTTGTTTTCGCCTTGTACATGCATAGAATATCCACAGTTAAAAAAAGAGGTAGATTTCATTATCCTTGTTATCCGAGCGAGATATCATTAATTGATAGAAGATCACCGTTTGGATGAGGGTAAACAAAGCGATATAATTTCTATGGACATAGCATTATCAGCCTTAGTCTAAAAGTCGTATGATGCAGGGCTAATGTACGAATGGGAATTCATCTTGTAAATCCAAAAACATAAAAAATGTCAGTGTTCTTCTGATAATGATAGACTTGCAAATATCATGATCTTTGGAAAGTCCTCATACATATTAAGAAAGTAAATGTCAGCCTCGCTTCATACTGTACTGCATACTCGAAAAAAAACTGTATAAACTGGATAACTGGTCTTGAAAATGTGCGATAGCTTGTCATGACTTTTTTAGCCAACGGATTCGCTAAACGATAAACGAAAGCTAAAAGTGACTTCTTCAGGAATTAGATGATTTAGATGAAAGTCGAAAAGATTGATTTCACTACGAGGGTGATTTTACCGGCAATAAAAAACCATTTCCCAAGCTTTAAATTTCAAGGTTATAAAGATTCATTTGCCCACGTTTTATATTTATCTTATCAATTGAAGTTTTACAATTTTTCAATTGTAATTTTATTACTGCTTCATAAAATACTTTACTCGGAAAAAAGGAGGTAAATAATTGTGTGTGTTTTTTAAATCGAATATCGAAATAACACATAAGCCACGATCGAATTACTGTAGTGCTGAAAGATCTGACTTGTCCCTGGACAGGGTTTGTTACAAGGTTCATAATGCATAAAAAAAACTAAACTTTATCTGGTTCCAAAACCTTTCATATTAATATGCTACAACTTTTTGACACTCTCTGTCTGACTCTCCCATGACCTTTGTTCATTCGGAAACACCGTTTCTTTCTATGAAAAGAAGGGTTCTGGTTTTTCGTCATGTCTGAAATCGAGAGTGACTTTTGAAATGAATGTCTGGAATGCAAAGGCTAGAACAATTATGGCTAATTTCATTCTTCATTCAAAGTCAACTGGCTACATCATGAGTCAAAGCAGCGACAAGCAATGAAGAAGCCAAGCAATTAGCAACACTTTTTTGACCACTAACTCTCAGTCTCGATTTCAAACTCTTAACCAACACACTAAATAATATTTAGATTTTCTGCCCTTTGTACTTTTGCATTCTGATGTCCATTCCCTGGGCCTCTGACTCACTTCAACTTCTTGAAAGAGAAGTCGATCAATTGAGAGCATCCATTTTAAACTTGAACCCGGAAGAAGTTGTCGACTTTGACCATTATGTACGCAATCAGTTTCTGCCCAAACTCGCACGCTCTACCGTACATAAAAAATTGACTCGTTGAACGAACGTACTTGAGTCTCGCAGTTCATTTTTAATGGACTTTTCCTTTTTAGAAAAGGGCAGTACACCGAAACTATGCAAATTTGAAACGATTACCAGCCAATCTTGAGGGGAAAGTTTGTACCAAAACAATTCCTCTTTATATACTACGTATTCCTTCATTCGACATATTTGCCAAGACTTTTTGAGCCAACTTTACTTGATTTACTGTCGGAAAAATATTTCCCCATTCCATTTTACTCATCGAAATTCATCGCTTGTGGGTTCAACTTTTTCGAGGTCAGATAATCTAAGAACCCTCATTTATCACGAAATATGTTTCGTTAAATCGCTTTTTATATAAATGAATGAATCCTAATCGGCTGGCCAAAGTATCGACCTACGCGGACTTAGTTCCAATGACGTTATAATTAGGATATTTTTGTCCATGATGACAAGCCAATGCCGACTTCTATTATTGTTGTTATTGATTGATAGTGTTGGTTCCACCTGCACTCGCTCAAATCAATAGCAATGAGTTTCTTCAATCAGAAACGTCTATCTGGACTTCAAGGCCACCTGTCCAAAATTTGGAACACACGCTATTAGAGGAAAGGTCGCACACATTGGATCACTTTTCCGGATCGGAAAATATGTGAAACACATGTTAAGAGGCTTTTTCTAACACTGCATTAGTAGTAAAACAAAACAAAAATGATCCAAAATTTGGGTAAGATTTGAAGAAAGCAATAGAATCATGTTTTCTAGGTTCAAAAGGTGATTGTTTTGGGGATAAATGAGAAAGGTCCACGGTTCGATTCTCCTCCCCGAGTTTGTGATGGTTGGCTTTGCTGATCGATTGAGGTTTAGCACCCCAAATACAAAAGGATGTCTTCAACAAGTCACAGAATGTAGGCAAATGTCCGATGAGTAACAAAAAGGCTTAGGACTGTTCTCACATCTCTGGTATTGGGACCCCTGGTGTTGTGATTGTCTCTTGGATGAATTATCTTTTTTCTCCATCGTCCAAAAGTCGCCCGTGGGAAAAGGTATTAAAGATATTTGGTCATAAACGGGATACAAAATTCCATCATGGAACGAGCGAACCTTTTCCTTTGCCCCTGTTCCTCTGTTGGAACCATTCTTAAGGAAATTCTCCGTTCGTTGCACAGACTTTATGGGGTCATCATACTTTGCAATTCCATCCTGACTATCATCAACAGAGCCAATGACTTCCTATAAAACGTCTGATAAGTTGAGTCTCGTGGAACCTTGGGGAAAACGCAATTCCCCTAGAGGAACATTCGAGGGAATGAGAAAATTCATCGATGATGGAACGACGGTCCAAAAAATGCATGATCTGATCCATATCTAACCGGGTGGAACATCATTCAAAGGACAGACACGACCATTCAAACTGGTCGACTGGATCACTTGATTTTCCATAGTTGATCCATGGATTTTGGACCCAATCAATACGTAAGTTGTTATTGTCTAGTTCCATGGAAATCTGTAAATGGCATCAACATGAGTCGAATATCAACGTCAACTACAGGGTGGCTCATGATTACGACATCAACCATGGGATAATCATTGGAACTGTCTTCAATAGGGACCCTGTAGTGCAGTGTGCCAAGAAACCCTTCATTCAAAGGAATACCAACAACAACATGGTATGAATTGTGCCATTAAGTACGTGAGTAAGTAGTAGAAGAAAGCAATCACGTGGCCAACACGTCAATGCCAGGAAAAACATGTTGATCTCATTCATCTTTCCTTGCATCACCCCCAAAAGGTTTTTTAAGGGGAAAGGAAGCCCAAATCTTTGGTCTCAAAAAAAGCGAGCTTGATGTGGTTGATACTCGTATTAATCCAATTAGATCGATGGATTCACAAGACATGAAGGTGGTTGTGTCGGAACTTTGCTCTTTGAAGAAACATGTTGCGGAATTTATCGGCGAAACTTCCAGAAATTCAATAGCTTCTAGAGAGCGAAGAACGACGGAACAGAGAGCCTCTTCAGGGTAGAAAGCATTCACTTGAACATCAAAGTAAAAATGTGGGATATCAATCATGGCACAAGTGCGTTGTAACTCCTTGCTATTGGGCAATTAAGCCAACATATGGAAAGCTCTTCCGTAAATTCTATAATACAGGACTACGCTGATTGGCAAGTGATTTCATTGTCCTACGCCATGAACTTGCGTAAAATAATGCCTTTGAACTCAAGGGATATGTCAGTCAAAAAATCTGAAGGAATTTGTGTCAGTGCTATTTTTAGGTTATGTCGGCTGCCGAGTGCTTTTAAAAGAAAGGTTGGAAAAAAACCGTTAATTAAGTTCAAGTTAACACAAGAAAATATGCGATATTTCTCTCCAACTGGATCATTTTCGCATTCCTGTTATAATATTGTATAATACGGCATTAGTGGATATCTGGATCTGATAAGTTCGTAAGTGGAGTAGATTTAGCAATCTCGACCAAGAGGTTCTTTATCCGGAAAGTAGTTTCCAAATGAGGAATATGGTAGTATTGGTTATATGGAAGAACCACCTGCACCCTCTACAGGAAACAGTTTTGCTTCATAAACGAGGTAATCATTCAGTCACCTATCAAACAGCGATAGCCTTGTTTCATAACTTGACCTGAATGTGAGATGATGTATGTAGTACATATGCCATGGTAAATGATGTACATTAGTTTAACTCAGCTGTGAGGTCCTTCCCGAGTAGTTGATCTTGAAAAAGAGCTGAATATCATATTTGTACTTTGAATATTTCCATAAATCCAATTCAAAGTGAACCCTCAGAGGTGAGATGTAGATTTATTATTTGGAAATGGAGTGGATTGACAAGATTAGCTCTTGTGTCAGTTGTTGAACATACAATAACTGAGCTGTCCCTCTGCTTTGTGTTGATGTACATGAACAGTATTAGGTTTTCAAGACAAACACATGTTCTAACATGTTTCGCTAAGATCATGAATGATTCATCGGAGCAGGCGTTTCAAAAATCACCAAACTGAAAGTTTACAAGCTCTTTTGAGAGTCATTATATGACGAGAGGTTTCCCATACAGGGCAAGAACAGATCCTCTGAATCCTCCATAGAGTATGTTTTCAGTTTCAGGTCTCAGTATTAGCAATTCAACCTTCTCATCCATTTTCCAACTTCAAGATTTGGTCGCGAGGAAACCCTTATTATAAAACCTAGGTGAATACCCTCTCTTGAGTTGGTCCTATTATTCCTTCCAATGTTAATCTTACTTTTCCATACCAAAACGTAAATCCAATCTCATCGCAGGAATACATGAATAAATGGTGCAAATATCATTACCAATTCCTTTGCAATCTTCAATTCCCATTTGCCTTTGAGGTTCGACATAAAACGAGAGGAGAAAAAAACAGTTTCTAAAGATTGAGCTTTTTGTTGGGTTTTCTATTCTGGGATCACGTGGTCTTGTCCATGGTGCATTCTGCACCAACCTTCAGTATCAAGTAGGGAAGGTGACATGGTTATGTAAAGTCCAGTTCCACTTGGACCCGAAGGCTCAGGGCGATAAGACCCAATTATGGAGTGAAAGAACACCCTGGCATTCGAGACACAATTCCAAGCTTATCTCGGGTTCGAACGTGGACACACAAACAGCATTCCAACCAGATCCATTTAGGTTCCATTTATGCCACCGTTGTTCACGGCTTTCCCCCCGGTTTTTTGTTTCTTTGGGGGAAACGAATGCAGTTCCGTCGCCTCGAGGGGCATGGTTAGCAATGCACTTTTCCTCACAGAGAATTAAAGGAATCATGCTCACACCATTTAATTTCATTAAAGTCTTAGAATTTGTATTCCTGATCCTGTTCAACAATTGGCCAAAGACATCCTTGCTTACGTTTAGAAGGGCGGTTAAAAAGACGGGCCTCAACCGCGCGTTGTGGATAAGCACTTTGCACACTAAAAAACAACCGGGATGTATTCACTTGAGAATGGGAAACGGACAAATCCTCTCGATGTCGAAAACACAACTGTTCGTCTTGTCCTCCATGGAGCCTCCCTTTCTGGCCTTCGTTGTTCCTTCAAGTCCAATGGAGAAAGAGCCTCATCGCCGGTCTCGATCGAGGTCGGCCTCCGCCCAAGAAACGGGAGAAGAAGGAGTCTGCGTTGTTCCTGGATGGGAACGAGGGAGACGTATCAACTTGAGGCCAGAACCAAGCTTTACTAACACTCCTCATCGACCGCGAGGACGGCCTCTGAAGAAGAGGAACGAAAGAGAGAGAGGGATTTCTTTTTTTCCGTCAATTTCCCAAGAGCGAACAAATAACCTAGTCAAAGACGAGTTGTATGTACGTAGATGGGTTAAAAACCCGAGGTAGAGCACGTCTGAACGTTAGGTATTACTCAGACGAAGAAGTGAATGGTATCGATGGTTAATAGATAGGTTTGGTCAGATATTCTCGTTTTGGGTGGGATGGCTTGGATATGAAGACGAGAGTACAAAGACAGAGTACAAGCGATTATCCATAAGGCAAAAAAGTCGCGTCATTCTGCTTTTTTACCATCAACTTACAATAGATCTGATATTCTGCGCGGTTGGGTAGGTGTCCTACTTCGACTCAAAACAGGTTTGTTTCCGCAATGAGAGTAACATTTCAGTGCAATTGGTTTGCCAATTGAAGAACTGTCGATCGAAAGAAACGTCCGGCTACATCTGCCTTCAAATAATGAGTTATTCAGAGTCAGTATAAGATCATTCAAAGGCTCCAGCAAAAGAATAAGTTACCATTTTGATACCACGAAGCAGGTTTCCTTTTGTTACTATGTTGCTATTTTTATACACCATTTTGTTACAGAACAACTTTTCTTCAAAGAAACAAAAATGTCATCAAACTATTATAGGCATTGGTTAAATTTCGTAATATTAACTAACTGCCCTCCCTCAAAACGAGTCTTAAAACATATTTTGGAGCGTCGGAAATGACTTTGCAATTTCCCGCATTTGGTTCACCTGGAAGATTTAGTGACCGGGCTTCATCCAAACTTTTCAGGCACCAAGACAATTTGATTCGTGTTTTGTTGCAAAATTTTCAAAATCTTAATTGACGACGTGTTTATTGAATTGGAAGGCTTGGGTGTGGACATACAGAGCCGAAGAGAGCCACTGATAGAGCCTAAGCGAACGCGTTTTTTGGATATTTGATTGTTTAAGGTGCGGTAGTAAAGGATGCTAGTTGTAATAAAAATCCCAAAATTCATTTCTGTAGCTTTTGTCTTCGTTTTCCCACCAAGTAAACGTTTTCCCACTCGTGAACTTAATGCCAATAATGTGCGTTTTAGGTTTAGTTCCAACTACTTCCAGTAAGTTTCCCTGGAAGGAATTGTAACTTTTCCAAAAAAGACCAAAGCAAAAAAACCGAAAATAATCCAATGAAATAAGATTTTGCTGCGACAACTAAAATGTATTCATAACCATATTAATAAACAATAAATATAAACATGGACAAACTCTAACAGTACACACGATATAGTCGTGACGTGTATATACAAAAAGGAATGATGGTGAAAAGAGTACCGAACAAGGAGGTTGATAGAGTTTCTTCATGCTCATTGCGTGAAAGTTCCGTTCCCAAGCCAACTCGAACCGCTCAGACTATGAATTGACCGCCTTAAGGATCATAATGGATATTTCACTTCCTGTCTGGGCCTATGGAAATCTCGGTCATGAGCGCATAAGATGCTATAACTGTACTTTGGTATTGCAGAGCAAAATTCTGAACTGGGCGTCGATCAAGAGGCAAGGTAAGGGCGTGCATACAACGCGTCATACGCAAAGTATCATGATAGGGAAACACCGGTGTTGTCTGACGCAGAATTGCGTCAGCCGAGGTTTGGGAGCAGTCTCAGAGTCTCGAGGAGGCGAAGATGTGGGTATAAATGCAGACCACATCTTGAATTCCAGTATCAGTTTGATCTGTTCCATCAGCAACAACACAACTACATCATGAAGGTAAGCTCCTGATTTGATGAGGAATTTATATTTAATTAGCAATTCGGTTAAAACACATTTCGCTCGAGACGAAAAGCAAGAACATTAACATTAGGTATGCACTTACTTCCAGTCCTTCATCGCCATTTCCGCCCTCGCCGCCGTCGCTTTGGCCGACAACGCTCCCTATCGTCCCGCACCTTACAACCCCGCCCCTTCCTATAAGGAGCAACCCGCTGCCTACCAATACCAATACGCCGTGGCTGACGATTATGCCGGAGTTAACTTCGGCCAGAATGAGGCCCGTGATGGTTATGCCACCAATGGCGAATACCGTGTTGCCCTTCCCGATGGCCGCACCCAAATCGTGACCTACAATGTGGCTGATGCTTACTCCGGATATGTGGCTGATGTGCGATATGAGGGAGAGCCCAAGTACGAGTCCTACAAGCCCGCCCCTGCTCCTTACAAGCCCGC
>NC_081450.1:12494483-12494786 GCF_007210705.1 Tigriopus californicus | reverse complement strand
CCCAAAAACATTTACTTCGACGAAATTGAAATCATGGGGTTAGTTTGAGTACCATTCATGTTTTCTTTGGTTGAATTTTTTGCCATGACAATGCTTTTGTGTCATTAGTAAATAAAAATCGAATCCATTTTCTTCACATTTTTGCCAAATCTATTACCTTTTTATTACCTTTTTTTGCCGATTTTATGTACCATATTTCCGAGGTTTAATGATGATGCATTCCTTTTGGAACTTTGATCCTTACTTGGAAGTTCTACTCACTCAATTCCAAGCTATAAAACTGCTATCAAAAATCCCTTCCTA
>NC_081450.1:12493885-12494443 GCF_007210705.1 Tigriopus californicus | reverse complement strand
TTTTTTCTTCCAATTGGAGACAAATGTTGATTTAATTGCTATGAATGACCATTTTTGGAATCATTTTGTCACTATTTGCTCAACAATGTGCATGAGAGATAACTATTTATCGTAATCATATCTTCCGAGTTTAAAGATTCAACCTCTTTTATTGAATTTTTGGGGTGGTTCTTGTTTGTTGAATTATATTTATTTAGTACATCAAGTAAAACAGAGCGCATTATGCTTTTCCATCCTTGGGAAAGATAACACCATTCTTACGCGAACAAGACTGCTACATTAACACAAAAGTAGATATTTGCTGGCAAAATCAATTTCAAAGACAGAAGCACTTGAATAATATCTGAAATGCATTTTTTGAAGTTGCATTATTTTGAGTGACTTTAACAACTTATTTTAAAGATAGCAATTGATTCATTATTTGTGACGTTCCTGACATTATTCAATCCAATGGACCCAGAAAAAATCAATTACTTAGAATTATATACCCTAACATTTTAGAAAGTTATAATTTTCAACAAGTACTAAAGATAGATAAAGGGAACAATGCACTTTTTT
>NC_081450.1:12493143-12493769 GCF_007210705.1 Tigriopus californicus | reverse complement strand
AAAAAAGACCAAAGCAAAAAAACCGAAAATAATCCAATGAAATAAGATTTTGCTGCGACAACTAAAATGTATTCATAACCATATTAATAAACAATAAATATAAACATGGACAAACTCTAACAGTACACACGATATAGTCGTGACGTGTATATACAAAAAGGAATGATGGTGAAAAGAGTACCGAACAAGGAGGTTGATAGAGTTTCTTCATGCTCATTGCGTGAAAGTTCCGTTCCCAAGCCAACTCGAACCGCTCAGACTATGAATTGACCGCCTTAAGGATCATAATGGATATTTCACTTCCTGTCTGGGCCTATGGAAATCTCGGTCATGAGCGCATAAGATGCTATAACTGTACTTTGGTATTGCAGAGCAAAATTCTGAACTGGGCGTCGATCAAGAGGCAAGGTAAGGGCGTGCATACAACGCGTCATACGCAAAGTATCATGATAGGGAAACACCGGTGTTGTCTGACGCAGAATTGCGTCAGCCGAGGTTTGGGAGCAGTCTCAGAGTCTCGAGGAGGCGAAGATGTGGGTATAAATGCAGACCACATCTTGAATTCCAGTATCAGTTTGATCTGTTCCATCAGCAACAACACAACTACATCATGAAGGTAAGCTCCT
>NC_081450.1:12485969-12491438 GCF_007210705.1 Tigriopus californicus | reverse complement strand
CTTCTCGCTCAAAGAGTTGAGCTGCCACGAGGGTGGCCGGGAGAAGTGACGACTATAGAAGAGGCAATGAATTGCAAACCATCATCAGATTGATCTGTTCCACCAACCGCTCAACACTAACAAAATGCAGGTGTGTGTCAAAAGTAGAAATGAACAATCATAGCTCACAAGTAAAAAAAAAATTACGTAAAAGAATATTTTTTTTTCGATTTTAAGACCTTCATTTGAATGACATTAATTGCCTTTCAGACCTTCATTGCTTTTTTGGCCTTGGCCGCTGTTTGTTCTTGCCGACAATGCTCCCTACAAGCCCGCCCCTTCCTATAAGGAGCAACCCGCTGCCTACCAATACCAATCGACCGTGGCTGACGATTATGCCGGAGTTAACTTCGGCCAAAATGAGGCCGTGATGGTTATGCCACCAATGGCGAATACCGTGTTGCCCTTCCCGATGGCCGTACCCAAATTGTGACCTACAATGTGGCCGATGCTTACTCCGGATATGTGGCTGACGTTCGATATGAAGGAGAGCCCAAAGTATGAGTCCTACAAACCCGCCCCTGCTCCTTACAAAGCGCCCCTTACAAGCCCGCCCCTTACAAGCCCGCCCCTGCTCCTTACAAGCCCGCTCCTTATAAGCCTGCTCCTTCTTACTCCGCCTAATCTGGATTTTTCTCTTATTTATTTTTGGTAATATTTATAGAGAAATACAATTTCATACATTCAGCAGTAGCATTCTAATAGAAATAGAAAGACACATGAACAACGGGATTATGAACGGGGGTCAATAAGGTAAAAAATTGACCTTTCGGAATCAAGTTAACGAATTCCGTTCTTTGAAAAATGAGGCAGACGAGATTACAAGAGAGCGTTTTACTTTTCAACTCAATCTGACGACGGAATCAAAAGTTATACCCTCTCATTGTTCTACGTTTAACTCTGATGGGAATGAATGAACTACCTCTTATGGTAATTCATTAAGAGAAGAAGGTCAACTCATTTCAATGTTTCTAGAATTATGCAGTGCACTTTGAAAGGGAGCAACTTTTGATACTGTTTCTCGATTAAGCTGAAAATTAATGCGCTTAATTGCAGTAACCTGAGCTCACTTTCAATTGAAGGACACGCAAGACGCTAAAGTATTTCCAAAATGTTAATTCTCGACGTTAGGTAGCGTCCCCGTTCATGTTTTGAAGTTGATTCGTTCACTCATTGTGAAACGATAACATATCATCCTGGAACCAACCACCAACTTTGGCCTCGCTGACAAAAGTTTTGGACATTCCATTCCATTGATCGAAATTCTCCCGTTCCTCTCCGTTCCAAATCCTTCAGAAATCATTGGCACTGACAAACGATGCCTTAGTATGCTAACGAACAGCAGAGAGCCAACCTCGGATGAGGAGCTCATCAAAATAGTACTGTACGTCTTGCTTGCCCAAGATGTCAGGTTCAAGTGGCTCGTCCTCTTATCCAATAAATGGCCGATCTTTTAGCTGAAGAAATGGGAATTGCCAAACCATTGGTGCTCTTAAAATCGAGAGTTAAATAATCGGCGTGAAAAATGATTGGGAGCCATATTTATATCCATCACTTGGCAAACCGTTCAGTTAGAGGTGACACCATCATTATCAAGCAAAGATTTCTTGATCACTGAAAGAAACTTCCTTAACACAGGAAGTCATAGATTTTTAGACACGGGATGTCGAACGACCAACCACTGGGCTGGTATAACAGTACAATCTCTTGGGAACTGTTCACAAACCAATTTATTGTAGTGTTTAGCCAACCAAGTGGTCGGTCGTCTGACATCCAATGTCAAGAATATATGCCGAAGTCAACCTTCTGCTGTATATTCAGTATCAGCATCTTATTCGAAATAAAGATTAGGACCAGGACACCTTGGATGATCCAAGGACCATCCTTTGAAAGACTGGTTTGCCCGTGTAGTCACTATTCCATGCAGCGAAGAATATCTGATTCGTCCTATCACAACAATTGAGTTGATCGACACGTTCGAAAAAAGGCACACAATTTGATTGACGCCACCACACGCTCCTCACAAATTCATTGGTTGCACTTTTAGCCACCTTGACCATGTCAAAACAACTAGTTATAGGAAAGGAGAAATCTTTGGCACACTATGAACTAAAGAGACAATAGTTCCATCTGACGAATCCTCTTTCATTCCTTATGGTGATTTAATTATCGTCCATTTTTCATGTTGCTTGAATAATGATCCATTTACGCACAGTTTCTTGATATATTTGATCCTTATTTTAGATCCTCCAGATTAGAGGATCAAATCATTTTATATTAAAGTTGTGTTTTTGGGAACATTTTTCAAAATCAACCAAACTGCTTATTCCCTTATCCCCTTGGCATTCTGTTTTCAAATAGTATCCATACCTACATAGCTGTTTCCGTTTCAACGCTCACCATTTCCTTCAAACTTTCTACAATTTTCCGGAAAGAATGAAGTAGAAAAGGTTCAGAATTTCTCTTGACTCTGAAAGCCTTATGTACGTGTTATTAGTTCAATTCCCACACCTAGGCAAGAACATAATACCAAAATAAGAGTAACTTTTGAAAACCTTCACTGGCGTTTTTATGCCAAATCGATAAACGTGTCAGATTTCAATGTTTTTACTGTCCTGACCAGTTTTACAACTATTTTGTCATATTTATATCAAATATGGTTCTCAGAGACAATACTTACATTTTTGGCCTTCAAAAATCTGCCGTGTATTGGAGTTAAAATTTTGAGACTTTTGATTCTTGTCGTCTTTTTACTTCACGTTAAACCACACACAAAAAATTTAGGTTAGCACATTTTTTTTTGAATGAGATGGCCACAAGAATTACGAGGCTCATAACTTCAGCAATAGTATATGCAACGGAAAAACACCACAAAAAAATATTTGAAATGCATTTTTAATCACTTTTAGACTTTGTAATTTAAGTAGGCTGATTTTGAATTTGAAAAATGTTGAATTTTTTTTGTGGGCTTCCTTACCGCTACTGGGCTTGGAATCCCAGCAATTCAAGCGAAAAACACAATCATTTTGCTTACCTTTTATTTTCATATATTATTTGATCGACCAACGAATTAGAATTGGCGGACCTGGCTAGCCCTTGAATTTAGTGTTGATCAGGAATTTTAGTCAAAAACGTGTTCAAGTTTGACTTAAATCCGGCTACCGGATCAACAAGGCCTACGTATTCCCTACGAATATTGGAGGGAAGCAAATTAAACAATGAAGGAGACCGAGAAAGAAGAGAGTTGGACTTGGTTGTTCGAACTAGCCTGGATTCTCGAGGGCTTGAAGGTGTTCTCAAAATGCACATTAAGCTTCTACGGTGTCACTAGAATTGACCCTAAATCCTGGGTTGGGCCAAAGCTCATGGATGCTTTTGAAGACGTACAGTATCAGATACCTTTCGTACATTCTCTGAACACTGTACAATCCCAACCTTTCTAGCCTTTCCCGAAATGAGAGCTCTCTCATACCTTTGATGTTCCTGTTAAAACATCTTTGTTTCTTGTTGACCTGTTCAAGCTTTTGCAAACCTGCTACCTCATTGAAACCCAAATGGGCGAGGCATGTTCAAGATGCGGTCGGACAATCTACTTTTAGAGAGCCAGCATCGTGATACCATATCTGGACTTAAACGTGCGATATATCCAACCACATGTTTGAAAAGCTTTTATTATTTTTTCATCAGAAACCTAACTCGTTATCCAAATTTAGTCGATCCCTAGTAAAACATTCATGACGGTACTCAAAAACATTTATGTGTATTGACTCAATAAAAAAACCTTGAGGTCTGGATGTGAATTCGCCTCTTTTTGGCTATTCTTCTTACGTCATGGTAGTTTCACTTTGCAGCCGGTAATTATAATTACTAGAGAAAAAGTTGCCCTTTTGGTCGAAATAATTTTTTAAGTTAAGAAAAATGCGAAAAATAATTGCAGAAACTTGAAAAATGTTGTGAAAATGCTCAAAAAAGATGTAAATATGAAAAAACAAGGTGCAATGATGCAAAAGGAGTTTTTTTGTTGGGGAGATGTTGGTTCTAGCCCTTTTTACCCTCTTTGCTGCATTCTTATCTGTTATGTTACAAAATCTAGGCACTAGGCAATTGTATTTACTAAACTATCCATGGAGTTTACAAGTAATCAACATTTTTTTTTCTTGCAATGTTCAACATTTGGGCACGTTTTCAATTGATAGAAGATGTTTTTTTGACTCACTTCCGGACTCTGCTGTTTTTGCTACTGAGGGTGTATTTATTGGTTTACAAAATAATTTGGGGTCGGATGAAACCGATGACGGCAGATGTCGCTCAACTGAAAGCTGTCCTTTTTGCAGACCTTCCCAAGCTAAAAGAGGGAGTTGAATTTCATATTCAAATTCCTTGGTAGACCAAATCTTGTACAAATGTTAAAGTGAAAACAAATAGCTAAAACCACGAATTTTCATTTTGATTATACCGGGGTCGGTAAAGTCAGTGAAAACCCAAACCAAAAACCAAATTCTTCATTTGATAATGCGGCATAAAATAAAATAAAAAGGTCCCCCCAAAAAGGGACAACAGGCAAAGAAGGAAGGAAATCAGAAGCCAAATGGCAGTAAACGGGTAAAAATACTCTAAAATAGAGAACATATTAAGAAAAAGTCACAAACAAACTCGAAAAGTGGAAAAACGGCTAGCAAAGTAAATGAAAATTGTAATCTGGCTGAAATAATCTTTTCCTGCCCAAAAGGCCAAAAAAAATAAAAAGTAATTTTAGGTTTTTACTTTTTTCAAGATGTAGTAATCATTAATTACAAGTATGTCACAGCTGTGGTAATACCATTGCGAAATATAAAAGAGAATATACTTTCCTTATCACCAATGCTTCCTGCTCCATTAGATGTTTCATTTTACAGAACTCCAAAAATAGACCCAACATCTCCATTCTTGTCGATGTCTATGTGTCAATGCCCGACGCATTGTCGACGCCTTGCTTGGCGCAGAGTTGCGTCAGCCGAGACTGTGGAGCCCTTAGATGCCCAAGACAGTGCACATCCGAGTATAAATACAAGACATATCAAGAGTGTCGGTATCAGTTTCAACTGTTCTATCAAAAGTACCCCATCTTAGATATGCAGGTAAGCTCACTTGTCCGTGAGTTCAACAAAATGAATAGCATACGAAAAGACAAAATGGCTCTTGCTAGTCACTTAAAAATAGCCCTTTGTGATTGTTCTAAATCTGAACGTATTTCAAAAATTATTTTAAGACCTTCATTACCCTCATCGCCCTCGTGGCCGTCGCCTCGGCTGACAACGCTCCCTACCGTCCCGCCCCTTACAGCCCCGCCCCTTCCTACAAGGAGGAGCCCGCTGCCTACCAATACCAATACGCAGTGGCTGACGACTATGCCGGAGTCAACTTTGCTCAAAATGAGGCCCGTGATGGTGA